>NW_028251109.1:0-429861 GCF_964263255.1 Lissotriton vulgaris | reverse complement strand
GGGCGAGCAAGGGTTTTCACAGGTAAAGGGCAGGAAAAAAGGTGATGTAAGTGGCAGGAGGGTGGGTATCATCAGTAGAAGGGATCTGCAATGATGGCAGGGCTTTGAAATACCTGCTGAGTTTCCAGTCTCCTGAAACATTTTGTTCCTGGCCACTGGCATGCTTTGAACCACCTTGACACATTCACCGCCTCAACCGAACTCTCTAGGTGGCGTCACAGCACTAGAGAAAGGAAGAAAAGGACACTCCTAGTGGAATTCCTTGAAGGAGAAACACCTTCCAAAACAATTTAATAAAATATGCGGTAATCCATTTTGTTTCCTACCCTAGAAATGCACTTTCTTTTGACTTTACCTGGAGTACCGTCACATGTGCTCCTGATGAGGGAAAGTACATTCAGATTGTTTGTGAACACTCACAAACTTACATACATTTGGATGTCTCTGCATTTTGATGGAATGGACATTGCCCTTTGGAAGTATCCTAATCACTACCCCCAACCTTAAATTTATGACTTTGGAAAACCCACTGCATTAGGGCACTCTACGCTTTGATAATTCTATAGGATGCAGTGTTTTGAACTGTAAGGCGAATTGTGTGCACTTCAATCCATTGCAGTAGGTCATATTGTTGCAATCATGAAATATTTGTGAACCATCTGATGTGGCTCCTGTGAGACTCTTTAGGATTCAGGAGAGAACCTTAGCACATAAAGATGTCAGCTGAGATCCTCAATTTGTTGCTGACCATTTAGTTTTACATTTGCAGCCTTGCACAAATGATGAAGACAGCTTGGCAGAAGATAAGGTGACAGCCTTGAGACACACCTTTGCTTTAGATCCTGAAGGCCTAATCAGTCTGTGAAACAGCCATAAGGGATATACCAACCCCACGAGGGTGATATGAGGAATAAGGTGGAAGAGACATGCTCTAGCTTCTTGTATTATCATGTGTGGCTCTGACCATCCTGTGCCATTAGGTTGTACAGGCAACTTTTCTACCTGCTCACTTTGCAAAGTATAAGTGCTGTCTTAATGCATGGGCAAGCTGGGCAGTTGCACTGGTGCCCCATGAGCATAGGGGCACCATGTAGATCAGAATTTAACACCAATTTTCCATTAAATATTTGTATTTATGTGAGTGGTTGTGTAGGCAGGCCCCAGTGCACTACTTTGCCTAGGGGCCTATAATGCTGTTAAGACGGCCTTGCAAAGTACATCTACGATCCAGTGTGTAGTTCACAGTCTTCTCCATGTTTCTTAACATTGACTGATTAGCAAAGTTGCCTCAAAGCCTGTTATCCTGACCTTGAGGAAAGTAAGGTGAAGACAACCAAAGAGAGCCAACACAGAAATACATCTAATTTCCCTACCACAAATAGATACCTACCCTGCTTAACAAGTATTGACTCAGTGACTAGAAAGGGTAAACTGCTCTAATACATATCATTACACCCGGTACACATTGAGAACGCCATATTGAACACTTAATCTCCTAAAGGTTTTGTAATCTTAATACTTCTCCCTCTATTATGTTTCTTTCTTGCATAATTGCAATTTTGCTTTTCTCCCCTTCTAATGTAATCATGTATTTAGGCTCTTTTTGGTTGCAGTTTACATGCACCTGATGTTTCATGTCATATTAATATGTTAATATGTTCTTTGTTAGTCATACTAGCTTTGAGTGATACCCCAATCACCACTTGGATATGATCTTTGCCATCCAGTGAGTGTAGTAATACATATGGAGTTAGGATCCAATATAAACACTGCTGTATTGAACTTAGTTTGAACTCCCCATTAACTCTCTTGCCCTCCTCATATAATGGGACAAATAACAGAGAGCATTGGCCATGTCGATGCAAAGGAGTTGAACACCTCTCTTCAAACAGGGTCAGTCCCCTATGGAAATAAGCAAGTGTCATCCCGCAACAGAGATACCCTTTGCAGACAGTAAAATCCTATCAAAATTTAGACCCAGCTACAAACATTCTGAAATCCATAGTAAATGAACAACTTTCAGAATTTTTAGAATCCAGTCATCTATTACACCCCTCCGGATTGGGCTTCAGATCATCACCCAGCAATGAAACAGTTTTGCTGGAAGTTTCCAAGTCGATAAAAATGACCCTGGATCACACTCATTCTGTTAGACCTGTTTGCGGCTTTTGACACTCACTCACTCAGCCCAACTCTATTGAATATTTATGTCTCCCCTGGCAACCCTGGAAGAATCATTCGGCAACATTATATTCTCATATGCTGACAACACTCAGTTGGTCTTCTCCTATGAGGGCAACTCAGACACTCACGAGGATTCCTTCTCAAACTGCATGAAAGCAGTCTTAGGCTATCTCAAAGAAAGCCAATTACAATGCATCCTGGATAGACAGAAATTATACTGTTAGGGTCTAACCCTAATCCGGGTTGAACTGGTGCTTGGGCCAAAGATGGTCCTACCTCTCCCACACCCACTTTGGCAGCGAGAAACCTGGGAGTCACATTCACCAACGACCTTTCTTTTAAGACCCCAATCAACTCAGTTGTTATAAATTGTATGTGGATCTTGAAGGCTCTCAGAAAATTCCTTCCCCTCCTTCCCTCGGAGGCCCGCTGTTAGAAATGGGGGCCTCTAGTTGGCAACGGTATGGCAGAGGTATGCACCTTTGTTAAAGTAGGGACTCTTGCTTCTAGTCAAAGTAAGGGAGTTACACACTTTAGATAACACCTGCTCACCCCCTTGGTGGCTTGGCATGACCAGACAGGCTTATCCCAAAGGCAATGTGTAAAGTATTTGCACCCAAACACACAGTAACACAGTGAAAACACCACAAATGAACACCACACCAGTTTAGAAAAATAAAGTATGTTTATCGAAACCAAACAAGACCAAAACGACATAAATCCAACATACATGTATCAAAATATCACTTTTCGAACAGTTATTTAAAAAATCGCGCTCTTAAAAAAATATAGCTCTACCTGGGTCTATTGCGGCATTAAATCCGAAGTATGGCGTCAACCGCCAGGTGCACGGACTGGGCATGGAGTCACACAGACCCCCAAACAACAGTATCTTGGAACCAAGACAGCAGGCGATGCACAGCATCTTGGAGGTGAGGCACTGGTGCAGAGGTGAGGCTGAATCCTTCTGCCATGGGAGAGGTGAGGCGTTGAGTCAGGTGGGGAGGCGATGTGTCGAGTCCAGGACAGGGGAATTTATGTGGCGTCGGCATGAGTCATCAGTTCCAGTGAGGCGATGCGATGTTGTCGAGTTAATGTACAGCCCTCGGAAGCCCCCCTACACCCTCAGACCATGCTGACACCCTTGGCATCATACGCGACTCATCACTCACCATGAACCGACAGATCAACGCCATCACCTCCACCTCTGGCATGAACAGATCAGCCGACACCTCCGGACACTCCACTGGCTCCCCGTGGAGAAGAGAATCACCTATAAAGTCCTCATGCACACCTACAAATGCCTACACAACAACGGACCCAAGTACCTCAATGACAGAATAAACTTCCACGTACCTAAAAGAAACCTGTGCTCATCCAACCTCACACTGGCTGAAACCCCCGCGCATCTACAAAGCCAGAGCAGGTGGAAGATCGTTCGCTCACATCGCAGCCAAGACCGGAACGAGCTACCGGCAGACATCAGACACGCCCCCTCCCTGAGCATCTTCAGGAAGACTCAAGACCTGGCTCTTCAGTTGAACGGAGTCGCGTACCCCCCCTGCCCCCCTCAGCACCTTGAGACCCTCACGGGTGACTAGTACACTTATAATTCCCTGACTGATTGATTGATGTAGTCATTCTCGTTGGTTATCAGCTCCAAGATAGTGAGAGGCTGACGCTGGTGGTGAGGGTGTTGGTGCGAGCGCTGGGATCGGGAAGGCCGATAACTGCAAGCATCGTAGGGCATAGGAGCTGGGGTGCAGGCAAGAGGGTGCATTGTGCACTTCATGAGCGGTGCCCGGGCCTAGGTGCAGATTGCAGAGCCACTTACAGCGGCGCAGTCGTCATCAGAGTTGTTTTTCTTGCTTTGCAGCACCAACCACAAAAGTCTCAGGGCCCAGAAACTGGAATTGGTGCCCTTTAAAAATGCAGGAGTCCACAAAGGAGTCCAGGTGTTCGTCAGTGGATTGCAGGTGAATTATTTGTAGCCCTGGGACTTCAAAACAGGAGTCCAGCACACAAAGGCCCTTGGCTATACTTCTTCAAGTGGGTTCATACCAATGTTCCAATCTTTGTCCGCTCCTAAACAGAAGCAACAACTGCAGGCCAGCCTATCAAAGAACACACAGCAAAGGAACAGTACTCCTCCTTACAGCTCTCCAGCTCTTCACCTTGAGTCCAGAAGAGATCTAATTCTCTGGAGTTTAAGGTCCAATACGTATACCACATTTTCTCTTTGTTCTTTTTGTGGCAAGTGTCTCTGAACCTTGTCAAAACAGTTCTGTCCTCTCTGGTGCAGCTTCACTACAGGAGGTGGAGACAGCATTGTGCAGAGGAGACACTGCCTATTCAAGTGCAAGTGAAACTCCTCCCACCACTCTGAATGCAGCCAAAGTCTATTCAGCCCAGCTATGAGTCACCCAGGAAAGGCAGGACACACCTCATCCCCTCTTGTGGCTGTCTAGAGTGAATGCACATCCCCAGCTCCTGTCACTCCAAAACCAGACAGTCAATACACAAAACAGCAGAGGCACACAAAATGGTTAAACAAGAAAATGCCTACTTTCTAAAAGTTGTTTTAACTTGAGGGGTTGGGTCTGTACATCAGCTAAAGTATAAAACACGTTTAATATGCAAACATTGTATTGCCTAGGCTGGAATCATTTACCACACTTGTTTTTGTCTTTTAGGGATCAGGGCATTAATTACCTGAAACCTTTGTTTTTTATTTTTTTACCAAAGCTTAGTAGTTCATTTCAACAATTATTTTTGTCAAACCCATTTAATCACATATATCATGGGGTATACATACTCATTTGGGCCTTTTTTACAAAACAGATAGACAAATCATACTTTTACAAACCTTACAAAACAACTCTAAATCATATTTCCAAAATTAGCCTGAAGAAAAAACGATTACATACACATTTGTTGCATAGGCCATATGTGTAAAGAAATTCACAATAAACCAGTCTTGAAGTTTACAGACATAAGAGTCAGTATTCAATATCCCTATTTATATAAGATTCATGAAACTCCACTGTTCTGAAAGGGGTTGTGGTGCCTGCTGAACTACAAGAAGGGCACCTGACACAATTCTCAGTTGCCTCAAAAATGCAGGTTTGATTTTTTAAATTCAACTATCTAAAAGCGGAAAAAGTAGACGCGTTTCGACCTCATCAGTTCGAGGTTTCCTTAGGACCAAGGCCTGTTCTTGACTGCAAATAAAAAATATATCTACATATAGAATCGTTGTAAAATTTAAATATTTCTTTTCTAATACAAACATTGTGATTTTAACTGTCACCTTCAGAACGGCTCTCCTACATTTTATGTTGCAAGATTTTTGATCGATAACCCTCATTTCACACTGGGGTTTTATCAAAGTTCAGCCTTTCTACGATGTATACATTTTTGGCTGTTCATGGGTGGAAGTAAAAATTTGGATTGAAAAAAGATTTTTTCTCTTTTTTATTTTTATCTCTTTTTTTTAGTTTTTTAACTTTGTTAACTTAAGGTCCTGAGAAATTTATATGCAAGTTTTACCTGACTGTTTTCCACTGGTGTTAATGCATTTGTTTATTTCACCGTGACACACCTCAAATGGTCCATATTTTGTTTCCACTCTGCTTGCTACTTTGTTGCACTTTATGGGATAAATACAGAGGCTGTAATTTATGTTTCTGTGTTCTACTTGTTACATTACGGGAGGCTTCCTGTTGTTTTAAATACCTTTATTTTGCTCGCTGTTCACCTGTTACAACTCCAGCGGCGTGCCTGTTGTGATCTGGGCGCATATGGCGTTTGCAATGCGACCATCTATTTGATCGTCTAAGTTACATTCACTCAGCAGGGAATGTAAGCTGATCGCCGATCTCCGTTCCATTGTCTTATTTTTTGCGTTGTTATTTTACTTCGGTTTATGAAGCATATAAAATGTGAAATCCATTGCAATTCTTTACTAACTTTTGATTTTGGGAATTGCGCTTATTGTGCCTATGTGGGTAAACTGCCCCACTACATGTTGGTACTGGTAGTTCTCAGTTATTCTCAGTTTCCTACCGTTCTTTTGAATCCAATCATTTTGGACCAACTTCAAAAGAGAATCAACAAACCTTCGGTCATTGTATTGAACTTTACTCCACCTCACAATGTATTAATATTTTTGCTCGGCCATTGGGATTTTCTTTGTTGAATTTTACTTTTATAAAGCCTCTGTATGTCTGACATTTCACTTAATCCTCTTGTTGTCGTGTTGAAGCACAAGAAAAGATAGGCCTCTTTTTGGAGCAAGGTTCTCTCTATGTTGCCTCCCCTCGGGTTTGGTTTTGTAACCATCAGGACTTTCTACTTTAGGTCTATTTCTGTGTGTCCTCTTCCACAAAGTAACTTACTAGAGAAGCCGAAATGACTTTTTTTCGGATTCTTGACATAAGTTATGTTGTACTATTATTTGACTATCTCTTGGTTTATTTTTCCAATGTAGTGTTTATTACAGGGGCAGACCTTACCATTGACCACATTTTTTGTGCGACAATTTGAAATGTCATCCATGCCGTCCATGTGCCTCATTTGTGATGGCCTTGTATTGGTGGTAATTGCCAGTGTTGTCTTAAGTTCTTCTTTAATGTAGTGGGAGCGTATGCCCTGGTCAACTGGTTGCCCAAAGTAGAGTTTTTTTCAGTGTGAACAAAGGTTGTTTGAACGTTTCATCTATTTTAGAAAAGGGATGCCAGTTCTAGTGTATTACCTTCTTGATTCTATTTGTTTGAGGGCAGTATGTAGTGATGCAGACCAATCTATCAGATGTTTTCTTCTCTGTTATTGAGAGTAGCGACTCCTTTGGGGTGCACCAATCCCATTATAAATAATTCTTTAGTAGTTTATGGGGGTATACCTTCTTCTTTAGTTTCTCGTAGAGAGTTGCTTCATGTTTGAAATATTCAGTTTTTTGTGTGCAATTTCTTCTTATTCATTAAAATTTACCATATGGAAGATTGCTCATTAGGTTTCATGGATGGAAACTTGAATAGTGTAGAGCATTATTTTGTGGGTTTTTTATAGAGTGTTGTTGATAATTTTCCTTCTTCCACTTGTACTTCAACATCTAAAAATTTGATATCATTTGGACTGTGGGCCATGCAGAATTGAATGTCAGGTAGTCTGTTATTCAGGCAATTGAGGAAAGATTTTAATGCCTCTTCCGTCCCTGTCCAGATACTGATGTCATCAATAAATCTGTAAAACACACAAGAAGATGGACGGAATATTGCACATTGGCAAGCCATGGCTTGGCAGTTCGGGCTGGACTGTTCCCATGAGGCACAGGGTCAAGACTGATTTGCATATGGCCATATCTTAACTGGGATGGCGTGGTGAGCAAAATAACAATGGATTAAACCCAGATCTGTGACTGGGGGTGAATGTTTTGCCAATGTGCAACATTCCGTCCATCATCTTGCGAGTATCAATAAATTTGTACCATTGGATGACATTATTGACAAAGGGATTGTTATTGTAAATGAATTTCTCTTCGTACAGTGCCATGAACAGTATTGCCATTTCTGGCGCAAAAGAACATACCATGTAAAAAATGATTGATAGGGCATTCGTCAGAAGGCCATAGAAGCTTCCATCCCCCACTGCCCCTGCCACTGCCAGCAATGACGTAATCAACACAACTACTAACCATCACACCTACAAGTGTGACTATTCAGACTGTTCTAGACCCTCGAAGCTATATATATGGCTTGAGCAGCTGGTATTAGTCATTTTTATGTATTTTAAATTAAAAAACAACTATTGTTGTGTTCATAGCTAATTTAGACAAACAGTGTGTCGCTCTCGCTGTTTGGGTACTATGTTGTGCTCATGCTGCTCCTGGTCCAGTGCTGATCCTCAGAACATTGCCGCTTGTTGGGACTGATGCGTTTCGAATTGGAAATTGCTCTTTTAATTAATATTTTTAATTCAGTAGAAGAAGACTGGCACAACCACTGCCCACTGTCCTCTTATCTCGCTCGAGCCACCACCTTCCACATTCCACACTCGAGCGAGAATGTGAGATGCCAGATAGCACCACCCTGTGGCAGAGTATTAAAGGTGCCATCGTTGACATGTAAGTGTTGGTGCCGAGCACAGGAAACCTCTGGCTCAAATTAAGCACTGGTGCAGTCCTTCAAAAAGCATATCAGCAATTTGCTGCAGCTAGTCTTTCACTCTGGGCTGCCTCCATTTTAGCTACCCTCTGGGTCAACATCTTTTGATTTTCGCGTAGCAGCCCTATTTTTTGTCTATCTTATCCTTTAATATAGTGATAGTAGCGTCAATTGCCTCAAAGTTTTTATCCAGCTTGTCGTCCAATGACATTACATTCACTTGACCTTCGCTGGAGGTTTTTATACTGCCCTTAGCACCGCTGGCTTCACAATCTCATATCATTTTTTTCTACAGTCATATTGGCAACCATGAGTTCACCCATTGGGAGGTGATATTGCAGAGACGATAGGCAGACAATTCCATATCATGAGTCTTCAAGTGTTTCTCACCTGTCTTATCAAGACCAGTTCACCCAGTGCTCTGAGGATACAACTGTTGTTTCGCTTATCATGGACCTTTTTATTTTTCTATAGGAAAATCAGACCGTGATACTGCAAAAACTGCTGAACAGCTTTAAAACAATTTTGACAGAAAGCTAGATCTTGGTCCATGAAGACTGCTTTTTGCGATTTGGTTTAAATCCATTCACTAGTTTTTGAGAAATGAAGGCTTGAAAACTGTCTATAGTTTACGCCACAGAGAATTTGTGGGGCTGACAGATCTTTAGATAAGATCTGATTGTCTGCCACCACATCATCAAAGATGATCTGACAGACATTTTAGGACTCAGTCCTTAAAATAGTGGAGAAGTGTGGCTCAATGGTTAGAGCGGCAGACCCTGATGCAGAGGTCTAGCCCGGGACCAGGGTTCAATTCCCCGCCTCAGCGGGTCTTGGGCTCAAAATTCCACGGACCTGATAATTCTCGCCTCAGTACCTATTCCAATCATGGAGTCCCACTCTGCAACTCTGGGCAATAGCTTGCTTAATCTCCACAACGGCCCCCACAACGCTAAGGATGCCTGGCCTCCACCTTGGGGGTGCCCAGGAGTGAACGCCTCACAGGGAAAGCCAGGATGGGTTCCACAGCGGTATTTGTACAAGCGCCTTGAGACCCTTGCGGGTGAGTAGTGCGCTATACAAGTATAAATTTACATTTTTACATATAAAATAAGGCAAAAAAAACATATAGGGGGCAGGATAGGGATGTATAGCCCTCCTAGACATGGTTGGGAGGGCCCAAAGGAACCCGCCCTGGGGCCAAAAATATATATTCTTTTTTAAAAGATTACAGTACATTCACGGTGGATCTGCAAATTCATGATAAAATAAAAAAATCAAAAGTGCTGGTTCCCTCCAAGAGCCTCTGTGAGGCCCGTGGCATCAAAGAGAGGTGGGGAGTGTGGCCCTCCTCCCCAAGCTCCGATGATGCCCTAGGCACCACATCCCCTGGGGCCATTTTAAAATATAGGAGAGAGGGGAGCACAGCTGCCTCCCCAAGCCTTAATGAGGCCCTGGGTTCCCCTAGGGCAATTTCAAAATATACAGGAGGGGTGCACAACCCCTCTGCCCCAAGGCCCTGGAGTAGGCATGGGCGGAAAATCCGTTCCGCTCGCGGATTTTGCGGATTTTCGGGAAATCCGCAATCCGCGAGATTTGCGAATTTCCCGCAAAATCCGCAAATCCGCGAGCAGCGGATTTTGCTCGCACTGCTCGCACTGTTCGCGTGAGTTCGCGCCCCGCGAATAAGTGCAAAATTGCAGAAATACGATCTTAGCAAAACTGAAAGTAACTACTTACCAGGTTCAAAAGTTCAGGCTCATCATTAGTAGCCATTTCCTGTAGTGCTTCCTGAGGGGCCCCTCCAGAGTTCAGTTGCCAGTTGAAACTATTATGTGACCCTGCTCTGAACCTCAGAATAGTTACACATATGCCACAAAGGTCCTGAATTACAGCTAAGGGAGACAAGCAGGAGCCAGGCTGGAAGTTAAAATCCATTAATCAGCCCCTAATTCATTATTGTCAGTTGGGGCATGGCAGGTGTTGTAACTAATTTTGCAACAATGAAAGCACTTAGCAAGTGCAAAAGATCACTAATCAGGGCGCACTAAGGAAGCAGGTGCCAGCTAAAAAAATATTCTGTGACACATTAATCAGCCCCAAATTAATTCAGGTCACTTGAGGCAGGGAAGGTGTGCTTTGCTTTGCCGAAAATAATGTACACTGGACAACCAGAGGGTGTGGTGATGAAACAGAGGGTGGCATGGGTGGGCCAGAGGGTGGCATGAGTAGTCAGAGAGTGGCAGTGGTGACAGAGAGTGGCAGTGATGAAGAAGAGTGTCCCAAACAGGCTGGACACGTAGAAACAACAAGTTCGCAAAACTTGCGACCCGACAGGTAAGTTCGCAAATTGCGAAATTGTAAAAACCCTCGCGAACTGGCAGAAACACGGGCGAACACAAAAAAAAAAAAAAATCCGCAAATTCTCGGGAATTCGCGGATTTTGCGGATTGCGAATCCGCAAATCCGCAAAATTCGCGAACGCGAGATCCGCAAAATTCGCCCATGCTTACCCTGGAGACCCCAACCCTGGTGACCATATTTTTAAAGGGAAAGGGGGCATATGGGTCTCCTCCCTGAACTGAAGATTCGCCCCAGGAAGCCCATCCCCCAGGTCCTCACAAGTTGCCTCGGGACACTGTGTACTCTACCAGACAGGGAAGAGAACTTTGCTCCTACCATGGCAGGAGCAGTTAAAAATGCTGCTCTCGCCTGGGTGGGAATACAGTACTAGATCTGGCTTTTGCCAGCATCCAGTATGTTATTGGCCTGAGAGCCAGCAAGGGCCAGGTGTCCCTTTGGACTCCTCCCATGGCCCCAAATGTGGGACTCACTGTCAGGGCCCCGGGTGGGTACTGGGCACCCACCAATAATGAAAGAATCTAGCTCACATGGGGAGCCTGCAGGGGCTGCAGGGACCCTGGGGCTCCCCATAGCCCCAAACATGCAAAATGTTGTGGGGTGCCTGGGGTGGGCCAGTTTGAAAGAATAAATAAATATTGCTGGCTCCTGGATGCACCATAGGGCGGCTTACAGGGCGTCAACAGGGCTATGGGGTCCTTGGGGTGTCCCAAGGGGCCCCAACAATAATTAAAGATGTGAGTGTCACAGGTGGGCACTGAGACACCCAAAAAAACACTAAAGGGATAATAAATGAGCATCAGTAGCCACTCAGTTATTATTCACTGTCTAAATAAGGAACACCCATAATGTCCTGCAAAGGCTTTTGACTGACTTTTGTCAGCCTGGTGGTGCTCGTAGAAACAGCAGGGACACAACCTAGCATCTTTTTACTCTTGTGGGTGGCTCCAGGGAGGGCAGCAGCTTCCCAACAAATTAAAAAAAACAGTAAGTCTCCTGGGTCATTAAATCCATGTCCCCAGAAGAGCTTACCATATTTTTTAAAGCACTCCAAATTGGTGCTATATGCTCTTAAGCTGCGGTGCATGGACCTCTAGTGGTTGGTTTTATGGCTGGATCTAGTGGCCCGAAAAATTATTTTTAAAAACTCAAACAAATCATAATGGTTTTGTAAAAAAGGCTTTATTGTAAGCATTTTATAATTTTTCTCAATCAATGCACTGTGTGGATTAATAAAACATACATGAAATTAGGATTATTATTGACTTTTTGACAAATCAAATAGGTCTGCTTTATATATGTTAAAGTATATGAGAAACCCAAGCATGCACAGTGGAGGGGTTGGATTGGGTTGGGTTGGGCGGCAAGGCCCTGTACTCAATCTTTCTCCAGGCATGGCCGATGACCATGCATGGCATGGGGTTGGTTACCTATGGGGGTGGGAGGGCACCCACAGAGGCGTTGGGTGCAGTGCCTGGCCACAGGCCAGGCTCTGTGCCCAACACCATGCAGTGCACACTGATGGAAATCTTACTTTACATCAAGAAAACCATAGAAATCCAAAGAAAAATCCAGAGGTTAAAGTGACAGTTATAGTTAGGTATTAGAATATATATACAAATCCACTGAAAAAAACAAAGGCTAAGGGGACGTTATAGTTATGTGAAAATGTCAATAAAAACATACCTTTTTGAAAGTACAAAGCTACTGAAATTCACCAGTTATAACTATCTAAAGTAATTATTACTCACGCCCTTAAGTAACTAATGCCCTTGCCATGCAGTGCTTATTAACTCACATATAACAGCACACAATACATCTTCTATGATGGTGGAGCAAGATGGCGCCCGAATAGTCACCGCGCTGCTTGCCGCCCGCACCGTGTCTCTCAGTGGATTGGCCAGTGGCTATGTGTTCTGGAGCCTGGCCTTTGCTGAGAAAGCTACTGCTCCTCACGCTGGGCAGATGCCGGTGTTTCTCCCGCGGAATCGGATTCGAGTCACAGAGCGACAGCCTGATTCCGTTGGATTGTTTTCTGACAGCTGCAATTTCCTTCCTACATTCTGCAGCTTCTGTAGTGTCCGGGCAGGCCTCTCCAAGAAGGATATCACAGAGGGGCAACATGGCTATAAGAGGTGTGAGGGGAACCAAAACACAAATTCTTCCCACGAGTACTGGAACAACTGGCATGGCTGCACCTGCGCCGGACTTCGAAAGCAGCATCAAAGGTAAAAGGGACATCGGAGGAAGTGGCAAAAAAGTGGTCCAACGGGTGATTGGGGGGTCTACGCTCAAAGAAGGGGGGACTCTCAACTTTCTGTTGCAAACTTGTTTCCCCCTCCTGTTCTATGAGCTCTAACGGGAGGATAATTGACAACCCTGGCAATGCGGGGGTAGCTTGTGAACCAACTACTGAGCTTTAGGATTTGATGCAGCCACCCAAGACCGACTTGTGCCCCCCCACCCTAACCCTGCTGCTTGCCAGCAATTACCCCCCGTGCCTTGATCTAGACAGTCAGGTGTCCTGGCCCGATGCAGATGCAGCCGCATTCCCCCAGGTATTGAGGGACCCTAAAGGAATAAACAGCGAGATGGTTTCAGTTAAGGGTATTACTACCCAGTGGGTCAAGTTGGGAGGCCCCAGGTGGTACCGGGGCAAGAAGAAAGCATCCCTACTGCTGCAGTAATTGAAAGGGCATGACTGCCCAGGGGAAGTATTCAGGACCGATCTCTTCCCCAGAATTAGTGGTGGAACACTTATTTTCTGTCACTGATGGATGGGACTCCTCGGTTGGTAGGAACTCGTCTTCAAGCGATGATGCGCAGTCAGACTCAACTTGAATTCGCACAACAAATGAGGGAGGCACCTCGCAGTGCAGAAGGTCTACATCAAATAAGCAAAAAGGGAAATGGCACAAAAGCCACAGCCATCTAAAATGGGACTACTCTGGTACGCAGCTTACCCAACCCAACGGAGAGGAAACACCTAGGGCCGCACAGACCCAGGACAAATACAGAGATAGAAGAACCCTCTTTATCCTCCATTCTGCTCTCAATCAAACAATTTCAAGAAGAAGTCTGGGCAGACAATAGTCAAGCAAAGGGTGCGGCTGAAAAACTACAGGGCGGGAAGAGGAAACAGAACAAGATGTGCTTAGATATTGCTGAACGTGTTACGATGATTGAAAATCATACTGAGAGCCTGGAAGTTGAAGTTAGCTCCTTAAAGGCGCAAAGTATCTCCCAAGGCGATTGCATAACTGATGTTATGTTGGAAGCTGGAGGACCAGGAGAACAGGCAGCACCGGAGCAACCTTTGACTCCTGGAGATCCCAGAGGGGGTAGAAGGAGACGACGCCCGAAGGTTTATTGTGAATCTTCTGAAGGGAGCATTTCCCAATCATCCCAACTGAAACTGGGACCCACAAAGGGCCCACCAATTTCCTTTTATAAGTAAGACGCAGCATTCTAACGAATGAGAGAAACCCAGAGTTGTCTTGGCCTATCTTGGCAACTTTTTGCTAAGACAATTGGTATAGGAACATGGAAAAATGTTTCAAGGGGTGTCTTTTTTCGCTAAACCAGATTCTAGCCATGCTACAGTCGAACATTGATGGCATCTCTGCAAGTTGTCTGTCCCTTTCCATCAGATGGGAGTAAGCATGGGCGGAAAATCCGTTCCACTCACGGATTTTGCAGATTTTCGGTAAATTCGCAATCCGCGAACGCTCGCGAATTTACCAAAAATCCGCTAATTCGCACGCAGCGGATTTTTTTTTCTTGGTGATACAATTTTGCGGCGCGTGGCGTTCACTTACCGTCATTCAGCGTTTGCCGAGTTGTTTTTCTCGATATTTTGCGAGTGCTGCGCCATTTTGGATCTTGCTGCGGGATCCCGCGGGAGTTTGGCGACCGCGATTACGTCATTGCGGCTTGCCACCTTGTACAGCGAGAGTTTGTCAACGCGAGTACGCCGTGATCACGTATTGCGGGAGTTCGCAATTGCGAACACGTAGATGCGGCAGGCAGCAACAATCTCGCGAAAATACAAAATTTGCAATTCTGCACAAGAAATCCACCAGCAAGCAGCATAAACCTTCTGGAAATGATGATTTTTATCAGAATAACTTCTCAGGTTGACATTTGCCTGCACTTTTTTTTGCAAGGAGTCCATTTTAGGGGGGGGGGGGAGGGAGGAAGGAAGTGCCCCACAGTCTCCAACTTCCTGTTCCTGTCCAGCAGGCTCCTCCCAGTGCTTTCTTCATGTGCTGGTCACTTTCATTCGGATTCTTCACCTGGCAGGATTACTTTTTGTGGATGCTGCTGCATATTTGGATTTGAGGCCTTTTTAACTTTCTTTGGATCACTTTTGGATTAGAAATTTCACAAGTAAGTTTGTTTGGGGCATTACAGTTGCTGCAACTACAATTTTGGAATTTTCGATTTTTGGGCTGTTGTTGGGGCCTTTTGCCCAGGGGTACTCAGTGGTGGGTGGACTGAGTCTTTCTGTGGGGTCTCTTTAATAAAAACATCATGGAGGGCCTGGATGGCTTGGGATTGTGCTTATTGTTCTGTGATTTTCATTTTTATGGGGGGTTCACGGGGACAGG
The DNA here is from genome assembly GCF_964263255.1 of Lissotriton vulgaris. Taxonomy (NCBI): domain Eukaryota; kingdom Metazoa; phylum Chordata; class Amphibia; order Caudata; family Salamandridae; genus Lissotriton; species Lissotriton vulgaris. The sequence continues at coordinate 414,545 of NW_028251109.1, read as the reverse complement.
CCATGTGGGTGGGGGCCATTTTGAGTGCTGCTACAGGCAGGCCCTGGCCATGTGCTGGGAGGCAGGGGGCCATTTTGAATGCAGGCAGTGTTCTTAGGTTTGCAACCATTTTGCCTAGCTTTCAACCTTTATGCCCAGGGGTAGTGAGTGGTGCATGGGCCTAGTCTTTCTGTGGGGTGTCTTAAATTTAAACATCATGGAAGGCCTGGATGGCTTGGGATTGTGCTGATTTTTCTGTGATTTTCGTTTTTTTGAGCTGTTGTTGTGGCCTTTTCACCAGGGGTAGTGAGTGGTGCATGGGCCTAGTCTTTCTGTGGGGTGTCTTTAATTTAAACATCATGGAGGGCATGGATGGCATGGGATTGTGCTGATTTTTCAGTGTTTTTCGATTTTTTGAGGTGTTCATGGGGACAGGCCATGTGGATGGGGGCCATTTTGAGTGCTGCTACAGGCAGGCCCTGGCCATGTGCTGGGAGGCAGGGGGCCATTTTGAATGCAGGCAGTGTTCTTAGGTCTGCAACCATTTTGCCTAGCTTTCAACCTTTATGCCCAGGGGTAGTGAGTGGTGCATGGGCCTAGTCTTTCTGTGGGGTGTCTTGAATTTAAACATCATGGAGGGCCTGGATGGCTTGGGATTGTGCTGATTTTTCTGTGATTTTCATTTTTTTGGGCTGTTGTTGTGGCCTTTTCACCAGGGGTAGTGAGTGGTGCATGGGCATAGTCTTTCTGTGGGGTGTCTTGAATTTAAACATCATGGAGGGCATGGATGGCATGGGATTGTGCTGATTCTTCTGTGTTTTTCGATTTTTTGGGGTGTTCATGGGGACAGGCCATGTGGGTGGGGGCCATTTTGAGTGCTGCTACAGGCAGGCCCTGGCCATGTGCTGGGAGGCAGGGGGCCATTTTGAATGCAGGCAGTGTTCTTAGGTCTGCAACCATTTTGCCTAGCTGTCAACCTTTATGCCCAGGGGTAGTGAGTGGTGCATGGGCCTAGTCTTTCTGTGGGGTGTCTTGAATTTAAACATCATGGAGGGCCTGAATGGCTTGGGATTGTGCTGATTTTTCTGTGATTTTAGTTTTTTTGGGCTGTTGTGGCCTTTTCACCAGGGGTAGTGAGTGGTGCATGGGCCTAGTCTTTCTGTGGGGTGTATTGAATTTAAACATCATGGAGGGCATGGATGGCATGGGATTGTGCAGATTTTTCTGTGTTTTTCGATTTTTTGGGGTGTTCATGGGGCCAGGCCATGTGGGTGGGGGCCATTTTGACTGCTGCTACAGGCAGGCCCTGACCATGTGCTGGGAGGCAGGGGGGCATTTTGAATGCAGGCAGTGTTCTTAGGTCTGCAACCATTTTGCCTAGCTTTCAACCTTTATGCCCAGGGGTAGTGAGTGGTGCATGGGCCTAGTCTTTCTGTGGGGTGTCTTGAATTTAAACGTCATGGAGGGCCTGGATGGCTTGGGATTGTGCTGATTTTTCTGTGATTTTCGTTTTTTTGGGCTGTTGTTGTGGCCTTTTCACCAGGGGTAGTGAGTGGTGCATGGGCCTAGTCTTTCTGTGGGGTGTCTTGAATTTAAACATCATGGAGGGCATGGATGGCATGGGATTGTGCTGATTTTTCTGTGTTTTTCGATTTTTTGGGGTGTTCATGGGGACAGGCCATGTGGGTGGGGGCCATTTTGAGTGCTGCTACAGGCAGGCCCTGGCCATGTGCTGGGAGGCAGGGGGGCATTTTGAATGCAGGCAGTGTTCTTAGGTCTGCAACCATTTTGCCTAGCTTTCAACTTTTATGCCCAGGGGTAGTGAGTGGTGCATGGCCCTAGTCTTTCTGTGGGGTGTCTTGAATTTAAACATCATGGAGGGCCTGGATGGCTTGGGATTGTGCTGATTTTTCTGTGATTTTCGTTTTTTTGGGCTGTTGTTGTGGCCTTTTCACCAGGGGTAGTGAGTGGTGCATGGGCCTAGTCTTTCTGTGGGGTGTCTTGAATTTAAACATCATGGAGGGCATGGATGGCATGGGATTGTGCTGATTTTTCTGTGTTTTTCGATTTTTTGGGGTGTTCATGGGGACAGGCCATGTGGGTGGGGGCCATTTTGAGTGCTGCTACAGGCAGGCCCTGGCCATGTGCTGGGAGGCAGGGGGCCATTTTGAATGCAGGCAGTGTTCTTAGGTCTGCAACCATTTTGCCTAGCTTTCAACCTTTATGCCCAGGGGTAGTGAGTGGTGCATGGCCCTAGTCTTTCTGTGGGGTGTCTTGAATTTAAACATCATGGAGGGCTTGGGATTGTGCTGATTTTTTCTGTGATTTTCGATTTTTTGGGGTGTATAACTGAACTGATGTTCCTCTGTCTTCCATTGCTTTTAGGTGCACAAGACTCAAGAGAACCACCAGTGCCAGGAAGAAGTCCTGCAGCGGTGTGTGTGTGCAGCATAACGTCACGCGACGTCACGTCTGGCCACAGACAACTCTGCAACTCGTGCAACTGCGGCCTGCTGTTCTGACCTGCTCTGAAGAAGATGGCCCCAAAAAAAGTTCCCCGTAGCTCCTCCAGCAAGAAAGTTGCCAGTAAGGAGCAGAAGAAGCAAGTTACCAAGGAGACTGGTGTGCCGCCCGCCACATTTTTTGGGAGTAAAAAAAAAAGTACGCCTGCAGCAGCAGCGGGATTCACTGGGGACCAAGCTGGGAGCAGCACCCCTGCTCCATTGGGCTCAGTGCCACCACCACCACCACGCCAACTTAAGTCCAAGCCCTTGAGTGCTGCAGAGGCACTTAGTCTAGTTGTTCAATCACCATCGACCAGTGATGTTGGCTCATCGCAAGAAAGTAGCAGCAATGTCCCCAATCAACACAGGTTGTTGTAACTCATCTGACGAGTGTTGAACAACCACAGCCGCAACAACAACCACATGCGCAAGTACAAGCCCAAGTGCAAGTGGAAGGAGAGGCAGCGCAAGGAGATGTGCAAGCAGAGGTGCATGGAGGGTCACAAGTGCCCACAATAGTTGTTCCTCCCGAAGTAGGGGCACATCAGGAAATCGACAATCAAGGCGAGGTATCATTTGAGGAAGCCACTCCTCCTGATGATCATTCATTGTCTTCCACACCCCTAGCAAGTAAGAGATCAAGGGTGGTGTCTACATCTTCTTCAAGCACACCTCCTTCTGATGATACGGATCAAAATTGGGAACCAGCACCACTGCCGTCTGAGAGTGAGGCACACCATGATCTGACAAAGGTAGTTAAGCGTAAAAGGAAGCTCGTCCAAAGTCTCATACTTATGGAGTGTGATGAGGCTCAACAAGAAGTGGCGGATACTGCTGCTGATGAATACTCTCACGACGACGACCCAGTCATCATAAAGGTCACTGCAGCCCCAGCGGGCATGCAGAAAACAGACATTTTGACCCTAGCCCGAGAAGCTGCTGAGCGTGATGATGATGTTGTCGACGAGGAGGCAGTGGAAACACCACAATCATTGGAGTTAACTAGTACACCAACACGTACCGCTTCCATATTTCTTCCTCGCCAGAAGGGATCTCCATCCACCTCGACCTCAATTAGTGGTGGTGAAAGTGCACAACGTACTAAAGTTCAGCAATCCACATCCTCCACTTCATCTGGCATTAGCAGCATGACCACCACCACCAGTATCGCCGCCTCCTCCGGCCCCCACAGACATGTGAAGTCCCCAGTTTGGGACTTCTTTAGTGTTTGCCCAAAAAGGGAAAACTTCGCCATTTGTAGCATTTGTAAGCATGCAGTTAGTCGTGGTAAGTTTGGTACCAACTATGGTACCGGAGGCCAGAGAGGTCATCTTAGGAGACAGCACGCTGTCCATTGGTTTGCGGACCTAAAGGAGATCAAGGAAGCCCGAATTGCAAGTCAAGAAAACGTTGATGTTTCATCTGATGATGACGAGGAGGAAGAAGACGTGTCAAACACTTCACCTAAACCCAGTACCCCTGTCAGCAGCACACCCCATGTGAGCCACACTAAGAGTGTGGGAGAGAGTGAGACACCAATGCGAAAAAGTTCATCAGCGAGCGTAACTGGGTCGAAGAAGTCATCATCATCATCCCGTAAATGCTTGGTCCAGAGTAACATTAGAACCATGTTGTTTACAGAAGTGCCATATGAACGCAACCACCCACTGACGCGTCTGTATAACACTAAGCTGGCTAAAATGCTAGCTCTGGACCTTCTCCCTTTTTCTTTTGTAGAAGGGATTGGTTTTCTAGAATTAGTGGCAGCGCTCTGCCCTAAATGGAAGGTTCCTAGCCGGTTCTATTTTGCCAGAGTTGCGGTTCCAGCACTACATGAAGATGTGCTGGAGGTGATTGGGGCAGCTTTGCAGAAGAGTGCTGTTCACACTATACATCTGACAACAGACATGTGGACCAGTGGCGCAGGCGCTGATTACATGTGCATCACTGCACACTGGGTCTCTTTTTCAGGGGTTAAAGCAAAGCTAAACGCAGGTGTTGACCCGGACCAAGTTTTTAAAGCTGCTCGGAAACATGCAACACTAGCCATGTTTGGCTTGGAGAAACGTCACACAGCAGAAAATATTTTGAATGAGTTTAACACAAAGTTCTTTCACTGGCTGTCCCCAAAAAAACGCCAGATTGGTTATGTTTCCACGGATAATGGCGCCAATGTAGTTAAGGCCATAGAGCTGGGTCAATATTTCAGAGTGCCATGTTTGGCGCACTGTATAAACCTGGTTGTTAAAAAATTCTTGAGCGATGAAGACAGTCCAGCGTGCAAGTTAATGGCCACCTGCCGACGAATGTGCAACCATTTCAGCCATTCTTTTAAGGCCCGGAAGCATCTGAGGAGCCTGCTACATGAACGTCGAATGCCAGTGAAAGGACTCATCCAGGAGGTGGCAACACGTTGGAACTCAACCTTCTACATGCTTGAGCGTCTGTATGAGCAGTATACGGTACTCGATCACTATTTCTTAACACTGGGTACAGCTCAGAAGGACCTGAGGCTAGATGCGGCGCAATGGAACCTAGTTAAAAGCCTGACAGACATGCTTCGTCCTTTTGAGGTCTTCACGCGTGCAGTCAGCAGGGAGGACAGTAATTTGGGAAAAGCTATCCCATTGTTGCGCATGCTGGAGCACCAACTGAAGGCGGTGTCTTCTATGTTTCAAAAAGATGAAGAAAAGCAAGAAGATTTTGTTTTGGCGGAGAAATTATTAGAGCGCCTACTTGGCGATGAACGTCTTCAAATGATCCACTCAGAACAGCATTACATTTGTGCTACTATTCTGGATCCACGCTACAAAAAGGCACTGGCAGGCAGAGCATTCTTTGCTTTTGGTGACGAAGATGTTACAAAGTACAAACATTGGCTAGCCTTGTCAGCCATGAGGTTTGAAAGAGAACTGCAGAACATTGAAGGAAAAGGCAGTACATCAGCATCAGCAGGCCATCCCCAGTCAAAAGAATCCACTTCTGCACCTCTGGCTGTGGCAAAAGTGACCTCCCAGCTGTTAAAGACACCGGCAACCGGATCATCTGCACCAGACACAACAGTAACATTGGGTGAAGAAGAGGATTGGCTAACTCTGCTTGGATTTGGTTCTCAAAAGGTCCCAGCAAAAATTAAGCAAAGTGGAGGAAACCGTGGAGAACCTTGAGTCGATGGTGCAGGACTATCTGAATGACTCAACAGAGGTCTATGTTAATGCTGACCCATTGGCGTATTGGCATGGGAAAAAAGAATTGTGGGCACAGATCTCCAACCTGGCTATAAACTACTTGTCTTGCCCACTCGCAAGTGTGTCTTCTGAACGTGTTTTCAGTGCTGCTGGTGGCATTGTAACTTCCAAACGGAGCCGCCTCTCGCCCAAAAATGTGGAGAGGTTAACAATGATCAAGATGAATCAGCACCTCATACCACCAGATTACAAAGTACAAGAAAGCACGCCGGATGAAGACGAGGTGGACAGCAACGTAGATGAGGGAATTTCTTCTCTGTTAGGTGACACTGACTTCACCCTGCCTGAATTCGCAGAGTATGATGACGAAGCCTTATTCTTGTTCACTGACACCGAGCCCTGAAAATGAGACAATGAATCAATAACTTTCTTTTTCGTCCTTATTCACTTTTATTCCTGTGTGTCTGTCTTTCTTTGTTGTGCACAGTTAATATAATTCAAACTTTAATCACCTAATCACAAAAACAAGCCCATCAGCAGAACTGTCTTCACTTGTTTGCTTATTGATTTGAAGGTGCCGCAGTCTGCATTCCTCAGGTTCACAAGTTCACAAGAACATGCTCCTCTATCCTCCTCCTCCAGACTCCTATTTCCCTCAAAGCAGAGGGCTGGATTATGCCCAATGAAGAAAGACTCTGCACTTGTGGGGGTGTTCTACTTCTTTGCGGGTGAGTTGACGGCTCTGGGGCCATTGCTGGGAAGCTCTAATACCGGATACAGGTGGTTTGGACCAAATCGGAGGCAAAACATTATTTGCGTTTTTGCTGACTTGCTTGCCTTTGAGGTGCTCTTTGGGGGGGTTCCGGGTGTTTGTGGGGGAGTTTTGGGGTCTGGGAGCACTGCTGGGACACTCTAATTTTGATTGCATTTGCTTTTCAGGAAATCCGTGGTGGAAAACGGGAGTTATGACCTAGCTGCACAGCGCGTTTGGACCGAAGGCCGAGAAATATTGTAAGTATGAGCTTTTCATTTTTGGCTGTTTGGGGGTGTTGTGCTTTTTTGCGGGTGGGTTGGCAGGTCTTGGGGCATTGCTGGGAAGGTCTAATACCGGATAGAAGTGGTTTGTACAAAATCCATGCAGAATTTCTTTTTGCTATTTCTGACATTTTGCTCAATGTAGCATTTTCGGGGGTCTGTTTGGGGGGCTTCCTGGTGTTTGTGGGTGGGTTTCGGGGTCTGGGAGCACTGCTGGCTATGGATACTTTAGATTGCAAGAGGTTTGAAGCAAATCCATGGTGGCAGAGGGGAGTTAGGGCCTAGCTACAGAGCACGCGCGGAGTGATTTTGGAAATTGCCAAGAAAATGACTAAGTCCCCATTTTTGTACTTTTGCTTTTTGGCTGTTTGGGGGTCTTCTACTAGTTTCGCCTGGGTTGACGGCTCTGGGGCCATTGCTGGGAAGCTTTAATACCGGATAAAAGTGGTTTGGACCAAATTGGAGGCGAAATTCTTTTTGCGTTTTTGCTGACTTGATTGCCTTTCAGGTGCTCTTTGGGGGTGTTCCGGGTGTTTGTGGGTGAGTTTTGGGGCCTGGGAGCACTGCTGGGACAGTCTAATTTTGATTGCATTTGCTTTTCAGGAAATCCGTGGTGGAAAACGGGAGTTATGACCTAGCTGCACAGCGCGTTTAGACCGAAGGCCGAGAAATATTGTAAGTATGAGATTTTCCTTTTTGGCTGTTTGGGGGTGTTGTGCTTTTTTGCGGTTGGGTTGGCGGGTCTTGGGGCATTGCTGGGAAGGTCTAATACCGGATAGAAGTGGTTTGGACAAAATCCATAAGGAAAAGCCTTTTGGCACTTTTTGTAACTTAGGGTTCGTTAGGGTTAGCCCTGGCAGCAGGATTGCATGTGTTTCGGGGTGTTCTAGATTTTTGCAACTGAGTTCTGGGGTCTTAGAGCACTCGTGGGAATGTGTAATTTTGGTTGCAAGTCATTTGAAGAAAATCCATGGTAAGAAAGGGGGGATTTGGCATAGTTAAAGAAAGCCTTTGCCACTATTCTTAACTTAGAGCTCGTTAGGGTTAGCAGTATTTCTATTGCATGTGTTTGGGTGGGGGGGTTTTCGAGTCTTGGAGCGATGCTGGCTATGGATACTTTTGCTTGCTTGCAAGTGGTTTGAATACAATCCACGGTGGGTAAGGGGGTATTTGGGCCTACTTTTACTTTCAAAGTACGTTTTGTCACCAGTTTTCTGCTAGGCCTCGTTTTTTGAGATCTGATTGGGGGTCTTCTACATTTTTGCGACCGGCTTTAGTAAGGGTCTGGGTGGGAGCACTGCTGGGAAGGTCTAATTTTGTTCTAAAACACAGTTTACAGTACACCTAGCTTGAGGGGAAAGATCCGCTAAATTAATTTGCCCATACTTATTTATCCTTCAATAGGAGACTCAGACAGAGTACGCACTTTCAAAAATATTGTACTGTCTATTAGGAAACTCAAAGTGTGACTTTTTGCACTACACAGCGTACATAACTTATTTTTATTTATCAGTGGTGTTGTAATATCACTTCCTGTTTTTCGTTCAATAATTACAGGCCGGGTTTCAGTCTGTGCAATGGGGAAAAAAGGATGGAGTCAGGCTTCACATTAGTGAGCCGTAATTCAGCATCCGCCAGGCAGGCAGTGGACAGGGTGTCTTCTGGTCACCTACATTGATGGATGAAGCGTCAGCTGGAATGGAGGAGTGCCGCTAATAAGAGGAATTGTTTGCTGCATGCAACTTACTTACCAAATTCAACAGGACAACTACAACAACATACAGATACAGTATCCATTGTTTTCTTCTATGAGTGTGACTGCATTTCTTGGATCTCTCTCTGCTTCTAAATTGATCCCTACAGCCATTCTAAAGGTTTTACTTCGGCTATTTTTTAAACCTAAGTTAATGTAAGAAGTGTTTCTCTGAGTGCAGAGATAGGCAAGTGAAAACGCTGCAGCCCTGTACTGTCGCATTCTGTCATTAACGGTTGTCGAAAGTACTACTTACTTTTCAGTAACAATGCATGCAGTAGTGCATGCACTTCCTTTATGTCACTTAAAAGATTTATGGTTAGCTTTGTACCCAAACATTTCTTTATCTTCAATTATTGTTTATCCATGCTGTGCTTTTTTTTTCTTCTCTCAACAAAACCTACCCAAAAAGAAACCCCCATTGCCATCCATTTTCCAAACCCTATCCCTCTTCCCCCGGGCTGTGTGGTTTTGATTGATGTGTGACTAAATGACAGCAATAATTCCACACACTTGCTGGGGAGGATAAGGTCATAGCAACAGGTTGGTGAAGGAATCCGAGGATATATTCTAGACTTACTCAGCTTCAGTACTATTTCTTGTAGTAGTAGCCAATGACAAAGAAATTCAACGCAAGTACTAGTTATACTTTCAATACTTTACCATTTGTTAGGCTACATTGTGGCACTGTTCTAGTGTACTGTCACCTGCTATATTCTCTATCGTACCGTTCTAATGCTACGGTAAGGACAAACAAGGTTTCATTTTCTTTTTTTTCAGATGCTGCAACTGCCACTGTGTAACACCACTAGTACCAACGCAATGATGACATTTCATCCGCCCAGGATTGCCATATCGCCATTTGACGTGCAGCCAGCCCTGTGCCTAGCCCTATTTCCAAACACAAATTACAGGTAAGATAAGCGTTTGGGGGGAGGAAGTATAATGGAGTATTAGGAGAGACGAGAGACTGATGCTAGTACTTACTCTGTGAGAGGCACTTAGTTTTGAAAACATTTGGGCAATTAATTACACAACTTGAATCAAGATGCCACTTAAGTGTCACCAAAACAAAGTTACTCTTAAACCCCCACCCACCAGCCTCAAAAGCAGTAAAAAAAACATGTATGCTAAGATAGAGTTTAAAGTATATTTATATCCCTGACAAAAATAATCTCCCACAAGACCCAGCCCACCCCCACTCCCTAACCCCAACGAATGTCCGTGAAAAGTCCAAAAAAGTGAAAAAACCCAACTCCCAATTCCCACCCCCCAGAAGTCTTTAAAAAAGGGTCAAGGGACAGTCTCCTCCTACTGCTGGCTGCTGCTGTTGAATTTCCGGGCCAGGTCGGAATGCTCCTTGCGGAGGGTCTCGAGCAGGGTTTTGGTGTTGAGCAGCTCCTGCTCGATGTAGGAAACCCTCAGGGAAAGGCGGTGCATACGTTTCTTCCAACTGCTGTTGGGGGCAGCTGATTTCTTCGCTCGGCGGTGGAGGGTGGCTGCGGTACCCCAGCTCCGTACCGCTGGAGACCTGCGCCGTCTGGGTGACCCAGGGAGCGCGGAGGAGGATGCAGCAGTCCCTGTAGATGTAGTGGTAGACTGCGTGTCCCCCTCCTCCTGGGCCACCAGCCGCCGATATTCAGCGACAGTGGCCTCCAGCCTCCGTTGCCGGGCCCGTGTAGCCAGCTCCTTCAGGGTTGGTTTGGAAGGAGCATCTATATGAAGAAAGAAAGACATAGTCTGTAACCAATGCTCTTTAAGATTAACAAAAAATGATTCAGCAAAAAGTTGTGTCACAGTAGAACTAGCAACTTGCAAGTGCCGTACATAACTATTGTAGCCAGTATCTATCTAACCTCCCACTTCTTCACCCTTGCTCTAACATTAGTGGGAGTTTAAGGAATCAATTCTATGAGCACTAGGGACTCACTCCATTAGAGTCGACTATGACAGTACACCAGTCTTATTCTTCTTCTTCTCTCTTGTTTAGCAAAATTGGTACGTTAACTTCTGCAAGCCGGCATCATGCCAGCGCAGTCAACTTGCACCCGAGGAAAACAGACGCCTGCCATGATGAGTGAGACAGACTTGCGTTACTGTACCAGTCCAGTACATACAGGTGGTGATGCTGTTACTTTTCTATTACAGGTGGCACTGAGAATACACTGTTACAAGGGCTACTGCTTAATTAATTTAAGTTTCACCCGACAGTGCCAATGAATACTAGAAAAGGAAAATGAAGAAGATAAATAATCTGATTATCTATCACTGCACATGGTATGTATTTACTTACATATGGGATGACTTTAGGTGCTTTGCTTTTTATTGAGTGAACAGTGATACATCCATACATGAATGACTGAGTTCTACTAAACTTATTAACAGAGGTAGTGAGTGGCCATCGTAATAGCCGGATATATGCTGTGCTTGCAATACAAACTACTGCTACTATGCATGGTAGTATTCGGACAAAATTACAACTTCTTTTCCTTGCCTTTCCTACACTGGGACGGACGTACGGGTGCGGTGTTACATGCTCTTCAAAGTAACACTTAGTTCATCCAGTGACCGTCTACTCTCTCTAGATACACATATGCTATCTAAGAGTCAGATAGTACCATGATCCAGGCATCCATCCATTCAAACTATGGGGCAGATTAGGATTGCGGATTTCCCGCATCCTCCGGGCCGGCGGAATCCACCGCCGGCCCGGAGGATGCGGGAAATCTGCAGAGGACTGAAAAAGACCCCCCGCCAGATTAGGATGGCTGGGGGATCGTTTTTCAGTCCGCAGCTTTTCCGCCGCGGTCGCCTCCCGTCCGCGGTGGAAAAGCACTAACATGGCTGGCGGTGTCTATCAGACACCGCCAGCCATATTAGGGTGTCTGGAGGAACACATGCCGTTACACGGCGGCATTTCCGACGTGCAAAGGCATACAGAATTTTGTTTGGAGGCCCGTTGCAGGCCCCCAGAGGTGAAGGGGGGGGGTGGGGGGTGCACATGTGGGGTACCTATGGTACCCCCCTGCATTTGCCTGCACAAAGCGGCAGGCACCACGCGGTGCCTGCCGCTTTGTGCATGCAAATGCACAACTTACATTTTTATCATTGCGGCGGGTGCTGCTTCAAGCAGCACCCGCCGCAATGATAAAAATACAGGATGTGACCACCAGGGTGGCGGTCACATCCTAATTACCACGGAGGGACCGCCACTGCACCTGCGGACGGTCCCTCCTACTCTATGGTGGCGGACGGACTCAGGTCCGTCCGCCATCATAATAGGCCCCTAAATGTCAATCATTCTTCTTCATGTCTCTCATCTGGACAAATCTTACGTTTTCTCACGGGGAGCAGCACACTATGCAGTCTGCAATCTCAATAAGTAAGGAATATAAGAGCTTACCACTGCCCGCCACTACCGTGGCAACCCGCACAGCAGTTTGGTCCGGCTCCGGCACTTGCACTGCCTCCTCCCCAGAGCTTCCCTCCTCTACCTCCGCGCTGGGCCCAGCACCAGATGTTCCACCTAAAAAGTACATTTAAGAATGTTAGATGTCATAGACATACACCACTCACTAGCATTTTGTCTAGGAATGAAGAAATGTGAATACAGAAACCAATCTAATAATTTGTGACTTTCTACTCTAAAGTAAAATTTTCCAGTGAAGGGTCTTGTCTTGCTGCACTTTTTGGCACAACAGATGAATGCTTGCTTCTTAACACGCACCATTTTTCTCATAACAGACAGAAGCTTCACTTCTAAGAAAAAATCATCATCATCACCACTAGGACAGAGGGACCAACGATTCATCACCAAAAAGAAAAATTAAAGTTCAAACCAGGTGAGGGCTCGGCTCGCCCACAATAAATGTGTGAAATAAATCACTATTAACACTTTTCCATTTTTAATCAACCGTTTCTGTTTTATGACAAGCTTGATTTTAATAAATATTTTTACTTTTAATAAAGCTTTAAAACTTAAATAGACTCTGTAGTTTTTGGTCATGAGTGAATGAGCAAAATGTTTTGCAATTTGCAAGCATGAGCCCATGCCTCTGACACTTCTGGACTCTGACTCCGTACTCTTGTCCTGCGTTGGATAATCATCATTGGGGATCAATCATCGATGAATTCGGGAGCTAAATGACTCTGCCACACTATCTAGTCAGTAAGGAGATTGGGGGTTCTTCAAAGTCTGATATCACTGAGGTATGTGGAAAGTCTACCTGCGCCTATTATAATTGATAAACAATGCACTATTTAGTGTCCATAGTTCTGTTTGTGCAGATTTGTCCCTGCAACAGTAGTAGAATGGATTGTCCTCCTATCCAAACCAAAAGTAAAGTAGTATCTTATTCATTCTTGGTGGTCATTCACCTTTTTATTGTTGGCAATTGTCAAAGCATAAACATTTAGAAGACTTGAAAAGACATTATGGACAATCCCAGAGGACTGCACTCAGTGCATAGAGCTATTGCTGACTAGAATGGGAGTCCAATGTGAGGTGCCGGGTTTTTAGGAACCCGGTGGTGCCAGGGGAACACACCCAAAGACCTCTAAGTTCTCCCTGTTCCGGACCACAGAAACACAGAGTCTTCTAAGTGAAGTCAAGGATCGAGTTTTATTGGCTGCAACCAAGTAACAAGCGTCCTAGAAGTACAACAGCACGGGATGTAAGTTCTCAGGAGACTGTTCGTTTTTACAGAACTAGCCTTCTCCTTTTATACACAATATTACACTTCAGGCAAGAATTCCTTGTTTTATGATGCAACCATATACATATTTGTACAACAAAGAAAAAGCAAAGTCATGATGGCCAGCCTACAATTTCGTATGTCCAGTTCGTGATAGATTACCCAGCTCGGCCCAGAACTACCATCAGATATCGATGAAACCCCAATAAAATCGGGCACCTCCTCATCGTAAAACTAGTCATAAACAAGAAACAGGGACAGGTGTGTGTATGATAAAGCATGGTTTATATGTAGTGAATGGTTTATGGCATGTTGTGCCTTGATGCTATCTCACTCGGCCACTGGGCGAGTAACCGCCCGAGCAGGTTTGGCTGGAGGCAGTGGAGTCAGCTCGGCCAGATCATGGGGAAGTCAGCTAAGGTGGACGTGTCCTTTCAGATCAAACTCGGCCTCAATCAATTGACTATATGAGGGCAAGCCACAAGATGGATGCCGTTTACAAAATGGAATCCGAGGGTTCGAAACAGAAATCATGTTTTAAGGGTGATAGCATCACTCAATCACGACGCAAATGCATAGGGATAATGTCCTAATCATTACCGGTCTGCTGTTCCAAATTTGTCATGGTACGATGATATTTTGTGACACGAGTGTTGGGCCTCGGTACCATATTATAGCAGGGTCCAGATTTTTCAGAACCACAGACCCTCCTTTTGCCCTTATCTAGGCAATAACTTATGCTAATCTGAGTCCAAATCTGTATTCATGAAGTCATGGAGATGCTGCTGTAGCATCATCCTGTTGCTCAGTTCGTCCCTTGACACAGGCTTCCTTACACATGATGCAGCACAGAGGCCACATATTGCAGGAGCGCACTGCACACACAGGCAAAACAGGAACAGAATGGCTAAGATCATCCCAACGAATATCAGAATTTTCCATCCCCAGGCAGATATCAGTTCCCAGAACCACCCTAGCAAGGACCAATCTCCTTAGTCCACGTGGATGGAATCAGAGATCTTGAGCAGTTTTGAGATGGCCTGGTACACTGTCGGAGCATTATCAGGAATGAAAATGCAGCAACTGGATTGGATCACTCTACATACCCCGCCACGGTCTGCAAGTATGACATCTAGGGCAACCCTATTCTGAAGAGTCATAAGGCGGTCCGACTGGAGCTCAGCAGTCAAGTTACTAAGGGCACCAGCCGTTTCAATCACGGCAGATTCAACTACCCTCGTCAATTGGCGAATGTTCCTGCTGTTCACCATAGGCCCCCAAAACGGCAGAAAACCTTTCGCGAAATCCCCAAACTCCTGTTCCGCGGTGTCGTCTTTACTCACGACACCCCTAACTGTCCTTGTCCAATGGTAATCTGCCTCGGCCGTGTAGGTGGGTGGCAGCAGAAACGAGATAAAACATGTGCCCGAGAAGTCAGGGGGCAACCATGTATACGCTCTATCGTGGCAGACGAAGTAGGTGCCTTTAGCTGCTAGGAATGAAGGGGAGGTCTGAGATGAGAAAACATAAGTCTCAGTACAGACACTGTTCCCTAGCTGAGCTCTAGGGTTTTTGCCATTTCCCTGCAGACATAGGTGACCTTGGTGGGGTACTATACAGATTGGGGAGGATTTCTTTGCTTTCAGACTCTCAGCCAAGGAAATTCCATATTGGGTTATATTCCATCTGCTGTAAGGCATCAATTCATCTCTGGGAATCGTTTTGTACGTGTCGACATCTCTGCTCATATTTCTAATTCCCGCCACTAGTGCCTTGTTACTTGAGTTTTTCCCTGGAACATATGGTTCGAGGGCGAACAGGAACATTGCTCTAAATGCCCACAGAGAACCATGGTAGCCAAATGGCAGGACAAAATACGGAATACCTTTATCTTTTGTGTGTGGCATAAGTCCACATACCCAACAGTTCGTGGTGTTCATTACAGTTTGGTGCTGGTGTAGGAGTTGGACGAATGAATTATTTACAAATTCTAATCTTCTGGCAGACTCGTGTTCAGGTAGAGGGTGGAAAGAGTGTGGGAAAACAGTAGGAGGAGGTGTGGGCTGAGTGTTATGTACAAAGGTAACTCGAAATGTGAATAGAGTATAGCCAATCAAAAACATCATTATGCTACACAACATTAAAATGCATATTATTAAAAATTGTTTTCTCGCCATCACAATGCATATTTTCCTTTCAAAGTTCGTAGATCTAGCAGGTCTCTCTACCCTCGGAAACTCCATCCTCTAGTTGCTGCCCGCGGTGGGAGATTGATTCTGCTCAGGAGTGCTTCTGTTCAGTCCAGGGTAATTCCCTTAGACCAACCAGAACCGTCGACCTAGGCGTCTCCAGCTGCACTTCCCAAGACTGTCAACCGCGACCCTAGCAGCAGAACCGGATGGCGGTTCGAAAATCAAAAATGAGCAAGTTCCCTGGGCGAGAGAGCTGCACAATCAAAAAAAAAATAGTTCTTGGGGGAAAAGAAAATCTGATTAGTTTACTTTTATTAGTCCGTTTTTCTTGGCCTCAGATTATACCGTTGTTTCCCAGGTATGGTGTGGTCTTCAAACAATGTTTCAGGTTCGGTAGTGTCCAACTGCATCGACGGTGGCACAAATCCTTGCAGAATACGATCACTCTCCTTGTCTGTACCAGTTCCTTTCAATCGTGCATCACTGACGGGCACAAAGCGTGCTATGGACTCGGTTTCAGAGTCAGCAATTCCCTCCAGGACTCGCCGGTCATATGGAAGGGGCAGCGGGACCCGTTTGCAATGGGCGCCGTGCACCCAATTCCTCTTTCCTTCCACCCGAACGGCTGATCTCGTGGAAAGAAGGACGAGGTATGGGCCAGTCCACCTGGGCTGTTCGTTCTTCGTGCGCTGGAAATTCCGCACCAGTACCCATGTGCCAGGTTCGATCGTGTGGCCTGGATCATCAGACGCTGGCGGAGAGGAACTGTGAACCTGTTGGTGTAAAACACGCAATTTAGTTGTCAATTCGTGCAAATAGTCAAGCAGTACAGGGTGCTCTATGTCGCTGAGTTTCTTGGGCCTTGGCACGCCCCAGATGTTGGCCGGGCGGCCAAACACAATCTCGTGAGGGCTAAGTCCTAATCTGGAATGGACAGTCATTCTGGTAGATAGGAGTGCTAAAGGTAGGGCGTCAGGCCATTTAAGACCTGTGCTGGCTTGGATCTTGGCCAATTTTAACTTTAATGTGCCGTTGTAGCATTCTACTAATCCCGCTGATTGGGGGTGATTTGCAGCGTGGAACTTCTGGTGTATGCCTAGACACTCACACACTCTCTTCATCACTCGTCCCACGAATTCACTTCCATTATCACTCCAGACAATTCTAGGCATACCATACCTAGGAAAGAATTCCTTGACCAGGGCTTTGGTAGTAGACAAGGCAGTATTGTCCTTAAGGGGATACGCTTCCACCCACCTGGAGAAGGCGCAAACAACAACAAGCACGTATTTCAGATTGTTGCACCTCTCTATGTGGATGAAATCGAGCTGCAAAACCTCGAACGGATACGTTGGAGGTGCAAAATGACCAGCTGGAGTTGGAGTTCCCCTACCGGGATTGTACTTTAAACACACCATACAGTTCTTGACCAAGTTCTCTGCACATTTTGGGATGGCACTATTCTGCCATACTGGGGCCAGCAGCTTACAGATTCCTTTCACACTGATGTGAGCCATCCCATGAGCCATTGTCACCACTGCAAGTACATATGCATCGGGTAACAGCCATCTCTGGTGCTCTGACAATTCGACCCAACAACCATTTGCATCCAATCTACCCTTGCTTTCTCTCCATTCATTCACCTCTTTCTCAGTGGCCTCAGACTGTATAGACTTCACACTTTCAATAGTGTCCTCACACATACCCACATCAGCGATCCATCTCGCAGGACCTACAACATACATTCGACTCATTGCGTTCCTTGCAGTCTCTTTCGCAACTTCATCTGCGAATGCATTCCCACGACCAACATCATCCTGAATCTTTCTGTGTGCACTGCATTTCACAATCGCAACTTGTAGTGGCAAGGTCAGTGACTCGAGAAGCTCGTTAACTAGCTGACCACGCTGTATCTTTGCACCATGCGACGTCAGGAACCCACGTTCACGCCACAATCGTCCAAAACTATGAGCCACGCCAAAGGCGTATTGGCTGTCTGTATACACATTCACTCGTGTTCCTTTTGCCAACACACACGCTCTTGTAAGTGCAATTAACTCTGCTGCTTGCGCAGAATTGTGCGGGATACGTGCAGTTTCTACAATCGTGTGCAATGTTGTCACAGCATATGCTGCAGTCGTATCACCATTTGGCAACTTGAAGCATGAACCATCAACCCATAAAGCATCACTACATTCAGGAAGGGGAGTGTCTTGTAAGTCTACTCTCCCTTTTGTCTCTTCTTCCGTCCTAAAACAGCAATCATGTTTTTCGACCTCATCTGTCTCTGTTGGAATGGGCAATCGCTAACAGTGTCAACTCATAACTTGACAGTCGAGCACTAGTTAAGTGCTGTGTCCTTGTTCTGTTTAGCAAAATGTCTACTGCATGTGGGACCCTAACAATTAGAGTGTTATTCATTACTAACCCAGCAGACTGTCGAATACAGACAGCTGCTGCAGCAGTGGCCCTCAAACAGCTTGGTAATGCCTTGGCTACAGGATCTAGAGTCGCGGAAAAGTACGCGCATGGACGCTGTTTGTCCCCAAAGGATTGTGTCAGGACTGATAATGCGCAACCTTCCTTCTCATGGACGTATAATGTGAAAGGCTTACTGTAGTCGGGGTTGCCCAACACAGGAGCCGAACACAATGCATCACGCAACTCGTGAAAACTTTTCTGACAATCTTCAGACCAAGGCACAGGATTGGGTGAATCCTTACAGATTAGTGCCAGCAAAGGTTTAGCCAGCAGTGAGAAATTCGGTATCCATTGTCTGCAATATGATGTAATGCCTAAGAAAGCACGCACTTCTCTCTGTGTCCTTAGGACACTCAATCTTGCAATTGCCTGTATTCTCTCTGGGGTCAGTTTCCTTCCCTCCTTCGATAAGATGTGACCTAAGTAGGTCACTTCTTGTCGACAAAATTGCAATTTCGAAAGGGAAACTTTGTGCTTCATGTCACATAAGTGACTCAACAACGACAATGTGGCTTCCTTGCAAATCTCTTCAGTATCTGCAGCGACCAGCAAATTGCCTACGTACTGAATGAGAGTCGCACCATCAGGTAGAACAATCGTGTCAAGTTGTGATTTCAGGGCTTGACTGAATATAGATGGACTTTCACAGTAGCCCTGAGGAGCGCGTTTGAAGCGGAAGCTTCGTCCTCCTAAATTGAAGCCAAAAATATCTCTGCTCTCCTCAGCAATCGGGATGCTGAATAAAGCGTTCTTCAAATCAATCACCGAGAACCAAGTGGCTGAGTCTGGAACCATAGTCAATAGGGCAGTAATGTCGGGAACAACTGGAAACTGTGGCACAACAATCTTGTTCACTTCTCTGAGATCAATCACAAATCTGTACACAGGGGGTTGTGAAGGATCAGTACGCTTTAAAACGGGCAAAATAGGACTGTTACAAATGTTGCCTGTTGTCTCTTCAATGACATCTTTCTCAATCAGATCGTAAACGATCGCCAACAACGCCTTTTCACATTCGCTAGAGATCTTGTATTGGGGAATACGTGGCAACCTAACATTGGCTCGCAATGTTATGACATATGGCGCTATCTCCAAAAGACCCACATCATTCGAACCAGTAGCCCAAAGTATGTCCGGAAGTGAGGACAATTCTGTTGGAATATTCTCTTTTGCCAAATACATTGGGGAAATCACTTTCTTACCTAGGGTAAGTTGTACTCCCGAAGGAGAACAGTACAAAGTCGCATATAATCTCTTTAACAAATCCAAACCTAACAAGTTTTCACCACAACCTGTTGTAAGAATGAGGGGTGCTTCCAATTCACATGGCCCAACAGAAAGGGGCATAGGACTAGAAATCGGGTTCCTAACCGGGGCGCCAGAAAAACCTACTGAAACATTCATTTCGCCAGACAAAGGTGCGCCAGGAAGTTTTGAGTGCATAATAGAACTTTTTGTAGCACCAGTATCCAGCAGAAAAGGTTCTGACACACCTGATGTAATCACCTCAACATAAGGTCCATTCTGATCTACTGGAACTGAAACAACTCCCTCTCTTTGTCCATGGCTGTCCTAGCAACCATTACCCTCATTCTTGTTTTCTGCGTAGTAGTCATCAGCATAGTACTGAGCTGACCTGGAAGATGCATTATTCTGTTGGTCAAAGCTGTTCATGGAATTCTGAGGCGGAAAATAAGTAGTATTCTGGGGGAAATTTCCACGGCCCCTACCCCTAGGAGCCTGTTGAACACCTCTACCTCTTGCACCAGAGACACCATTCAAACGTCGCAACAGAGCTGGACAACTATTCTTGAAATGACCCTCTTCCTTGCAATACGCACACTGATTGGGACCATACGGTAAACGCTGTTGAGAAGACTAATTTCTTTGTGAGTTTCTCGAATACTGCTGTGGTTGCTGAAAATCAGGCTGACTAGTAGTGCGAGGCGGATAGGCTTGCTGGAGAAGGACTTTAGTTTTCAAATCTTTAGTCTTTTTGTCTGCCTTATCTAACTCGTCTTTGCGTCTATTTTCATAGTACTGGGCGGTGGCTAAAATCTGCGCTGACGTGGAAACAGCCCAAGCACTCTCTGAATCTTTTAATTTATTATATAGTTCAGGAAGCAGATTATGTACGAACTTGTCTACAAACAATCTTTGGCCACCCTTGGTAGCCATATCCTGACCACTATGATCGACGAAAGTCTCTTCAAACCTCGTGAAAAAGTCAGACACATTCTCATCTTTCTTCTGCTTGCATGCAGACAACTTGCCCCAATTCACACGTAATTCGGGCATTAAAGTTTTCATATGTGATAATTCTACCAGGAAGTTCAGCTACCAGAGGCTCAGGCTTAGAGCCACCAACTTGTCTAGCATCAGCAGCAGTAATATTAGCCCACGTGTCACCTAATTCTGGATCATGATCTGCATGACGAATCTTACTCCATAAAGGCTGTGGAACAACATTCCCAAACAACATGTCTACATCTGCTAAGTTCATTATGTTATGTTATGTTATGTTATATGATTTTTGTATAGCGCACAGATGCCGCAGCAAAGTGGCGTCCCGGCGCTTTGGAGAATAATAACACAACACGACAGAAAAGGTGGAAAAGATGGGCCTAGATTGTGGTAAAAAGGAAGGTTTTAAGTGCCTTTCTGAAAGGAAGCAACTCAGGAATGGAGCGCAAAGGGGCAGGCAAAGAGTTCCAGAGAGTAGCCGCCAACACTGAGAAAGAGCGTCCGCCCATCCTAGATTTTTTGAAACGTGGCACAATGGCCAAATTAGATCCAGTAGAGCGAAGAGCTCTGGCAGGGACATAGTGTTGGATAGTCTGTGCAAGGATGGGAGGGGAGGCTGCTTTGAGAATCTTAAAAGTTAAGCAAAGAGCTTTAAACTTAATTCTCTGCCCCACCGGCAGCCAATGGAGATCCTGGATAGTACGACGGGCCGAAACAAACTTCGGAAGGCCAACAAGCATCCTGGCTGCCGCATTCTGAACTCTCTGAAGACGAGATAGCTCGGCCTGATTAAGGCCCAGAAACAGGGAGCTAGCATAATCTAATCTGGTAAGAACCAGGGCTTGGACAATAATCTGTCTGGTCTCCGCATCGAAGAACTTAAAGATTGGTCGGAGACACTGCAGGGTACCAAAACAGGTGCCGGCCACACGTTTTGTGTGGGAAGTGAAGGAGAACTTGTGGTCGAACCACACCCCAAGGTTTCTAACCTCAGTCACAGGGGAAGGGACGGGGCCAAGATCAGAAGGCCACCACTGATCACCCCATAATTCACTTTCCCTACCAAAAATAATGACCTCAGGTCTTAGAGGCATTAAGTTGGAGCCGATTGTTCGCCATCCAGCCGGCCACAGCTTTTAGAGCTGACTGAAAAGTGGGGGCATCCATGTTGGAGTCGCCATTAAGTGCCACCGCCAACTGCGTGTCATCGGCGTATGACACTAAGGAGAGACCAAAACTGTGGACTACCTCCGCTAATGGCTGAACATATAAGTTAAACAAGGTAGGGCTCAGGGCCGACCCTTGGGGAACACCTTGGAGTATGGGGCGAGAAGCAGAAACAAAAGGGGGTGTGGAAACCTTGAAGGCTCGATCTTTAAGAAAGGAGCGAAACCACTCAAGTGCCACCTCTCCAACTCCTGCTTCCATCAGGCGATGTAAAAGAATCTGGTGAGACACCGTATCGAAGGCGGCACTGAGATCCAAAAGGATCAGTGCCGCCGTCTGACCCAGATCCAACAAATGCCTGATGTGTTCCACCACAGCCAGAAGGGCAGTTTCTGTGCTGTGGCCTGCACGAAACCCATTTTGGGAATTGTCCAATATATTTGCTTCCTGCAGGTGAGAAGATAGAATAGCATTAGCATGAGCTTCTGCTAATTTAGCTGGCCAAGGAAGAAGGGAAATAGGTCGGTAGTGTTCGGGCTTGGTGGGATCAAGGGCGGGTTTTTTAAGAATTGGAATAACCGTCGCCTGTTTCCAAGCTTTAGGAACACTGCCCGTGCTGAAGGACAAATTAATAAGGCCATGAAGAGCAGGGAAGCAGCCTTCAGCGAATTCCCGGAATTGAAAGGGTCTCATGGGGTCGTCCGGGGAGCCGGATTTAACTTTAGTCGTCAAGGCAGAGAATTCATCCAAGGTCGGACTAGGAATAATCAGTAATGGTTTATGAACCAGTGACGTAGGGCTAGTCTCCGCAATAGGAAGCTGGGCGAATGACTTATAAATAGCCTCCACCTTTTCGACAAAAAATGAGGCTAAGTCCTCACAGTGCGTCATAGAGGGTAAAAAGCCGCCCTGGCCGTACATATGGCCCGATGATACACTCTAGTGCAAGCCCTATAGGCTGTCTTGAGGTCAGTATCATACATTTTGCGCCACGCGCGTTCTGCCTTTTTACAGGAGATTTTGAGTGTTTTGAGGGAATCATTATACCAGGGGTTAGAAGGGCTAGATCTAGTCTTACTCCACTTAGCCGGAATAAGTAAATCTAATGCGTTATTTAGCCACTCACAGAAGCTGTCATAGCCGCGGGAAACTTCTGTGGGGGGTAAGGGATGAAATTTCATCAGGAGCTGATGGAAATGCTCTAAATTTAAGTTTCTCCAAGGGCGTCTAAGACTGGCTGAGGGATTGTTTTTAGGAAAGGAGCAGGAGGTTGTAATACGAAATTCAATGAGATGGTGGTCAGTCCATGCCATGGGTCTGGGATGGAACACAGAGATATTCGTAGAAAGATTCGTCAAAACAGGATCCAATAGATGGCCGCCTGTGTGAGTAGGGGATTGTACCATTTGGATCAGTTGGAACGCCTCAAGATCAGCCAACAAGCTATGGATCGAGTTGGAAAGTGGCGCGTCCATATGCAGGTTGAGGTCGCCGATAATCGTAAAGTTGGCAGTCTTTAGAGCTAAGGAGGAAATTACCTCCGGAAGGCTTTGACGAAAAGCGGCGTCAGGCCCAGGAGGTCTGTAAATTAGAAGTCCCGTGAAGGTGAAATGGGGATTCACTGAGATGTTAAATAGAGCACTCTCGCAACCTGCTATGGTGATAGGTTTCCAGATGCAGGGGTAGCAAGTTTTTACCGCAACTGCAATACCTCCACCTCTGGCCTTGCGAGGGAGAGAGTGCATAATGTAGCCCGCAGGAAGGGCTAGATTAATGACCGCCATGGACTGGTCGTGCAGCCAAGTTTCCGTAAAGAAGAAAATGTCCGGATTGTCATCAGAAATCAGCGAGAGGACTTCATGGGAGTGACAAGACAGTGATCTAACATTCAAATGCATAACTTTAAGGATGGATTGATTAACTGTGCCTATGGTATCGGCTGGTTGAATGTCCGCCGAGGGCCTCAACTGGAGACTATTAATGCACATTGGTATAGGCAGTTTAAAAGGACAAGTGGGGCATTGGAAAGGACCACTGAGAGGATCCAAGGAGCCGAGGCAGCAGTCACATACCTGGTGTCGTAAAAGACGCAGGTTCTCAGCTGATATCATCCTGAGAGGTCCAGAGTCCCCTGCCCTAGCCCTGCCTTAGCGCTGACGAGCGCAGACGGGCAGGACTCTGGCTGGACTCAGGCGCGATGAAGGCGCACCGCTGCGCGTCACCGCTGCGCGACCGAAAGAAGGCTCAAGTAGGCTCAGAAGGGCGAGATCTTGCGAGATTGCGCGAGAGTGCCCCAGCCCGATGCAAAATGGCGCTCAAAGTCGTCCCCGGTACCCCGTGATCCCGGACCCGCCAAAGGCAGTGGAGATGGTCCCCAGGGGGGTTTTATGGTGCAAGAATAAGGCCAGGGGGGTCGGTGCAGATAAGGAGAAGTGTGGCTCACTGGTTAGAGCAGGCAGACCCTGAAGCAGAGGTCAGACCCGGGACCAGGGTTCAATTCCCGACGCGGCAGGGTGTTGAGCTCAAATGTCCACGGACTCGATAATTCTCGCTTCGGTGCCTGACCTAATCATGGGTTCACACTCTGCAACTCTGGGCATTAAGCTTGCTTAATCTCCACAATGGCCCCCCCGCGGCGGGATGCCTGGCTTTCACCTTGGGGATGCCCTGTAGGGGCTATCTCACAGGGAAAAACCAGGACGGGTTCCCAAGGCAAGCGCGGAGATACCCCTTCGGGGGTCGATTCTGGCGCTATATAAGAAATATAATAAAAACAAGGTAAAAATAACACAAATAAAATAAAATACAAAACGGGAATTTGAAAATCAGAAAAGCAGGCAAAAAGCGCAGCTAGCGCTAGTGAGGTCGGTATAGATGGTCACCTTCTCCAGGCTGACCTGCCGTCTCTCGCTGCCTCAAGTAGGCTCAGAAGGGCGAGATCTCGCGAGATTGCGCGAGAGTGCCCCAGCCCGATGCAAAATGGGCTGGCAGTCTGTGATAACTCCTTATAATATCCTGCAGGGTTTTTGCGAGGATCAGGTAATGTCTGTTTTAGCGCTAAAACTTCAGATCTTTTCCAGGGGACATGTACCCATACGCGCTGAAAATGTGGCAGAATTGCTGGATTCGCATTTGTGTCACCTTCCCTCCATACTGGAGGAACTTCTCTCATGGGGTACTGTCGCGCCTTTTTCCTACCTGACATGTCATCCTCATACAGTGATCTAGAGACATTTCCCTTACTCCTATAAGATAACAATAAATCTATTGCTCATTCAACATCGGCACCTACAATCATGCCTTCATAAAACTTAAATCGCATACGGAACAATTCCTGCATTTTGCGTTTTGGATCATTGTCTTGCAAATCTTCGCAGAGATATACACACATCTCTTCAAATACATATCTCTGAGTGGGTGCATCCCACTGACGGAAGACTTCCATAACAGACTGAACATCATACTTTACAGTATCAGTAACCCATTTACGTGCTAACTCATTCAGCACTACTCTTTCCTCATAATCGGGTAGTAGACTACGCAACTGTCTACGTCCTGTTTTAGGGGTCGTCTTAGGCGACCCAAAGAAAGGCAAGAACAGACCAGTGACAGTACTTGCCACTCTCTGTCGAACAGAAGGAGAAGCTTGCGGAGAGGCAGACGTGCCAGAAAAGACAGGCTGATGTAAAGAGGAAGTTGAGGCAGTGGAAGTTGAGGCAGTGGCAGAAGTAGTATCATGATAAACAGTTGGAGCAGTAGGCAAAGTCGTAGTAAAAGTAGATGGAGTATGTAGCAAAGGTGGCGGCCCTTGAGAGGGCTGCGCCGGAGAAGTAGGAACCAGCTGAAGAGGAGCTGGTGCTTGTGCAAGAACTGGAGTTCGTGCACCGGGCGCGGTATAACAAAGCGCTTTGGGGGTGCAGTAGCATTAGGTGCATATGGAGGTGGTGAACTCAGTAAATGGGACATTAATGGATCCTTCTCAGATGTTCCTTTTGAACCTTGTCCTTCATGTGGCAACATTGGGTAGCATTTATCTACTGCTAACTCCTTGCTTCTGAGCATTTGTTCACTCTCTTGCTCTTCCTCATTATCCCTGTATGCAATGGCAGCTTGTACCATTGACATACCTCTTTTATTTTTCTTTTCTAATTTCATTTCTTTCTGTTTGGCTTCTTTGCGCCACAAGCGAAAAGAGTCAAACATTGCCGGCCGGGCTTTCTTCTTGAAAAGTTTGACCTCGAGGTTATCTAAAATTTCTGCGTCAAAGCTACCATATTGGGGCCATTTTAAAACACCATCTTTTCTGGTGTATTTTATCCACACTTCACTATATGTGATAGGGCCTACTCCATGCTTCACATAAAGTTCATATGTTGGAGTTCCAATCGGAGGAACCGGACACAAATCCTCTAACCGGGAGTCCTTACTACAACCAAGACAAAACAAGTTTCCAAGTCTGCTAAGACCAGGCATCTTCGCTCACTAGTCTAGCTTCAAACTTCAAAGGATTATCGAATACGATATTTTCGTGAATACACGAATCCCTTGGTTTTGGTGCTTGCAAGTTCCAAACAAGGTGTATCTCAAGGATACCAAAAATAAGAATCAAACTAAGGACTGGGAGACGCTCCACTTATACTTAACTGAAGTATTGATGATCGATGACGTCACTAGAAGACTCGTCTATCGTTTCGCTCTACCAAGGATCACTGGGTCCAAAACAGGGCGATAGTCAGGGCAGCAGTCCTTCGTAGCCATCGGGACGCGGGAACCTCGCAGCAAAGACCATCGGAACCACGTCGACATACAGGGGTCGCTGAAGTGGCTGGCCGTCCTCTGGAATTTTCACACGAAGCTCCTCACGAACATCTGTCTTGGACCGATACCGCTTGATACCGCCCCGAGTTGGGCGCCAACTGAGGTGCCGGGTTTTTAGGAACCCGGTGGTGCCAGGGGAACACACCCAAAGGCCTCTGAGTTCTCCCTGTTCCGGACCACAGAAACACAGAGTCTTCTAAGTGAAGTCAAGGATCGAGTTTTATTGGCTGCAACCAAGTAACAAGCGTCCTAGAAGTACAACAGCACGGGATGTAAGTTCTCAGGAGACTGTTCGTTTTTACAGAACTAGCCTTCTCCTTTTATACACAATATTACACTTCAGGCAAGAATTCCTTGTTTTATGATGCAACCATATACATATTTGTACAACAAAGAAAAAGCAAAGTCATGATGGCCAGCCTACAATTTCGTATGTCCAGTTTGTGATAGATTACCCAGCTCGGCCCAGAACTACCATCAGATATCGATGAAACCCCAATAAAATCGGGCACCTCCTCATCGTAAAACTAGTCATAAACAATAAACAGGGACAGGTGTGTGTATGATAAAGCATGGTTTGTATGTAGTGAATGGTTTATGGCATGTTGTGCCTTGATGCTATCTCACTCGGCCACTGGGCGAGGAACCGCCTGAGCAGGTTTGGCTGGAGGCAGTGGAGTCAGCTCGGCCAGGTCATGGGGAAGTCAGCTAAGGTGGACGTGTCCTTTCAGATCAAACTCGGCCTCAATCAATTGACTATATGAGGGCAAGCCACAAGATGGATGCCGTTTACAAAATGGAATCCGAGGGTTCGAAACAGAAATCATGTTTTAAGGGTGATAGCATCACTCAATCACGACGCAAATGCATAGGGATAATGTCCTAATCATTACCGGTCTGCTGATACCAAATTCGGTACGATGATATTTTGTGACACGAGTGTTGGGCCCCGGTACCATATTATAGCAGGGTCCAGATTTTTCAGAGCCACAAATGGATTGCCAAATGTGCAATCTTACTTAGCTACACAGACAGACTAATAAGAATAATCTAGTAATACCACAGGGAGTCATAGTCGAGGCAGGATAAGAATTTAAATACAGTCTACAAGAAGATCAAAGACGATTTAGAAAAAATCTAATGAGGAACGCTAGGAATAAATGGGTACTCTATATTAAAATTAAAAATTACCGGGGCCAGCAAAGGAGCCCTCGCCTGACCGATCCTGTTCAGCAGCAGCAGCAGCCTCCTCCAATGCCCTCTTGCCCCTAGGGGGAGCTGATGTACAACATGAAAGAAAGAAAGACCAGAAAACATGGATGAGATTTGTCAACCAAATCAAACATTTCAAAAGAACAATAACAAAATATTTTGGCGAAATAGCAAATAGACAACTATTCTACGGGATATATTGACCGATCTCATGTGGTCTACTACGTTATTAGTATTGCTTGATTTGCGGACCGTCGACTTGGAAAGTTCTTATGTAACTCACTAAACAAAGTACTAAAAAGGTTTGCCTAGGACTGGCAGGCAGCAGTCTGCAGCACGCGAAGTGACAGACAAAGTCCATCGTGATTGCAGATCAGTGACCACACTAAAGTTTCCTACTACATTAACCAGTCATTAAAATACTCAAACTATCAATCCACCACCACTATTTCTTCTTATCGCCATGTGTACAAAGGAAGGACTGGACTTGAGTCTGTAGGGGCTGATTTAGAAGCCCCTTGCGGCTCTTTTGCTCCATTGTTGCGTGGCTTTTGTGACGCAGCGGCAGAACAAAAGAGGCGCCATGGTGCGGCGTATATTAACAACGTGACGCATATGGGAGATGCATCAAGTTGTAAAGCCCTGCACCATCAGGGGGCGTTCCAGCGCAAGGGAGGGCGTTCCTGCGCAGGAACGCATTGTAAAAAGTGGCGGAGGGAAATCTACAAGATTTCAATCAGTCACTTTGAGGACAATGATGCATGACTTAAACCCTGCGCCTGCTTGAAGCAGATGTACGGCTTAACGCAGCATTGGGGAGATAGGGCACCCCAGAGCATTGCTGGAGCTGCACCATCGTTGCGACGCAACTCCAGCAATGCGTCGCCTTTACGGCACAGATGCGTAACGCTTTGGTGACGTTTTGGGCCCATGGTGGGCCGCATTGTAAATACGGCGCTCCATGGGTGGTGGTGGCGTGGCGCACAATTACTGGCACATCCCTGCTACTTTGCAGGGATGCGCCGGTAATTAAAAATCTGACCCTTAGTGTCTAGCATTAGGCAGTTCTTTAAACTACACTCATGCATAATTTCACAGGTCAATGAAATGAGCACAAAATCGAAAACAAATAAGCATAGTAGCAGCGCTACTGAGAAGGAGAGCAGTGCACCTGAAATGCACAGAAGATTTTGAAATATAATTTACCTACAATGTAATCAGCAGCATTTTTGCTCTTGGTAAAAAACAAAAATTTGCAAGATAATAACACACAGAGCAGGAGAAAACATAGTAAAGAAATAGCTACTACTACTCACCAAGCCCGGGGATCTCAAGGCTGAGCAGGTCGAGCAGATCACGTTCCCGGTCCAGGACATCCGTCCAGCGGTGGGTGGCCTGGTTGTAGGTGCGCCGGACCCGAGTGTGGTGGTACATGGCCCGGCACACCTTCTTCCACCGCTTCCGGCGCTCCTGGATCCCATACCCGCTAGCGATCTTGCCGCCTGCCATGATGGTCCTGGGGAGGCGGCGCTGAACATAAAAAATTAGTGCGGCCACCTCCTCCGGGCTGAAGATCTCCCGGGGTGCGACCTGCTCCCCCCTCAAACGCCCGCACGGGAGCCGGACACGGGGTGCGGGACCCTTCCCCTTCTCGGGATGCTTCCCGGCTCCCTTTACCATGGTCTGGGCAGAAAGGAAGCTAAATAATAAAGAAAATAGAATAGGGAAGAGAAGAAAAGAAAAGAGTTTAAAAAAGTAGTTTAAAATTAACCAAAAGTAGCAGAAAACACAAAAATATAGAGCTAGAAAAATAGAGGGATAGATAATAAGTAAAATAGATTAAAAAAAACTTCAAACAAGCAAAGGATGGCAGAGATTCAGAGAGGATAGAAAAAGCATGCCCAGAACCATAGCAATGAATGAGAAACAAGATGGCCGCGCCCGTTCACGACCGCGTGGGTAAGTTCGCGCGAGATTTTCCTCGCGAACACACGTGAAATTGTACTAGCGAGCTGCACACTTTGCGAGATTACACATCGCGCCCGGAATCGGAAATACGTCATGCAAACAAGATGGCCGCGCCCGTGAACGACCGCGAGGGTAACTTCGCGCCGTTGCGCTACAAGCGGCTCGCTAAAACGCACAAAACCTTGCGAACTAACACGCCGCAAAAAAACAAATCGCATATTCGCACGAATTCGCGGCTTCCAAATTCGATCTTGCGCAAGTTCGCGCCCCGCGAATCCCACGAAATTGCAGAAAAACTAGTTTTGCAAAATTGAAAGCACTCAGCAGGTGCAAAAGTTCAAACTCATCATTAGTAACCATTCCCTGTAGTGATTCCTGACTGGGGCCCCTCCAGAGTTCAGTTGCTAGTTGCAACAATTGTATGACCCTGCTCTGACCCTCACAGCAGGCTCATAGAATAGCTACAAGTAGGCCACAAAGGTCCTGGAAAAAAAAATGCACTGCAACAGAAAGCAAATTACTGATAAGGAAGCAGGTGCCAGCCTGGAATTTTAAAACAGTGACACATTAATAAACACAACCCCAAATTAATTCATGTCAGTTGAAGCAGGGCAGGTGTGCTTGCTTTTCCCCCGCATAATCTACAGTGATGATGAACCAGAGGGTGGCATTGATGTACCAGAGGGTGGCATGGGTGAAACAGAGGGTGGCAGTGGTGAAACAGAGGGAGCTGGGAACCTGTGATGATGAACCAGACGTAGAAACAACATAGTCGTGACCGTTGCGAGCCGACAAGTAAGTTCGCAATTGCGAACTGGTACCAAACCCTCGCGAACTGGCAGAAACCCTTGCGAACACAAAAAAAAGAAAAAACCTGCAAATTCGCGAGAATTTGCGGATTTTGCGGATTGCGAGTTCGCAAATACGCAAATTCGCAAACGCCAGATTCGCAAAATTCGCCCATGCTTAGATGGGAGCCCAAGTTTATTTAATGAATCCGGCTATGCTTAAAATGTATTTAAATGGCTCATCTCGCAGCTTTAAGTCAGAAATTAAGGCTCAGGAATATCTCAATGAAATTAAGACAAAATCTGTTTCTTAGGAGGGGTGCAGGTGGGTGGCAGCAAATGTAACAATTACTCAATCAAACTGTGTCTGGCCTTGCTTAGCTTATTGTTTATACTACGTTGCTTGGCTAACACTATGGGGCTGCTTGCCGGGCTTCTATTTTTGTCATCCATCATTCAGGCGAGTCCTGATTGCTCGGCTCTTGGGGGATGGGGCGGCGGGGGAGGGTCGATGGGGCTCTGGGCTAGGGAGGTGAGGGAGCGGAAGGAGGGCCCACACTTGTGTTTGTATATGTGCCAAAGTGAGGCTTTGTTGTTGTGGCTTGTTCAGGATTGGCCAATATTTAGTTCTTGGGTTTTGGTTTCTGTTGGCTGTTTTTCCTCTGTTTTTAGGTCTTGCCTACGCAGCGTGCATGCACTGCTTAGGAGACCTTTAGCCATTGTGCAGCTCTTTTTCAAAGCACATACTAGTGCTTGTGGAGGCATACGCATTGCGGGAGTGTGCAGCGGCACTTCCCAAGCACGTGTATGTGCTTTGAGAAAGAGCAGACTGCTCTCCCCAGTGCACACCCACCATTCGCGTTGCAGCCTGCACACCTTTTTAAAAAAAAACTTTCAGTGTGAGGCGCTCGGACACACGTGTGTACAAGTGCCTTTTATCAGCACGGTGCTCACCATGCTTCATGTAGCTCAGAGGCCATGAATCAGGCGCCTTGCTGTTAAAACAATGTACAGCTCTACTGCTCCAACAGCACTTTAAATCACGAGGCGCGCAGGCATTTATGAGGGTGCATGTGTGGCCACTTTATATTACCAAAAATTGCTCACGGCATGCCGCAATCTTGTGTTTCATCTTTAAATATGGTGGCAGCCCCATTTTTAAACATTTACTGCGGAAGGGCACTTATGTGGGCGCGTGTGTGTACAAGTGCCTTTTATCAGCATGGTGCCCACCACGCTTCATGTAGCTCAGCGGCCATGAAGCAGGCACCATGCTGTTAAAACAATGTACAGCTCTGCTGCTCCAACAGCCCTTTAAATCTTTACTTTAATGGAAACATGTCCGCTGTGATGTGCTTTTTTTTCTGTTTGCAGGTACGTCTGGGCTGTGAAGGAATCACCACTGCCTCCAATGCATTTTTTAGCTCATCCATAAGAGCAGGCATTACACAATTTAACCAGGTGGTGACTGACTGTTTTTTAACATTAAGTTCTTTGTTAGTGTTCTTGACCCTCAACCTTCATATGCACAACCAGGGCCTGCGCGAGACTGGGAAATCACATACTCAGTCCAGAAGAACAAGGTGAGCCTCCTTGTGTTCAATGGGACGTTGTGATTTTTTAATTCGGCTGCTGTTTCATTTTCGCTGCTGCAGCCTGTTTGTGCCGTTGCATACAGTACTGTGTTGGAAACTATGAATTTCCACAAAATAAAAGAAACACAACTTCAGAAAGGGAGACGACCAGCCAAGATTCAAATTAATGGCTAATACATCTCAGTCAGGTCTGAGTATTGTGAAGCTGCACTCGCTGGTAGTGAAGTGACTTGCCAAGATGTGTTTTCAAAGCATATCTTCACTTTTCCTAAATACTGAAAATCTTTGAGAGCCTCATGCAAAGTACATTTACAAGTAATCCAGATTCATTAAACTGATCCTAGCCTATCTGCTGAAGTAAATGAGCAATTTGTCTTCAGTAGATACCACATTGGAAGCAAACAAGTTGTTAATGAAAGGGCATGGACATAAGAGGATGTTTATGTAAATGGATTCAGTGTTAAATATGCTATAGTCATTATATTTATTTACACTGATAACTCGGAGCAATATTATTTATTTATTAATTGTTTTCATGTTTTTAAATTTATCCCTGTGCCGTACTGTTGGACCTGGCCCTTTTGGCAGGTTCACCCCGAAACTTTTTGTTTTTGCTTAGCCTGTTTCTGTAACCTGGTGTTGGTGATTTTAGGCCTCTGTGCACTTTTTCACTATGGTCCAGTGTAAGTGTATGCGCTCTCTGTGTATGTGTGTGAGATTGACCTGCCCTCTCATAGGAATGCATGGGGAATATGTATGACCATGGAAGTTCCTGATATGTGGGAAGTGCAGGGTCGAGTTTGGTATGTGCTAACTCATGAGATTGAATGCTGCGCGATGATGTGTGCAGCTTTAATGTGTCTAGTGTGGAAGTGCCACTTCTAGAAGTTGGTGTGTCTGTGCAGTGAATGTGCTGGCTTGTGATTGGCTGGAGCTGGCTGGTGTGCCTGACTCCTGGAGTCAGGATCGGTCTGCCCCGGTGGTGAATGGGGAGATCTGCATGTTGATGGCCGGGAGGGGCTGCACCTGGGACCTGAATAGGGCTGGGCTTTCCCTCCACAATGCTGGCTCCGCCCCCTGTGGTGTATCTGATGTCCCTGACCCACCCTGTGAATAAGCAGAGGGGCTGAGCAAAACAAAGTGCCCAGGAACCAGTTGCATCTGGTTCGCCCCTTGCCTGTACCTTTGGAGACAAAGGATTCCAGTGTATAAAAAGAGGCATGTTAAATGTTCTTGTATTCCTGACTTGAATCTACCAGGGGTGTGCTGCTGCTGGGGCCCAGGGGAAGGCTTGCCTCCCTGGGCCCTGCCCAGCCCCTGGATTGCTGGAGGACTTCTTTCTGGGGCCCCTTCTGCCTGGCCTGAGGATGGCTGGGAGATTTTTTCCTTGCCCCAGAAGCCTTGTCCTGTGTTGCTGGGACCCTTCTTGTTGTAGGGGTCATCTCTGGGGCCTTTTCGTGCTGTGTCCCCTGGCTTGAAGGAATCTCCAAGGGCCTGAGAAGAGCTGGCTCCCTGTTTTGAAGTCCCAGGAACAAAAGGTCTTCACCCCCAGCTTCCCTGAGCTCCACTGAGAGAGTTTCGCCCTTCCTGAAGTGCGTGGCCCATGTGTGGTGCCTCTGGAAGTTGTACCCGTGTTGAGAAGCTGAAAACCAAGATTGGAGAGACTGTGCTACAGAAAAGTTATCGCCTCTCTCACTTGTGGGCCGCATCACGTCACTGCGAACATCGTCGCAGAGCCATCGCATCAAGGGCTGGATCGTGCATCGTCGCCCCGGAGATCGTCGCAGCTCTACGAGATCATCGCGTCGTGCCTTTGCGAGAACAAACTTCCGCCAGAACCTACGCACCGGAATCCATACAAGTGGCCTTCCTCCCCATACAGACTGGACACATTGCAACACGCCCGCTGCTGCAGCAGGGATTGTTGCGTCGCCTCCCCAAGGTCTCAGGAGCAACGCATAGCTTGTTTTCCACCGCACCAGCTTCTTCTTTTTGGAACTTTGTCGCTACTAAAGGTACTGTTGGCTAAGAGTGGCGCAGTTCTGTCCTAAGGGCCAGTGAGGGCCCCTGTCGCAGTTTGCTTCACAGCTGCCAAGCAAGTAGTGGGCAGCTGCACCGTTTAAGTTTTCTTTCTAGGGACATGTCTCTGGACTAAGGAGTGAGTCGCACTCCTTTTCGCCCCTACTTTGGCCTTCCCCAGCTGCGCAACACTTAGTGCCAGCTGCAGCGTTTAGGCCCTGTTCTAGTCCTCAGCTGCCCAGCAAGTAGTGGGCAGCTGCCACGTTTAGGTTTTGGCGCAGTGGCGCAACCTGGACCTTGAGATGAGTTAGGGTCTAAATGTTATTTATGTGCCAATGCTTTGGGTATTAGGAAATGTACTGTGTGTAGTATGTTTTGCGCACCCTGTGTTTTATACCTTTAAACTGTGGTTTATGATTATGAGGTTGTGTAGCATATTATGGTTTATGCTAGTGAGATGATATTTCACTCTGTGCTTTATGCCCCTAAATGTGAGTTATTCTTAGGAGGCAGAGTCTAATGTGTTTAGACTAGTGAGAGATTGCATAATGTGTTTATGTGACAGGTTGAGCTAGAGTACAGTGATTACCAGTAGTTACTGGTTGTAGGTTTATGATCTATTTTCTTGTACCAATTTCTGCTAAGTGTTGATCCTGACAGTGGCCCACGTGGCCCTGTCCTGTGTAAATAATCCCTTGTGAATACTGCCCGTGCCAGTTGGCACAATGTGTATTGTGTGATTACTATGTGATGTGTTTTATGAATACAAAAGTTATTTTTATATAACCTTGTGTGGAGTTCCTTTTGTGGTGTGCCTGGGATGTTGTTGCTGTGTGCGTGCGCGAATGCTTTACACATTGCCTCCGGGATAAGCCTGACTGCTCGTGCCAAGCTACCAAGGGGGTGAGCAGGGGTTATCTTGGCGTGTGACTCCCATGCCCTGACTAGAGTGGTGGTTTCTTCCTGGCTTTGGTGCAAGCCTAGCAAACCAGAAATCACAGTTCTAACACGTACCTAATTCATAACTCCAATGCAAACAAAAATAAAAAACATTGCCATTTACAACGCCAATAGCTCTAACTTTTACAAATACGAGACCAACTGCATTGCAACTGCTTGTTTTTTCTATTTCTGCCTCTGTTTTTTTTATCTGTCATAACATAATGGAAACCCAGACAAACCAGAATGTCAAACTTAACACATTATAGAATGGTCATTCTTAATGTCGGCGGGCTAAACGATTTGCGAAAAAGGCAGAAGGTTTCCCAGGCATTTTGATTGTTGGGTGCAGATCTTGTCAGACTTCATGAAACACATGGGGACGCAGGCTGGTCTCTTAAACATGCTTGGATATACTTTGATAGGAGGGACCTCACAAAGTGCACGTGTTAGAGGGGTAGCTATTTTAGCCCGACCCAGCAATCCTTTTCAAATTATTCAAACTAAGGCTGATCCCCATGAGAGATGGGCTTTAACAGCGTATAGGCCTTCATCTAAGCCTTCTTTTATCCAATGTTTGATATACAGTAGACAACCCTGGGGTAATTAATTGGCTTACTGGGGAGCTGGAACACTGGCCTCTCCCCATCACAATTTGCAGGGACTTGAACATTAATCTACCCTGTAACTGGGCCGTGGATGACCAACAGCCTTATACAGGTCGAAAACCTAAAGTTCTATACGGTGTTATGAATCTATTTCACGTTCACTGGCTAATTGATGTATGGTCTCATTTGAGAGGGCTACATTAGGGATACACCCATTTTTACGCCCGTCATCAGTCACATGCCTGCTAGACTACTTTTTAGTATCTGCCTCACTGATCCAGGCTGCTAATATTGAGCTTGTCCCCCGATTTATGTCAAATCATAATCCTTTGATTTTAGGAGTTAAGGGGATACTTCTCAGCAAATACATTTCTGCCTGGAGCTTCGAGGGAGCTTTATTATTCAACGAGGAATATTGTGACTATATGAAAGGCTAGATCCAGGAGTTTTTGGAAAGAAATAACAACTCTGCTCAAATAGGGGTGGGCTGGGATGCATTAAAGGCATGTATACGGGGAGAAACGCTCCAGTTTTCACTAAGAAAGAATAAAAGGGAAAACAGTTGATTCAATAGCTCTAAAAGCAATTAGCAAGCGCAGAAGAAACTATTATTGGGATAGTTCAACAAAGAAAGGAAATTGATTCAGCACATTTAGAGGTTGCAGCAGCTACAGCAACAATCGGTGGAATCTTAGCTGAGAAAGCTGCGTCCAAGTGGGACGCCGCTAGAGAAAAGGTGTATCATTTCAGCGAGCAAATTGGCCACCAGTTAGCCTTGAGTACCAGACAGCACATTACTAACAATGGGAAACACTCAACCAGAGACCCGGCAGCCGGGGTAATCTCCGAGCCAGACAAATCAGAACAACTTTTCATTAATTCTACCAAGCTCTGTACACTGAGAAAGAGGCCGGTACAGTAGCGACTAGACAAAATGCCATCAATAATTTCTTAGATCCAATTTTGATATCAAGACGGAGCCCGGAGGAGCGTGAATTTTTACAAGGCCCCCCCCTCTTGGGAGGAAATTGCAACCGCATTTACTTGTCTATCCGATGGTAAGGCCGTGGGCTCTGACCTTATTCAGGTCGAATTTTATAAAGTATTTATTCATCAAATCAAAGAGACATTTAAAACTTTGCTTGAATACATTTTTGAAGGCTCCCCCCCCCCTCCTCCATCTTAGTCATTTGCAAAAAATGATTATTTTTCCCAAAAAAGATCAACCTCTCTAGGATTAGGGCTCTTATTGCCCAATAACCTAAATTAATGGAGACTCTAAAATTTACTCTAAAATATTAGCCTCGACTACCGGTAGGAATTGAAAGACTAGTCTGTAGATGGCAACATGGATTTATTCCTAAAAAAGGTACTACTGATCATATAAGGAGATCTATTACGTTGTTCGATGCTACCCAACTTACAGGAGACCCGATGGCGTTAAGGTTGCTTAATGCCGAAAATACCTTTGATTGGGTCTCTTGGCTTTTCTGTGGACCATCATGCAGAGAATGGAAATAGGGCCCAGTTGTATTCAGGCTGTTAAAGCACTATACATAAATCCCGCAGCTGGTGTAGTGATAAACGAGATGCAAACAGAGCAATTTGCAAACATATGTGGAACCTGTCAAGGCTGCACCTGTTCCCCTCTTCTCTTCGCAATGTATATTGATCCATTTTTCAAGAAGTTAGAAATGAACCTGGGGATCCTTCCAATACAAAGGCATGGATACGACACTAAAATGATAGCTTATGCTGACAATTTAGTGCGTGTGACCCCTGATCCCGCAAAGGCAATTGAGACAATTGAATGTGAGGCTCAAAGCTTTGGAGAGGTCTCGGACTATGCTTTAAACATGGAAAAAGCTCTGATTATCGTGAATGAAAAAATTAAATGGGCCGATCACAGGATGGTTAGCAAGGCTAAATTTCTTGGGGAGAATATTCTGTCCAATATCAATATGATTGTTGTAGAAAATCTAGTCCCCTTAGCCTCAGAGATGAGGAAGTCATTGCATCGGCTAAACTATCTACACCTCTCTGTAGTGGAACGGTGCAATGTTTTAAAAATCATCTTTTTCCCAAAATGTTATATTTCTTTAGAGCTACCCCTCTCAAATTTACAAACCTAATGTTAAAGAAATTTTATAGTCTTTTTACACAGTTTTTATGAGACTATTCTCAGCCTAGAAGATCTTTAAAGCATTTATCACTCCCCCAGGAGTGGTGAATGGTCGCTCCCTAATCTAAAACTATACTATTGGGCCACTATTATGCAGCTAGGCCCCGTATTGCTACAGGATCATTCTCGAGCTCGAATGATGAATCTTCCTTCTCCGTTTGAGCTTTTTATCAGCCCAGAAACTTGGGGCTGCTTTTGGCGGCAATTAGAATGCTGAGCGACTTATGCTCACAATTCATAAAGGCCTCGAATTATGCCTACAATCAACATACGGATGAGCAAACAGCATATGATAAACAAACCAATCAATCAATCAGTAACTTGTAAAGTGCACAACTTACCCTTGAGGGTCTCAAGGCGCTGAGGGGGGGGGGGGGCTGCTACTGCTCGAAGAGCCAAGTCTTGAGGAGCTTCCTGAAGGTGAGCAGGTCCTGGGTCTGTCGCAGCTGGGTGGGGAGAGTGTTCCAGTTTTTGGCGGTGAGGAAGGAGAAGGATCTGCCGCCAGAGGTGGTTCGTTGGATGGGCGGGAGAGCGAACTCGCGCACAGGAGCACCGGAGCAGGAGTGGTGCTCAGCTGGTGGAGCTGTTCGGCAGCAGGGGGTGACCTGGCCCTGCGAGCAGGGTCAGAGGTCACTCAAAGAGGGTCAAACAAAGAGTTATAGCAACTCAACTGAACCCGACCGCTAAGGAATATCACTCACCCACAACAATCAATCAAATACAAAACACAACAAAAAATTTGAACAGTGAAAAATCTACAAAACTTAGACATGCGCCAGAAACTCAAGGAGATGAGAAAGAGGAAAAGAAAATGAATGCAAAAGAAAGAAGCGCACAGAAAAGAAAAGGATGAAATCAAAAACAAAGCCACAACATGAACAGCTTTTTGTGTATTTTCGGGGCAACACCAGCGTAAAAAGTATTAAATCGACAATACACCTTAATGCTGGAAACAACTGACATAAATAGTACAGAAAAAATGACAGGCTTGAGCCAAAGCCCTCCAAGTGGAATGCAAAAAGCAAGAGGGACTGTTCAAGTTTGGGAGATAGCAGACACAGCGCCAGCACAGCCCGATTTAACCGGGAACACAACTGAAATCATCTTAGACTGCAGCAAAAACAGTTACAAGAATCCAAATACCTGAATTAAATTAGGACCAAAAGCTCATTGGAAACATACGTGCACTAAAAACAACTGAAAAAGCCCCCGAGGGGAGAAAAGCAAACCTGGGAAAATTGGATAATCTAAAAATCCGAAGCACCAACAAAAGGGAAGGAGAAAAAATAAGGATTAGTCAACAACTCCACTAAGGCTTGCCGACACACAAACAACCTCAATAAATATGGGGAATCACCAGGAGCAGCTCCATGAGACAACCCAAGAACACCACCAAACTGGCCAGGGATCAAGCTGCCAAGGAAGCATAGAACGGCGGCTAGGATCAAAACACAATGCACAAAAAGGATACACAGATGGGAGCCAAATGGAAATAGGACGCTTACGGAAGGAGGCTAACCTCCCAATCACGAACAATGGAAAACACGATCATCAACGGTTGGGTGGGAGAGAAACAAGTTCCTTATAGTTCATTCCAGAATATACCTCTAAAGGATTGCAGGACATCATGAATGGTGGTAACATACTGCAGCTGTTATCCCACATACCATCATTGACAGAGATAAAATCGATGGACCTGGAGTCAATAGAATTTATTAAATGCAGGGATTCCATCGCAGGAGAAAAAACTAGAGCAACATGGACTTCTCCAATAACTGCGCACAAAATACTTTTAGACAGTGACACTCTAAAGTACTTGGGGATAACCATTGCTCCCTACATCAAACCAGGATACCCAGATCTGTTAATCCCGGTGAACACAAGGGACAATGAGATGACTACAAACAGATTAACAACGTCCGTGTTGAAAGGAGCAGTGGGGCGCTGCTAAAGGGACGCATCAGAGGAACCTAGTAGCCGAAAAAGAGATACTCAAAAACACAATCTGGAACATACCAATGCAAGGGATTCCACAATCATGCAAATAAATTAAAGCAGGACAGCTGATTCTGGAGCAACTGGAACATCTCAACCTAAGAGCAACCAACGGCAGATCACCAAAGATAACCCTCCAGTAACAACTCACAGCTCATCGATAACGAGTGCAATATTGAACTACACCTTTGTCTCCCTAGATCTGTTCCATCAAGTGCAATCATTCCAGCTGGGTGACAAAGGTAAAAGTGACCATTGGCCCGGGAAACTCAGGCTTCCTCTAAGATGTTCGAAGAGATTCCTTCATGGTTAGGGTGGATACATTGATTTATGGTGCTCCAGAATCTGGCACTGTTATTGTGCTTAATGTCGGCGCGTAATTTTGCCCAAAGGTCGTTCTCGGTATCTCTGATTGCGTGCCTTTTTCGTTTTTTCAATTGCCTCTTTTGCTTCTGTAGTAGTTGCAATTGTGTTTTGTCATTGGGCTGGTGGCGGAGTTGTCTCAGTAGGCGATAGATGGAATTTTTAATGAGCTCGGTTTCTTGCTTCGCAGTTTGTAATATGGGCTTCACGCCACTGAATCTCTGCTGGTTTGATAGTTTAATCTTAGTTGCGTATACTTCCATGGTTGTTGTAAAGCTTTCCCATTTCTCGAATTCTCCTTGTCCACTCCTCAGGTCAAAGTGTTGTTTTGCAATTTCCAGCATGTTACTTTCTGTCGCTACCCATCTTTGCCTTAAAAAAGAATCAAAGTATAGGGCAACAGCTAGTTCAATGTTGACATCACAATACCTAAACCTAAAAGTGATCTACTATCCCAATG
Organism: Lissotriton vulgaris; assembly: GCF_964263255.1. Classification (NCBI taxonomy): domain Eukaryota; kingdom Metazoa; phylum Chordata; class Amphibia; order Caudata; family Salamandridae; genus Lissotriton; species Lissotriton vulgaris. The sequence continues at coordinate 374,361 of NW_028251109.1, read as the reverse complement.
GAACCTGAAACCAGTTGAAGGCCACCATAAATGTGGTAATTGCGTGTCTTGCCCTAGCACAATTGAAGGAAATTAGTTTAATCACTTAGGCATAAAGTGGAAACATTTGTTTTTTTCAAACTGCAAAACAAAGAATGTGGTTTATGTGATAATATGCCCCTGTATGAAGATTACTATATAGGGAAGACCAACCAGCAAATTAATATGAGAATCACGCAACACAGGTCCCGCATTAAGAAGAGAGTCATGATAGCCCCAATGGTGGAACATTTCATTGAAAAATCTCACGGGGAAAATTATTTTAAATGGTCAATTTTATTTACTATGAATTCAGCAAAATGCCCTGTAGATGTCGACAGAGTTTTGCTTCAAAAGGAAGCCTATTTAATCTTGAAATTCAACAGCACGCAGACAGGGTTGAATAACCTGTCGAAAATATCAAGACTGTAGAACATTGCTATTATGCCTTACACATAATTAGGAAGCAAATTTACAATCCCAGTTTTCCGCATTAGCGCAAGCACCAATGACGATTGGTTCATTTTTTTTTAAATTTGTTATGGCTCCAATCGTGTAAAATAAGGATGTATAAACAGAGCGGAAGTGCTGGGTTGATGTATTGATATCTTTTATTGATTGGGCACATTAAAAATTGAGGATTCGGGACATGTGATGTGTAAAATGTAAATGTAAATGTACATGTATTTATATAGCGCAAATCACCCACATCGCAGGCATCTATGCGCTTGCTTAGGGAACCCGTCCTGGTATTCCCCTGTGAGATAACCCCGGCAGGGTCTCCACAAGGTGAAAGCCAGGCATCCCGCCGCGAGGGGCCATTGTGGAGATTAAGCAAGCTATTGCCCAGAGTCCCAGAGTGTGAACCCGTGAGTCGAGTAGGCACCGGGGCGAGAATTATCGAGTCCGTGGAATTATTGAGTCCAACCCCCGTCGGGGCGGGGAATTGAACCCTGGTCCAGGGCCGATCTCAGCTTCCGGGTCTGCCGCCTCTAACCCCTGAGCCACACTTCTCCACTGAGCCACACTTCTCCACCCTACATGTCTACACACTACATGTCTCATAATTCTATGGCAGGACAGGAGGCTCAGATTATGCTTTCTCGATTTCTTTACTACAAACAGCAGCCAATAGGAACACAGTAAAGAAAAAGTAGACTACAAATCCCATGAGCACTTAGGCAACCATAGAGACTACATCCCTATATAAACAACCATAGAGGGCAATACTTCCTCTTTCTTTGCTGCTTCACAGCCAGTTAAGTCCATTTCTATGCTTAATGTGCTAATTGCATGTTCTTGTGTTTATTGCTTACTTGCATTGTTGCGCGCTTCTCTGCCGCTTATCTGCCGTCTTCCGACGCTTTGCCATATTGCTATGCCGTATTGCTTTTGGCGTTTTTTCTGCTTTTGTTTGTCCCGGTTGGCGGTTCTCTTTTGTCTTCGGGCGCTTCGTGCCCGCGTTTGCTTTGTGGAGTGGAACCGGGACTCGGGGGCTCGTGCGCTACAGTCGCGCGTCGCTCCTCTTCCGGGTATTACAGGCGAGCCACCGCACATGCGCGTTGGCTTTGTTGACGCTCTGTGTTCCTCACAGAGCCCGGACACGCTGAGTTGCGGTGTTTCATCACAGCCTCAGCCCACTGCCTGCCGGAGAGTCCCTAGTGACGCCCTTTACTTCAAAATAGAGTTTTGGGCTGTATAATTGTTAGAGGCGTTGCCTAGAGTGGCTGAATATTGCAAGCCTGTCCCTCCACACTTTAAATTGACTGTTATTTGGTTTGAGTTGTTACTCTACCTGTCTGGCTTGCTTGGGGTCGTCACTCCCCCTGACAGGGTCATTTATACTTGCAATTTGACCATTGATTTATTGTTCTGTGGGCATAGTTTTCCTCATATTGTGCTGTAATTCATTCAGCCATGGCTGGTTATGAGGATTCTGAGGAGTATTACTATGATGAGGAGCCTGAGGAATCTTTTGAGTATGATTTGGTCGACGCCCTTGACCAGGGGGTCCAGCATTCGGTCAATACTGCGCTGGTCCGCGCTATTGGTCCATTGAAAAGTCATTTGACCGACTATGCTCAGCAGCAAGGTTGGATACCGTCCTCCTCTGGCAAGCACTCCTCTAAGTTGCCTAAAAACCCTCATAAATCTGACTTTGTTAAATTGGCCAAGTCTTTGTCTGCCTCCACTGTTTCCAAAAAATCTCGTCCACCTCCTACGGATACTGATGATACCTCCTCCTCCTCTTCCTCAGGTTCCTCTGGTCCTCCACCTGCTAAAAAATCTAGAAAAGAACATTTTGTTGACGCCTCTTCCCATCCGCCAGTCCTAACCTTTAAGCCAACTGATATAGTTCACCCAAATTCGAAGTCTTGGCTCCCTGCTCCTGAGGTTGCAGAATATATATTCAGGCACACATCCGTGAGCCATTTGATCAAGAAGTGCGATCTCGTCTCTGCTCCGAGTGTCCTCGCCCAGAGTTGGCGGATAGATTGGCAGACACCCCGGAGGTGGATCCCACTATTCTGACCTACCTAAAGAAATTCACTAAGGACCACAAAAATGGCATTGACCGTTCTTGGCGCCTGTGTCAGGATAAATTACTGGATCTTCTTGGCCCGCTTACCAAAATTTTGGACTTAGGTTACCAGGCTCAGGGGTCTGCGTCTGGCATCGACCCCGATGAACTTATTGGTTGGGCCCAGCGGGCTATTTGTCAACTGGGGAACGCAAACTGTGCTCTGTCCACCGAGCGTCGGCGTTCCATCTTGCTGAAGATGGACCCCAGGCTGACTGAACTAGCAACGTCAGAATCGGGGCCCCTAGCTCAGGGTCTCCTGTTTGGTCAGCCTTTCCTAAAAGAGTTGACCAAATTTGTGGCCACCTTTAGCGGCCTGGACAAGGCGCAGTCTTCTTTACGCAGGGCGTTCTGCCCGGTTTTTGGCAGGGCCGGACGTTCCAGGGGACATTCGTTCGGCCGTGGTTCTGGCCAGCAGCGTGGCCAACAGTCCCAGCAGGGAGGAGGACATCAACAGTCATCCTATTCAGGTTCCAAGTCTAATTTCTACCCTTCCCGCAAGGGTCGTGGACAAGCCAACAAAGGAGGCTATGGTGGAAACCAAGGAGGTCGCCAGGATTTCTCCTCTACAGGTGAGCTTGATTCCCTCCGACAGTGTTGTTCTGGGGGGCAGGGTGCAATTTTTTCTTCCAAATTGGCACACGATCTCAAACGATGCATGGATATTACAGACGGTTCAAGGGTATCGCATCGAGTTTTACCACCCTCCCCTTCAAAGTCACGTCCCTTCTCCCCTTGTTTTTTCCCAACTAGATCGAGACGTGATATCCAGAGAAATCGAGTCTCTTCTGCTCAAAGGGGCCATTGTGCGGACTTCCCTGCATCCTCAAGGGTTCGTCAGCAATGTCTTTCTGGTGGAGAAGAAGGGGGGAGGCTCTCGCCTTGTGCTCAACCTCAAGGAATTCAACAACGGAGTGGTTTATCGCCACTTCAAGATGGAAGGCATCCATCTTCTCAGGGATCTCCTTCAGGTGGGCGACTGGATGGTTCACCTGGATTTGAAGGACGCTTATTTGTCGGTTCCAATTTTCAAACCCCATCGCCGTTTCCTTCAGTTCCAATGGTTGGGAACGTGGTTCGAGTACACGGTTCTCCCGTTAGGCCTCTCATCCGCTCCGTGGTGTTTCACGAAGCTTCTGCGACCAGTGGTGGAGTCGCTGAGAGCGCGCGGGGTCCGTCTAATAGTGTATCTCGATGACATGCTCTTGTTGGCTCAGTGTCCTGCCCGGTTGGTGACCCATTTGTCCTGAACGATCGAGCTATTACAATCTCTAGGATGTCTAGTGAATCCTCAAAAATCTCTTTTGCGTCCCTCTCAGTCGATGGAGTTCTTGGGCTTCCTAGTCGACTCGGTCTCTTGCCAACTTCTCCTACCTTCCCAGAAGATCAGGTCTATCAAACGGGAGTTGACATTACTGTTATCCAAACAGACTGTGTCTTTGAGGTCGATCGCTCGGGTTGTCGGTCTTTTGGCTTCCTCCATTCAGGCGATCTTTCCGGGGCCCTTGCATTATCGGGCCCTTCAACGTCTGAAAATCAGACATTTGCAGAAGGGTCTTCGGTATTCCGACCTTGTTCCTCTGTCACCAGATGCCCGGTCGGAGATGATGTGGTGGCTCAACCACATGGAGGCTTGGAACGGAAAAGCCCTGTTAGGCTCTACTCCGGATGTGGTACTGGAATCGGATGCCAGTCTGTGGGGCTGGGGAGCCCGGTGCGGGTCAGTGACGACGGGCGGTCGTTGGTCACGAAACTGAATCTTCATATCAATTGTCTGGAGCTCCTGGCGGGCTCGTTTGCGATCCGCAGTCTTGCTCCTCAGGCTACCAGGTGTTGCATACTCCTCCGCATGGACAACATCTCTGCGGTTCGGTATGTGAACAAACTAGGGGGAACGAGGTCGAAACTCTTGGCCGAAATTGCGAAGGACTTCTGGCACTTTTGCCTCCAGCGGAAGATCACTCTTATTGCAGAGTATCTACCGGGTCGCCAGAATCAGGTGGCAGATTGGAACTCTCGCCACCTGCTGGACTTCAGCGATTGGAGGCTTCATCCCAGAGTGTTTCGGAATCTCTCTCGCATGTGGGGTCCGCCTTGGATGGACCTGTTCGCCTCTCGCCTCTATGCCCAACTACCCAGGTTTTACAGCTGGCGTCCGGATCCGGAGGCTCTTGCCACGGATGCGTTTCTTCAGCTTTGGCCTCCTCACCTCTGCTATGCGTTTCCCCCGTTCGCGATGATTCCGCGGGTTTTGGCTCGGACAAAGCAGTTCCAATCGGAGATCATTCTGATAACTCCTCTTTGGAGGGCTCAAGCTTGGTTTCCGGATCTCCTGGAGCTCAGTTGCTCGACTCCATTCCTTCTTCCCCAGAAGCGGAATCTGTTGCTGGACCCTCTGCTCAATCCGCACCCTCTGATTCTGTCCGGTCAACTTCGGTTGGTTGCGTGGCGACTTTCGGGGAACGCTGGAAAGTCCCAGGCTTATCTGGAGACGCTGCAATATTTATTGGTGAGGCTTGGGCCCCCAACACGCACAAGCGTTATGCATCAGCTTGGCGGAGATGGTGTGGTTGGTGTTCTGAGTGGAATTTGGATCCCGCTTCAGCAGATGTTCCTTTAGTGGTTAACTTTCTGGCTTCCATCGCCTCTTCTGGTTCTGCTTACAGAACAGTCAATTCCTTCCGCTCCGCAGTTTCTGCTGGCCACGATTTTGTTGACGGTAAACCTGTTGGGGAACATCCTTTGGTTTCCAAATTGCTTCGGGCATTCGACTGGTTAAACCGCCTTGTCCCAAGTATGTGGCTCTTTGGGGTGTCTCCATCGTCTTACGTTTCCTGGAGGCTTGGCCTCCCAATTCCTTTCTGTCTCGGAAACAACTTTCAGCAAAGTTAACGATGTTACTTTGTTTGGTGTCTTGCAAACGCATTTCAGAAGTGCGGGCGTTGGACCTCGCAGGGCGTTCCTTCTCGCCGGACGGGGTGACTTTTACCATTTCCCGGTGCACCAAAAGTCATATGTCTTCTGTGACGTATCCTTCTTTTCCGCAACATCCACAATTATGTGTGGTACAATGTTTAAAGGATTATGAGGTAAGTACTGCTCCTTTTCGACAAAGTTTGTCTGGTCAGTTACTCATTGCTTTGCAGAAGCCTTTCAAACCTGTGGCGCCGGCCACTCTGGCATGCTGGGTGCGTTGGCTCATGTCTGAGGCAGGAATTGATGTCTCCATTTTTGGGGCCCATTCCGCTCGAGGAGCCATGGCTTCCAAGGCCTTTACTGTTGGAGTGAGTCTGAATGATATCATGAAGGCCGCAGATTGGTCTTCCGACTCTTTGTTTAAAACCTTTTATTTCAAACCCATTGTTGATATTGCTTCTGTTGTGGTGGATCAGCTTTGAACAAGCATAATCTGAGCCTCCTGTCCTGCCATAGAATTAAAAATTTGCAAACATTCGTAACAAGAATTTTCAATTCTATTAACGACACGGAGGCGAGGATTATCCCACCCAAATGTATTCTACTGCATTGCTTATGTATTGTATCGTTGCTTTGCTATAGCTCTACACTGTTTCTTGCATTGTTTTTTCCCTACCCTTTGTACTTTTACCTTCCATGGTATTGGGATGGTGTATTACGGCTCTGATTTTCTTTCAGGCTCAGACCAGAAGTAACTCTTCATCGCTGCTTTCCTGCCTCGTTTCCAGCATTTTGGATTTTGGCTTTGCAGTGTTTTCCTTCTACGGTCTCCTCGCCCTTGGATGGCTGGAATGTCTCCTGTTGGTCGTTTTGCTGTTGCCTTCAGATGTTTCCTCCAGGCTGTTCTTCGGTACCACTTCAATTGACTTTTGACTGTTTCATTTTACTGGACAAAGAAAGAGGAAGTATTGCCCTCTATGGTTGTTTATATAGGGTTGTAGTCTCTATGGTTGCCTAAGTGCTCATGGGATTTGTAGTCTACTTTTTCTTTACTGTGTTCCTAATGGCTGCTGTTTCTAGTAAAGAAATCGAGAAAGCATAATCCTCGCCTCCGTGTCCTTAATAGAATTGAAAATTCTTGTCACGAATGTTTGCAAATTTTTAATTCTTCATGGCATGAGGAAGGGTTAAAACACCTTTTCAAAGATGGCCGCTTTGGTGGCTGCATGAAACTGTATTGCGCTGAGGGTGGAGAAAAAGGTAACAAATTATTCCTCCCCCTTTTTCTAAAATACATGTTATTGAGTCCATTGATGCCTGTAAAAGATAGTAAAACGCAATTCTTACGCTTCAGGAAATATCTGGGAGCGGAAAACGAACGTTGCATTGCACCGGGAATCGGCTGATGACCGCGGGTAGGTACGCATAAATGGAGTGAACGTTTTATCGTATTAACTAAGAGATGCAATGTATCGAGTATGAATACAAATGTATTCTTTTCTTTGGCAGCTGTATTTACATGGAACGTGACGAAGAACAAAATACTCGAATTGAGAGGATAGGAAACAATATAGTAAACTGCACACAGCACCCATAGAGGTATGTTCCACGTGCTGAGAGGTTTTGTTAACAAACAATTGAAACTAATAATGGCTAGCTTGGTTATATGACTACGATCATCTATTTTGATAGATTCTGACAAGAAGTAAGAACAGTTCTGCATATGTGATAAACCGGTGACTTAGGCGTGATCAAGATGATATTTTAAGGTAGGAATTAATCCCTTTGACGATACAAAAGAGAATGCAAACTACTAGGTAGTTCGATTTATCCATACTTGCATTGTTTCCTTTAGAGATTCAGAACAGTGGCCATAAGATCAAGTTTGGTGAACCTTTTTCAAAAACACAGATTGAGACATTGCGACAAGAGCCTGTTAGTAAGATCAAGAAGGCTCCTCTGCCAATTAGTTCAGGTATAAAATTAGAGGTTTATGCACAAGTAGTGTGATTTAAAAGGAGATAAGGAGTTCAAGTTGTAAATAAAACTTTATTGTTTTTGTACACCTTATAAAGAAAGTGACAAAGCCCTGATGAGAATCTGGGAATTGGTTTTCCTGGATTTGAAATGCGTCGGCACAATTAAGGAGCACATAACCACATAAGGAATCAAGAAATCACTTTTGTTTTGTGATAGTTTGAATTAATTTCTCCTATTTTCAAAACGTGTCACCCCTTGGGGGTTCTTGCTCGTTGTTGTTTTTTGACTTTGTCTATAAATTGGATATAGATTCACTTAGATAAAACTTTTTTGATATAAGTGTACATTTTTGTAAATAACTTTTGTCTTTTGGATGTAGAATGTTAAGTATGTTTTAGTCAATACGTGGAATGTAAATGAGGTCTTATAAATATTGTTATATGTGTATGTAAATGTTGTACAGAATTAATTTGTTTTTCCTTTTCATACAAAAATGATACAAATAGAGAAATACAAAAAACTGAAATTAAAAAGATATAAATAAAATACCGGTACAAACCACAAGTATTAGTGTTTGACCTGCACATTGGTAGCTTAAAATTATAAATGGTATAGGCATCTTTTGTGTTTACTGGTATATTAAGGCCCTGCCTAGTCCATGCTCCTTGGGGATCTAACTCCTCATCTTTTCAAAGGATATATTTGGGGGACATTATTTTTCAACCTGGTTTAAAGCTGGGATTATAAAATTGGGAGCTTTCTACCCCTCTGATGAGGTTTTCGCTTTTGAAGACCTTACAATAAAATTTGGCCTTCGTCATTAGGAGCTTTTGAAATATATATCAATTAGGAACTTTTTACAACCTAAGGCAGGCAGGTCTGTGGGGGTTGTCAAGTGTGAACTTATGGAGAAATTAGCTGAGTTTAATGGACCATGAATAGAGACTATTTATGATATTCTCAATAGTTTGATCTCTGGGAAATGGTAGATGAAATTAGGCATCATGGATAATGCTTTTCAGCAATCTCTCCATTTCGCACAAAGCAATTTACTTTTGGCTAACCTGCAAGCCCAGTTTTATTTATATTATACCCAGAGTAAAATTGCAAAATGGGGGGGTTGGTAAAGCTTCCAAGTGTCCCCACTGATTTGAACATGGTGCTGAATCTGTACAAATGTAGTTTGGTCCCTTGCTTGAAGATATTTCAGGCTTTTTTAAGATAGTTTTAGCCCGAAATGTTTCGCTAACACCTACTATCTTACTGGGAGTTCAGGATATCATAGAAAGAAACAAGGGAGGGGCCCTGATTTGTATCGCTAAGGCTGTACTCAGGCTATGCATCGCCTCCGCATGGCTGGATCACAATCCACCTTCTTTTCAGCATTGGTTGGCCTGATTACTCTCAATTCACTATTTGCAAAAGGCAATATATGCCAAGAAGGGCATTAGGGCCAAAACATTGTACTCAGTTGTAAATGCATTAAAACATGTTCATAATTTTTTTTTTAATAAAAAAAAATCTTCTATGACATCATTGATAACATCACTGCAACATCTGAAATTACATAATTGATAACAACGAGGTTCATCATGTGGGCCCAAGTTATAGTTACTTAAGAGCACAAATTATAGTTACTTGAAATCACTATAACTGATAAATTTCAGTGGTTTTTTCCACTTAACATAGTAGGATTTAACTGACATTTTCACTTAACTATAAACATTCCATTAACCCCACACTGCAGTAACTATAACTCATTCCATCCCGATGCATTGCTCATACCATTTCATATTAGATTACTTACAGCATGTTAAATGATAGTATTTATAACAAGACTCATGACATCTTAAATGACATCATGTATAGAACAGTGTGCATCGTAGAGGGATGAGTTATAGTTAATGCAGTGTGGCTAGCAAGCTGACAACATTGTGTAAAGAGGTTCATGAGTTATAGTACTTTTCAGTTTGGGCAGAAATTATAACTGTATGTTATAACTATAACTTTAGATTTTCTAATGTGTGTGTAGTTAAGTTGGTTTTGCATCCAAAAAATGAATAACGTTTTCCTAACTATGACTTAGCTTTTGTTTTATTTAATTCAATTTGAATGTTTAAAAAAAAAAAAAGTGTTTCAATTCATAGAGTGGACTGTCATTGAGTGCAGTGTCTCAGAGTGTTATAGAGTGGAGGAGAGTTATGTAAAGTGAAGTGGCACATATAGAACACAACCAGTGACTACTGGTAAAATACTGTACTTAGCATAATCATGGGCAACATAGACACATTATGTCTGCATCACCTAAGCCTCAAACTAAAACTTCATAGCATGACATTAGGCATAAATCACATCATGCATCTCATTGGGCATAAAACACATTATGCATAAACATCCTGAGCATAACATTAGCCTAAAACATAGTATGCCGCCATCATTTTGGGTATCACTATCCAAAATTACCCCCAGGCCAACTGGCCTTTCACTGGAGCTCAAACAAATGCCCTCTGTCCAGAATGTCAGGGCATAAACTGTGGGCCTTTCCTCTAGCCCCATAGTTGCAAAAGCAGCAAAACCAAGGTGTGCAGTGCGCTGGGGCGTGGGGTGCGTCTCACCCCATTCTTCCCACCAAAAGAAAATGTGCCCTGCAGCTGCCCGCTCTCTCAGGGTGCAGCTGTGTGAATTAGTTTTTTTTGTTTTTTTTTTACAATAACAGTGGTCCCATGCATAGGCATATAAGGGCAACAATAAATATAGACACAGTGGAACTATATTAAAATGTGACTTGTCCAGCCGGACAGAGGTCAAACATTCTTTACTTTACAGGAATTAGGTCACATAAAATATCTTCAACAAATCTTCAGAGTAGGGCACAAGCCTGTACCCTAACGCTTACAGATTGGCATGGTAGAGAATTAAACAGAAAAACGAGAAAGAATTTTAGGCAGAAGCTAAGGATTTCTGAGAATAAAACAATAACAGAAATTCAATTCACACCATTACGGGCATGTCGCATTTGGTATACATTTCACAGTATATGGTGTTTAAGACGGTCGACGGCGTTTCGATCCCATTACAAAATCAAGGGGATCATCATCAGGACAAAATGTTGCCTAAACAGTAAAAGCCACAATAGCCCAAGTGGTCTGCGCGGGTGGCGTTTGCCAGGCAGACTGATAGGTGGGGGGAAAAGGTTGACACGGCTCCAACAATGGCGAAGTGTTCCTTTCATAGACCGGCCGAGGCTCGGTAGTGCGTGGGTTGTAGCATGGAGTGGGCAAACAATCGGAGCATCATCCTGTGATAGGGGAGACTGGTGGTTGCGCGCCAGCAGAATGCTTGGTCGCGTTTAGGGGGAAGAGCCGTGTCAGTAGCCTTGAAATATCTTCCCTGGCAGTCGCTGTGTGAATTAGGCCTGGCACCACTGTGCCTCTCCAGTCCCTATTCATTGCAGAGAAAACACTTGTGCCTCAGGGGTCCTGCTCTAAGGCTCCAGAAACAAAATGCTCCCCAACGTTGCAGCTGCCCTCTGTCTGGTGGGGCAGTTGTAGCAACACCCAGGGCACCACTGCGCCTCTTGAGCCCCACTCTGGGACTCTGGAAAAGAAGAAGTGCCCTCTGGTGCAGCTGCCCCTGGCACTAATGCCCAATTTGAGCCCCACTCACCGGGTTCGTTGTGGACTTCTCCGGCCTCTCTTCCATGCCGGTGCGCAGGACTTCTCTTTTCGTGGGGCTCTCTCTGACCACGGGAACTCTACCTTGGATCCGGCAGCCTTACGTTGCTGCTCCTGGAGACGGGGTAGGCTCCCACCTACCACTCAATCCCGTTTGACCTGGAGCACACACGGAGCGAGGTCACTGTCGACTTGGCTCCCTTCCCGGCTCCACGGCATGGCACGCCTCTTCCGGCCCCACCCACAACAAGGCAAGGCCGCCTGGCTTCGGGTCACTCTCGGAGTGGCAGCTTCTCCTCTTCCTCACAAGTGCGGGGTGGGCACCCGCCCGTAGATAAAACCAAATGCGGGGTGGGCACCCGCTTGAAGGAGCACAAATGCGGGGTGGGCTCCCTCTATTAATAAAGCATCCATGCGGGGTGGGCTCCTGCTAGGGCATCACCAATGCGGGGTGGGCTCCCACTTCTGATACATCAAGGTGGGGGAATCCCCATGCTGGGGTTCCCTCAGAATGCAGCACAGTGCTGCAGAGCACCAGGATTCCTTCCTGGAATAAAAGATACAGCGCTCACAGGGTGCTATGCCCCCAAAATGTTCAGGGCAAAGGCTGGGCCCAGGTAGGCGAGCTCACAGGGCAATCCAGCAGGGAGGCAATCCCTCGTGGTGGTTCCTCATGGGGTCCAGCAGCAGCACGTCCCTACTAATCACAGGGAAAGCACACAATTTTAATGGGGTCCCAGCCCCATTATTTTCTTGGGTCACAGCACCATTTGCTTTGTCTGCCCTGGCACAGGGCTTGGGGGAACCAGCCTGAACTGGTTCTGATTTTTAATGGAGCACTTTGCTGACAAGGCCCCTCTTCTCCTTTGTCAGGTGGGGCCTTGTCAACAGACACACCACAGGGGGGCGGAGCCAGCATTCACCCAGGCAGGCACAGACCTATTCAGGGTCAGGGGACTACTCCTCCCACTACTCCAAATGCAGATCCACTATTCAGCCCAGCGCTGACTCACCCTAACTTACCTGGAGCCACACACACCTCACCAGCCCCTGTCACTCCAAAGCCAGACATGGAATCCACATCAGGCTGGCAGACACATAGCCAACAGAAATGCCAACTTCTAAAAGTGGCACTTCTAAAATAGTTATAATCAGACCCCCCAGGATATAGCGGCATGGATTAGCAAATTTAGTGGCACAAATATGGAAATTTAGTGGCATTTTTGCAGCACTTTATTTTACTCATATTCATTCATTACAGGCTATTAAAGCCTATAAGTACAGGTGAGGTTTTTGTACAGGATCCATCTGGTACTGATTTACTTGAAAGTGCTCTCAAATGATAATGTCAAGTAAATTAGACACATAAATTACATTTATTTGATTTAGATTACAAAATTTAGTTATGCTGGGAATTTGGGATGTTAACCTACGTTTCCTGGTCACATATAGTGCAATTATGTCACTGACTAGATTCATTTATTTTTCTCAATCCCATTTGAAACCAGAGGTCTGTGTTTTTGTACAACTGCGTCAGATGAATAGTTAAATAAATACAGATAACAGGTTAATCTGGCATTATTTCTAAAGAAGGAAGTATATAGTGAAGGTAAAGGAAGGCAGGACACTTATCTGCTAATTTCACTGGCTTTCTGATACTTTAAATAGCTTTTCAAAGCAGAGCTGAAGTGCACTGAAAATTTTAAGAATACTGCGATCTCGTGTGTAATGCTGGTGAAGGCAGCAAGTGTTGAAGCGAACTCAAATGCGTGGCTTAAAAGAAAACCTATTCTGTAACCATCTTGTTGATGTTTTAACATCCGGTAACTAAGTGCAAATAAAATAACACCCACTTTAAATGAAAAATAAATTCAATATAAACTAATCAGCTGGAAATTCACTACTTTATGTTACAAAACCTCAAGTGGTCAATGTGATCACTGGAGATGTCTACGCCTGTAACCAGAGTCTCCCAGAACTGAATCCTGTATGGTACAGCAGATAATATTGATATGGGTATTTGTAGCTAGAATTACACATAGAATAAGATAGGATGCCACAAACTGAGCAAATACATTTAGGTTAATGATGAAAAATGTCCTTCTAAAGTATAGATTATATTATTATACTCTGTCCATTAAAAGCATGCACGCCACAGTTAAGCCTGGAACACCTTTACAATACCTCTCAAAAAGAAGAAATCTTTGTAATCAGGAATCTCAAATTGACTTGATCAATTAATGCCTATATGGCTGCCAATCAGCCTTTATTTGTGCAGATTAACCTATTACACACATTCACAATTCTTTCAGGAAGCAGGCACCACGGCAGAACGGATTGTTTCTTGTTAAACTGTCTGCCCTTCTCTGGGATTAAAGAACAGGAGATTCCCTCCCACTTCAGTTGAGCCATCTCAACTGTCAGAATTAACCTTTTGTCTTTTAGCAGAAAGCCTAAAATTACTGACAAATGTTGTCGACTGAAACAATTATCACGGACAAGTGACATCAGTGTCACAGGACAGTCTGTGTAAATTAAGAACGGATGGTCAGTGGTCACCCTACTTCTCCGCTGCAGTCCCTTATACTCCCTAGGGTATGACCCTTGTATTTCTGTCGGAAGCTACCAACTCGAACAAGCCTTACTTTCTCGCTGCGCATGCGCAGCAACGCACCGGAGGTTTTTCTGACGTCACTGGAAGGGCGCATCTAGGGTATATCCGTCAAGCCCTATCTTTTCCATGCATGCACACTTCTTCCAGACGCGCCCGGGTGGGCAGTCCCTGCTTTAGTCTGGATATTTGAGAGAAAGCTCTCAGTGCTGAAGCATGACCCACTTTTCCTTCCTCCAATCCGGAATACAGAATAAAAAGGTTTTGTCATTGCATTTCTCAATTTCACCAAGCACTTTTGTAAAAATCGCGGAATTTTTACAAAAGTGCAGATTTCTTGGGCACTTTTGTAAAAATCGCGGCATTTTTCAAAAGTGCCGATTTCGCGGCAAATCGCGTAATCGCGAAATCGCGAAATCCTGGGGGTCTGTATAATAAATCTGCTTACACCATTGCGCAACATTTATTATTACCATTCCAAATATACCAAACTTGACCACTCTGCTCCTCTCTTATCAGGAATTACCGTTGAAACACTTATCAGGGAATCCCCAATGCATTCCTATGGGAGGGCAGCCTCACAGCAGTGAGAAACCAAAAATGGCTTTTTGTCACTACCAGAACATGTCACACACGTAAGGTACAGGTCCGAACTTTTACCTACTATGCACCCTGCCCATAGGGCTAGCAAGGGCCTACCTTAGGGGTGACTGACATGCAGTAAAAGGGGGGTCACAGACATGGCACACACCTTAGGTGCCACGTCACAGCGGCAGTAACACTGCGCGCACAGGCCCTGCAATGGCAGAGACCTGAGACAGGTTTGAAAGGCAACTTTGGTGGGTGGCGCAATCAGCGCTGCAGCCCACCAGTAGCATTTAATTTACCAGCCATATATGAGATACCACTTTACGGGACTGACAGGTAAATTAAATATGCCAAACAGGTGTAGACAAATTTTACCATGTTTACCACAGAGGGCAAACACACTTTACACTGGACCGCAGTGCTAAAGTGCCCAGAGTCCTAGAACCACCAACACCATGTCAGAAAAAAGGCTAGGAGGAAGGCAAAATGTTCAGGAATTACCCTGCAAAAAGGGCCAAGTCCAACAGGAGCATCATAGAGTGGAGTGTTATAGAGTGGAGTGTCATGGATTGGAATGTGGTAGAGTGGAGTAGAATGTTGTGGAATGGATTGGCATAGAGTGGATTAGAGTGTCATAGAGTGGAGTAGAGTGTTGTAAAGTGGAGAGCATAGAGTGGTCGTCGAGTGTCGTAGAGTGTCGTCGAGTGTAGTATCATAGAGTAGAGTGGAGGGGAGTGTGGTAGAGTGCAGTGTCATAGAGAGGAGTGTTGTAGAGTGAAGTGTTGTAGAGTGGAGTAGAGCAGGCTGATGTAGAGTGGAGTACAATGTTGTAGAGTGGAGTGTCCTAGCGCAGAGTAGAGTGTGGTAGAGTGGAGTGGCTTAGAGTGTCCTAGAGTGGAGTGCCATAAAGTAGCATAGACTAAAGTGGCTTAGTGGAGTACATTGGAGTACTCCGTCATAGAGGAGAGTGGAGTAAACTGGTGCGGATTGTCATCGAGGGAGTTGTAGAGTATTGTAAAGTGGAGGTAAATGTCACAGAGTGGCGCAGAGCGTGGTAGCGTGTTGTACAGTGACATAGAGTGGAGTAGAGTGTAGTGGCATAGAGTGTACTAGACTGTTGTTGAATGGAACAGAGTGGGGTAAGATAGCTTGCAGTGTCTAGAGGGTTGTAGAATAGAGTGTTGTGATGCAAAGTGTTAAGGTATAGAGTGGAGTAGCGTAGAGTAGAGTGGCATTGAGTGTTGTGTTGTAGAGTATACTGGAGTGGCAAAGAGTGGAGTGGCATGCCATAGAGTTGTGTGGAGTGTTGTAGAATGTAGCAGTGTGTTACAGAGTGGAGTAGTGTCCCATAGAGTGGAGTGGAATGGAGTGCTTTAGAGCAGAGTGGAGTGGCATGTTAAGTTGAGTTGTGTATCATACAATGGAGTGGCGTGTCATAAAGTGGCATAGAGTGGAATGTTGAAGGGTGAAATTGCATTGAGTGGAGTGGCATGTCCTACAGTAAAGTTGAGTGGAATGTCATACAGTGGCGTGCTATAGAGTGTCATAGAGTGGAGTGGCGTAGAGTGTAGTGCTGTAGAGTGTCATGGCATAGCTTGGTGTAGTGTGGAGTGCCATGGTCTAGAGTGTCTTGACGTACAGTGGAGAGCATACAGTGAAGTGGCATTACGTTGAGTGCTATGTCGTAGAGTTCACTGGGGTGGCACAGAGGAGTGGCGTGTCATAGAGTAGAGTGCAGTGGTGTGTCATACAGTTGAGTATCATAAAGTGGAGTGGTGTGAGTGTCGTAGAGTGGCGTAGAGTGGCGATCAGTGGAGTGACATGTCATCAAGTGAAGTGGCGTTTCATAGAGTGGAGAGGCGTGTCAAAGAGGGGAGTGAAGTGGTGTGTTGTAGAGTGGCATATAATGGAGGGGCATAGAGTGGAGGAGAGTGCTGTATATTGCAGAGGTATTGAGTGAAGTTGTATGTCATTCAGTGTCTTTGAGTGGAGGGACATATAGTGTAGTGGCATAGATTGGAGTGCTCTGTCGCACAGTGCAGTGCAGTGGAGTGTGGTAGAGTGTAGTGTAATGTCATACAATGGAGTGTTTTGTGGAAGCGTGAAGTGATGTGTACTAGAGGTTAGTACAGTGGGGTATAGTGGTGTTTATTGGAGGGGCATAGAGTGGAGTAGAGTGCTTCAGAGTGGACTGGTGATGAGTGGAATGGCATTTCATAGAGTAGAGTGGCGTATCATATAGTGGCGTTTTGTACAGTGTCTTAGAGTGGAAGGGAATTGAGTGGAATGGCATAGAGTGGAGTAGCATGTCATAGAGTAAAGTGGAGAGTTGCAGATTGGAGTGGTATGTTGTAGAGTGCCATGTTGTTGAGTGGCGGGCATGGAGTATTAGGGAACAGTGTTGTAGAATGGAGTGCCTATCGTTGAGTGGAGTGGTGTTTCATAGAAAGGAGAGGAGTGGCATTAGTGGAGTGGCATGGCATGTCATAGAGTGGAGAAGAGTGTTGTAGAGTTGAGTGGCATTGAGTGTTGGGGCATACAATAGATAGTGTATATTGGAGGGGCATTGAGTGGAGTGTCTTAGAGTACATTGGAGTGGTATAGAGTGGAGTGGTGTGTTGTAGAGAAGAACAAACTGGTGTGCCATAGAGTTGAGTGGCATGTCATAGAAAGGAGTGGTGTGGAGTGGAGTGTCATAGAGCAGAGTGGAGTGTCATAGAGTAGAGTGTCACAAAGTGGAGTTCCATGTTGTTGAATGGAGTGGCATGTTATGGTGTAGAGAGACGTGTCGTAGTGTGGAGTGAAGTGGCATATCGCAGAGGGCCATAGAATGGTGGGGCATTGAGTGGAGAATAGTGCTGTAAAGTGGAATGGCATTGAGTGGAGTGGTGTGTCATACAGTGCTGTGTCATACTGTGTCTCATAGTGGCGGGGCATATGGTGGAGTGGCGTAGAGCTGAGCCGGGTGTCGTGCAGTGGTGAGGAGTGTCATAGAGTTGAGAATCGTACTGTGGAGTGACATGGCATAGAGTGGACAGGTGTTCGCTAAAGTTTAAAAGAGTGATGTGTCGAAGAGTGTCTTACAGTGGAGTACAGTGGAGGGGCGTGGAGTGGAGCAAGGTTGTTGGCAAATAGCCCTTTCTGCAGTCACCCCCACACTTTTCTTCCGTCATCCTCCTACTTTTGATGAATTCATTTTTGTTGGCATGGTCATGCTGGCTCATACCCAATTGGCATATTTAATTTACTTAGAATTTCCTAGTAAAGTGAACTACATGTGCCCTTGGCCCATAAATGAAATGCTACTAGTGGGCCTGCAGCACTAATTGTGCCACCCACTTAAGTATCTCTTTAACCATGTATCAGGCCTGCCATTTTACAGCATATGTGTGCAGTCACACTCTTATTTCTACCTCGCAAAATAGACCTTTTTCCAGACCCAAACTTTCCCTTTTTATACATATAAGTTACCCCTAAGGTAGCCCTGGACAACCGAAAGGCAGTGTACAATGTATCTAAAAGGCAGTCCATGTATGTTTAAGGTTTACATGTCCTGGTAGTGACAAACTCTTACATTTGTTTTTTACTACTGCAAGGCCCATGTTTCTCATAGAATAGCATTGGGAATACCTTATTACAATTGTTAAAGGAGTAATTTAAAAATGTGAAGATATAACTGATTCAGGTTTGGTGTGTCTGAAATCCCAATTTAAGATCCAAACCTATGATGAAGTCAGACTCTAAATTGCAATTCTGAAAATGCCACTTTTAGAAAGTTGGCATTTTCTTACTCTAGGCATTTGGTGCCTGCTGCCTCTCTCTGATCACATGTCCGGGTGGGGTGGGGGTGAGTGACAGCTGGATTTTGTGTCCCCCCCCCCTAGACAGCAACACTTTATGGATGACTTGATAGGCCATCGTGGCAGGATGGGAGGAAGGAGCTGGACCCAGTCTCACCTACACCTGAATAGGATGTGTCATGTCTCCTCACAAAGGGAGGAGATGATCCTCTATTAATCTGCCTGGTTATCATTTGTTTAGCCAATTGGAGTGGGTAGAGACTCTTTAAAGTATAAAAGCATGACAAAGGCAAAAATGTGGCTATGAAGAGTGCTAGGGTGAACCACTGTCTTCAATGCGACATTGCTTCTGGGATGGGGGTTATGCCTTGCTTTATGGGTAAAGAGGTAGATGGTGCAGCAGAACATCTGTAAGACGATCTCATGGATGACCATTCCTAGGACAATTAAATCATAAAGTTGGGGAATGGCCACAGGATATGCACCATGTCACAATCCGTCTGACAACATCTTGAACAGCGTGAATCAGCTCTCATGTGTACTCCAATTAAGAAATTTGCCATGCCCTGGTGAGTAAAAAATAAACCCTCACTCTTGGGGTGTCATGGGAATGAGCCTTGCATTTGCACTGTGTTAAATTGGCATGAACTTATTACAAGTTTAAACACCATTTTTCCTTTCTGCTGCCTTTGCACACGGCACACATTATTATAAATGTTTAGAGTTTAGCAGAGTGTTTTGCTTCACACAAGAATAATATGTTTTTCTATATTAGCAGCCTTGCTTGGTAAGCTTTGTCTGAACAGTGAGTGCCGAGGCCTTCAAGGTTATTTCTACACAGTGGTCGTTGTTCGGACTGATCAACGCACGTTCTAGACATAACATATATGCAGTTGTGGCCACCTCTGAGTTTGGCGCGTTCAATAATGCACTGCGTAGGCATGATAAAAAACATTTGGAGAACATTTGCATGCAGAGAGCTGGTGCAGAAACTGATGTGATCCATTTCTGATAGGATCAGAGGTATGGGGCCGCCTTTGTAATCCCAAGAGACCTTCTGTACATATAAAATAACCTACTAGCAAGGGAGGGTGAGATATAGGTGTATTCTAACTTGTTTTCCATTTAGCATTGTAACATGCTTTCTCCCTTTGTATTTTATGGAATAGTAACTATGCTGATAATCTTGTTGCTTATAATATGCCTGCTTGTATTAGCTAAGATACTGCGCCTGAGAACACGTAAATATTTCAAACTTGCACGTGTCTCTATTTACTCCCTGTTTTGGACTGGTTTGTGAGTATAACGAAAGAGTGTTCATGTGTTCCACATTGCCTGAGGTAATCTAAGTTCCATGTTCTGGTTTGTCTAATCATTGGTGTCATGGAAGATCCAATGAGACACTGATTGCTAGTCTGGTGGGGGATTGTGGCTACTAAGGTGACTTTTGGCACACCCTAATTCACTGAGGTTCTAAGTCTCTATGCACAGTTCTGTGTATGAGAAGAATCCCTGCTACATGGCGCCTATACAATGGTGGTCTTATTACATGACGCTTGAGTAGTACTTCATTCAGTCCTTAGCCTCTTCACTATTGTTTCCTCTTCCTCGGCCACCGGCATTTTACATACTGCCCAAAATCCATAAACCCCAACACCCGCCTCCAGGTGGCCTCATTGCTTCAGGGATCCAATCTGTTTTAGAACCCCTATCTCAGTTCGCCGATTTTTTTCTTAGGGAAGCTGTGGTTACACAAAAATCCTATGTACAGGATACCACCGACATATTGAACATCTTAAACAACATTGATTTTGATCCAGAGACTCAAATACTGGTTACTATCGACATCGAGTCATTGTATACCAGCATCCCCCAGGATGCCACACTGGTGCCAGCAGCGAGGGCCCTGGGGACTATGGAATGGTTCTACGACACGCAACAAACATTTGTTTTACAATGCATAGAGCTGGCACTCACCAAAAACATTTTTGAATACAGGGGCCAGCTATATTTGCAGACATCGGGGACCTCGATGGGGGCTACATTTGCCCCCAGTCTGGCCTGTATATATATGTAGGCCAGTTCGAGGAAAATGTGGTATATCATTCCTCCAATCCATACTTGGCAAATATCGCATTGTGGAAAAGATATATCGACGACGTCCTCTGTATCTGGACAGGTACAGAGGACCTACTTCAGATGTTTTTACAGTGGCTCAATCAAGCTGACATCAGTCTTCGGTTTTTCTGGACTACCAGCAATAGGTCAGCGGTGTACCTTGACATGGATATTTCTGAGATGGATTGCAAACTGACTACCAGCGTTCATCACAAGAGCACGGATAGAAATATACTCCTCCACTACAAATCTTTTCATCCTAGAGCACTCAGGGATAACCTCCCTGTAGGGCAGTTCTTGACATATCGGCGCAACTGCTCCACCACTGAAACCTTCATGGATCAATCGGAGGAACTCGTTACTAAACTGAAGAATAGAGAATATCCAGTGAAGGTTATAAAACATGCACGGAAGAGAGCACTGAATACTCCACGCGAGGTACTCTTGGAAAGAAATGTTAAAGAGAAACAGATTTGTCTTCCAGTAGTTGCCACTTTTGACCCTTTGTCCACTAGAATGAGACAAATCATCAGAAAGCACCGGTCCATCTTGGACACACCAATGAGCAAAATGGCGGTCCCTAGGTTCCCCTTTAAAAGGGCATCCAATTTATGGGATAAATTGGTTCACACTCGATGTCCCTCGGTAGCCCAGCCGAGTACCATTCCTAATGGACACTACCCATGCGGGGGGTGCTCTGTGTGTAGTTATACTTCGGCGATGAAAAGTGTCGTTCTGCATGATGGGAAGACCTGGTTCTTAAACCGCTTCAGTAATTGTAACACATCACATGTCATTTACAGACTGACTTGCAGCTGTGGGCTACACTATATTGGTCTCACTTCCCGGAAAGTAAAAATCCGTATACAAGAACATCTAAGCACGATAAGAGCCAAGAAACTCACTACCCGTCTAATACAACATTTTATTGAGAAGGGACATGACCAAAAAGATCTTACATGGACAGTCCTAGAAAAGGTAGTTGAAGACACACACAATTTAGATTCAATTCTAGCAAGAAAAGAAGCAAAGTGAATTTTTTCAGAAAAGGCAGACCGGGGGGGGGCTGAATGAAAATATCGAATGGAACAAAGTGAGTAGGAGGTAATTCTAGTATCTCCAGTACTCCACTGTTTCAGGGTACTTGTAGCTTTCTGGCCTGTTACATTAGTTTGTAGTACAAGGTGCTAGCTCGATCCATTCCCTTTTTCTAATAAAGTAATAATAAATAAAAATGTTTGAGCACACTCTGGTCTCGCACTGTTGTCAATCGGCTGATCCGTACTGCCCGAATATTCTTTATGACAAGTTATGGATGCACCTTCCAGGTGTAAATGAACAGGCATTGAATACTTAATATCTTCACAATTATATGCCTGGTTTTTGAGGATAAACATAACGTATGTCACACTGATTATAGAAATAATGGATATATGACAATCCCCTTTATTAACTACATGTCTCTTTGACGTCATGTGGTGTTTCATTTTTTACATCTCGCTACCTAATTGTAATTATTTCTAAGACGGCGAGGTGTTTCTTTGGCAGATAACAATATCCCTTTCCAAGATGGCCGACGCAGTTGCTTTTGACGTATATTTTCATGCAACGTGATGGGCGTGTCGGGGAACTGCGGCTACTCCGCGTTCTCACGGGAACCCGGCTGTGAGACCGTCGGAAGAGCCGGAGGGACGCGGCACAAGTAAGGCTTTGTGTGGATGTAGAAATGTTTGCCCCCGTGTTGTATGAATGTCATTATCGATGGGCACTTGGCAGCGACAGGTGTGACTAGATAATTCTGGCAGCACGACAGTGTCCAGCACAAGGGGGTTTGAATATCCGGGTTTGTAACCCCGATGTATTTACACTCAAAAAACAGGTCGAATGTATTACGAGATAGAGGATTAATGCCCACCTTGTAGTTCATGACCATTTTGGCAAACGCGTGTGGAAGGAATGTCTGCAAGTTTTGAAGAGAGTAATATCACAGTATGTGGTAGAAGGCAAACCCGCCAGGGTCAGCAGGAGGTTCTTCATGAGAAATGTTGATTGGAGCGCTTAATTGAAATCTATATCTCTGCCTGACATGCAACATCTTTCATTTATATATTAATTTACCCAGGGGGCTTGAGATACACCGAGCCACTGGCGAACACATAATCATGTGACACGGGGTGCCCTGTATGATTGCCGGTACGCTCTGATTTGGCAACCATAAGGTAATTTTCTGTTCCGCATGTCCGTATATGTTCTGTGTGTTATGTGTGAATGACCGCAAATGCAGACCCTCTGCTGAGGGTTTTTATGATTTCACCTTGTGTTCTGTTTTAAATTTTGACACAGGTCCGACTTAAATATAAGTGTGAAGACAAAGAATTGAGAACCCCAGATTGATTGTTGAAATTGCTGAAAGTTGAGCAATGAAACATGTCGGCACTATCTGAATATGGATGGTATATGAGTACCTAAGTTTAATCTGGGAGGCTTGCAGCACCAGAATAAAGATAGAGAGCTAGCAACCCTCACCATACAGTTTTTAATTGTTTGAACCTAACACATTGGTTTACTTTCTTTGGGGTTCTTGGTGCATAGGTACACGAATTACAAGAGTGCACATTGGTATTGGCTTTTTCCTTTACAAACCACTGTTATTATTCATACACTTGGTTTTACTTGGCCTTTTTCTTACACACTATACACAGAGAGAGTGACCGTTGATGAGAAGTGGGTATACTGGTAATTGTTAACCAGGAACCCCCTTGGGAGTTTCGACCGTGAGGCACTCTCTCTTCTTTCACACATTTTTTGTGGTTGTTTTGTGGACCTGTGTCTGTTTATTTTTCAAATTTACATCTTTGACCCACGAGATTAGTGTTATCTAACACACTTGAAGGATCTAGATGGCATATCAGATCCCCCATGTTGGTCATATAGCTGAGGTGTATTGTTAAGTAGGTAAGGCAACTTTTGTTTACAGTTGTTTGAGTGGGGGGGCGGCCTTACCTCTTTCCAGCTACACTCCTATTGATTTATTGGTTCTGGGATCCTGTGCCAAACGTATTTTTGCATCCATGAGTTTCCCGAGCGCCATCCCTGTGTAGCTCCTGTGACCAGGAGGCTGCTTTACCCTCATCTGCTGCTCTGCTCGGTCTCTGACCCTTTATAAACAAGATGCATGTGAACTCGCATAGAAGCCCTGCCCGTTTGGCCCCGTCCACCACACACTAGCAGTATGAAACGTCTTCCCACCTGTCCCCACTATAATGGCCAGCTCACTAAAGGGACCTCGGCGCCTTTTGGCGTGCTGGCAAAGTTCCAGGCACAGGTGGTCACATATTTGTGCAAATGGCACAAAAATCCGCGAGTTCGCAGATTTTTTTTGCCATTTTGCACGAATTCGCGGACCGCGAATTCACAAATTTCGCCCATACTTAATAAGAATAGTTCACTTGTATTTGCTGCCCGTATCGTCTCTCTCTTGGAGAGAGTTGACCCGGATGCGTGTTCGTATGTGGATGATATCTATCTCACAGAAGACAAAATGTGGCCGCATCTGTGTTGCGTTGACTGCATAATTTGTAACTTTGCGGACTTTGGTTACAAGTTCAGCTTTGCAAAGTCTCACATTGCAGAGTACACAGTGTTGTTCCTGGGCTACAAGCTCAACAATGAAGGTCGAGGATTGGCTCCTCACTTCTTGGAGAAATACGCACTGCTGTGCGCTCCTACAACTCTAAAAAAATTACAGTCCTTGCTAGGATTTTTGAATTTTGGGCGTACTTACATTCCTGAATATGCCCAGCGTATTAAGCCTTTGTATGCTTTGATACAACCTACTTTTACCAAGTCATGCTGGCTGCCTGAGCATTCAGCCATTTTGCAATTTTTGCAGGCTGATCTTCTAGAATCTACATTCTTACTGACTCATGATAACCGCACCAACCTGGTGATAAGAATCATCCCTGAGGCGGTGGGTTTCACTTACCTTACTTTTAACAAAGGTGACACAGTACCTATCGCTTACAAGTCACACTGGTACACTTCGGCTGAAATGCGATTTTCCACTATGGAAAAAGTTTTGACAGCAGTGCAAATGGCGATTCTTAAGGAACGTGCATTGTCGCAGGGAAAACGCATGTTGGTTCTTACCCCGTATCCTGCTCTAGAGGCAGTGATGAAAGCCAGTGTACCAAATTTTAAAGCTTTGCACCCACGTTGGATACAATGGGCAGCATCATTGACGTCTCCGGATGTCACGTTTATTTTTGATGCCTCCTTACAGTCACCAGAGTTTTTGCAGTATGAGTTTGTTCATCCTGCGCCATTGACTATGCGACCTTTGGAGGAGTCTCAGCTTGCGCCATTGTGGTAGGTACCATGGTGAATGATGAGTTCAAGTCCGATGTCGTGCATACGCAGGCATTAGGGGACTGTACCGCACAATTGGCAGAGCTCCGTGCTCTAATGCTTGCATTGGAGTACGCTGATCCTAGTGTGACGACTCTTATTGTGAGTGATTCTTACTACTGTGTCCAGTCTTACAATGAAAACCTGTTCCTTTGGGTTCAGAATGATTTTCGTGATTCCAAGGGTAGCAAGATAAAACATAAAATGATCTGGGTCCGAGTGGCTGAGCTTAAAGAGCAGTTGCCACTCGTGTATGTAATTCACATTCTCGGTCATCAGCGTGTGGGAGTTCACGCTGTTGGCAATAGTTTGGCCCATGAGGCCGCAAAAACAGCAGTATTGACATATTTGGTTGCAGCAGTTACACGTTCCAAAAGTAAGATTGATGATGACATCTTGGCATCTGTTGCCGCTACTGAGAAGGGAAATAAATATCCTAAGGGGTTCCCTTCAAAGTATTCTTATCACTTATGTCCTGATAAAGTTCCTTATGTGAAAATACCGGACGTTTGATGAACGATTGATTCCCAACGCGGACTGCAGATCCACGCTGATTCCAGCCGCCCATGAAGGTGTTGCGTCTGTGCATGCAGGTGTCTCGGCTACTGTTTTTCAGTTACAACAACGTTTCTGGTGGCGGGGACTGTACAAACAGACGCATGATTATGTCCTTCAATGCTTGTCTCCTTTCCAGTAATAGAATTGGCTTGGTAGTTTGGTTTGCCCTGTTCCCATCATGCACTGGGACAGGAACAGACTAATTTGCATATAGCCAGGTTCTGAAGCTGGGATGGTGCAGTGAGCTAAAAAACGGTGATGGATCAAGCCCTGATCTCTTGACTGGGTAGGAGTATTCTGCATCATTCAGAAACTCTGTCCATCACCTTTTCCAAAATTGATTTTATCCACACTATGTGTGGGAGGGTATACTCAGACGTGAGTCCCTAGCTCATTGCACCATCAGGATTCAAGCAAGCCGGGCCGACGAGGCTGAAATGCCAGAAACCGGTCCCCGGTAGCTTGTCTCCTTTCCAGTAATAGAATTGGCTTGGTAGTTTGGTTTGCCCTGTTCCCATCATGCACTGGGACAGGAACAGGCTAATTTGCATATAGCCAGGTTCTGAAGCTGGGATGGTGCAGTGAGCTAAAAAACGGTGATGGATCAAGCCCTGATCTCTTGACTGGGTAGGAGTATTCTGCATCATTCAGAAACTCTGTCCATCACCTTTTCCAAAATTAACTTCAATGTGACATTTGCCAGCAGATTAAGCCTTCAACTGCTGCGCATCCGCCCCAGACACAGTTGTACATTTCTAATAAACCACTTGATTGTGTTTATTTAGATCACTGCAGTCCTTTTTCCTCTGATACTGAGTATAAGTACATCTTAGTTGCAGTTGATTCTTGCACACGCTTTCTGTGGGTGTGCCACTCCGCAGCACTGATTTGCGAACTGTCATAAGAGACTTGCGTGTCTTTGTAGGGATTTTTGCCTGTGGTACCTCCCATTCGATCAGGGTCCTGCTTTCGCCTCTAAGGCGTATAAGGATGCCATGAGTTCGTTGGGGGTCCAAGTCAAGTTTTCGTCTCTATACAGGCCTGAGGGTAATAGTGTTGTGGAACGAATGAACCGAGATTTAAAGCAGTCTTTGACAGCGAAAGTTATAGGCACTGGCAGGAACTGGCTGGCCTACCTCAATAGTGTGCACCGTGCACTTAATAATCTCCTTAGAAGGTCTCTGGGTGGGCGGACTCCATACGAAATGCTCTTTGGTATCAAAATGTTCGTCCCGGACCTTGACGGTCTAGACCAGGTGGCGGTTGCTGCCTCCTTTGACGTAGATGAACATTGTCATGTTTTACAAAATCTACAAAAGACGAGAGACAGTCTTGCAAAGGAGTTTGGTCCCTCATATCGAACTCCAGTTCCAGTGCTTGGCGTGAAGGGCACAAGACCAGTCATTTTACCACCACTTCCAGGTCGTAAAGAACAAAGGTACATCTCCATTGACAATGTCAAGCTACACAGAGTGGCCGATTCTTCTTAGTATGACTCCTGCAGTCTCATGTCCATCGATTTTGAGAAATTCTGTTTTGGCCCCGGCTCCAAACCCAAGGCCTGACGTTGCCTTCGAGATGCCTGCAGTTTCCAGTCCTTTGTTAAGTTCTCCACCTGATGCTCACCTTGATGAGACTGAATATACTTGCCCCACTGACTTATCGATGCCTAATTTGCAAACCTGTTTGGCTCCAGAATCCAGATTTTCATTTGCCACTGACTGTCACACATCGAATACACCTTCGAAAATTTTCTGTTTTTGCAACATGGTTTAAAAAACATTTTTTGATTCCTCCTTGGACCTACATTTGGTTGGTCCTTTTTCGATTTACCTATTCATGTCTATTGGATTTGTGGTGTATTTTTTCTGCCTTGTCAACGGACACTATGTTGAAGAGAGAACATGCATTCGACATATTAATGGAACATTGGTTCCCCATTCCTCATCAAACAGATTGAAGAGGGACCTGGCTTTTGTTAACATCACTGCCTGGCCCGTCTTAGATGGGATTGTGTGGGATACTATTAGATTTCAAATCTACAGACCCACAGAGGTTATAAATGTCCCAAATGTCCTAAGGGTTTCTATGGGGGATGTAATTAAACAAAATATACGTTCTGATGATTGGGATGTTCAGGCCGTAGAAGCTTTGTTTTCTGATTTGAAGTATTATGCTGCCTTTGATGCTGAAGATCTTTATCTAGATTCCGCACATTATGGTGATTTGTTTTGCTACCAACACTTTGGCAATCACTACTTGCATAAAGCTAATACCAGGAGGAATACTGTTAATTATACTCAATGGGAACATTGTCCCGATCCTGTACAAGGCAGTTCTGCTTCTCTTTTAAAGAGATTCGCTTATTTTACTGATTTTAATCAGTCAAATCCCAATGCATTTTATTTCAAAATGACTGAAAAGTTCACTCCCAAGGTTAGACTTAACCACACAAAATTATTGTATTTGAAGTCCTTTTTAGACCAATTGGCTGTTGGGGGCTACGAGCTGTGGAAAGATACTATTGATCTTAAATCTGTTTGGGGTTCTAAACATTAGCAAGTGCAACCACATGTTGTTTTTTAATTCTACAATTTCACAGACAACTTGCTTTGGATTGGCTACTACTAAAAAAGTAAATGCTCCTTCTTTTCCTGAACTAGAAGAATATTCCGGTTGGGGTAATAATACCAAGTTTTCCATCAGAGAATTGCAGACTCTATTACTGAATTCTACCTTTAACATATCCAGTTTGGATCCTAAGGGTTGTTTGCTGTGGCACAAAAGTGCAGATTCTTGCCAGCATCGTTTTCTGGGATTAGCTTCAGGCTACACACAGGTCAGGGTGGATCCCCGTTTTGAAAGTGGCCATTCTGTGACTACCTATTCTGTAGGCAAATTATGTCAGAGTTGGCTCAAACATTCCACTTTGGCGTCAGTTAAGCTGCATTTATCTAAATTGACTGACAATGTTGATCTGAATGATTTTGTCTAGGGACCGGCTTCCGGCAGATCTTGATGGCTTGATGTTTCCATCTGGCCGACAATTCCGACCTTGAAAGCAGAGTTCAACAAGATGAGTGGTATAAGAGCTCTATTGTCTGAGAACTAAGTCGTCCTCATATCTGCTCATGAAACATTTGTCTTTCACGTGGCAAACCTCCACACAGAGGTGCATGCTTTATTAAATACGGATTTGCCCTTGCATTTAGGTGAATTAATT
Organism: Lissotriton vulgaris; assembly: GCF_964263255.1. Taxonomy (NCBI): domain Eukaryota; kingdom Metazoa; phylum Chordata; class Amphibia; order Caudata; family Salamandridae; genus Lissotriton; species Lissotriton vulgaris. The sequence goes on along the minus strand of NW_028251109.1, from coordinate 345,887 downwards.
CACGCTTATTTTGAATGCGTCCTCCATCACAGGGCTGGCTCACTTTTTTAAAATTGTTAGCAGTGGCCTTGTGACTACTTTTCAAACTATATTTGGTGTGTTCCCGGCCTTTTTTCATTCGATTTTTTCCAGCCTGTTTGGTGGATTTCCCTTAATGCTCGCTCTGCTTGCAGGCGTACTTCTGTTGTTTTGTTTATTTCAAAATGGATGCACTTCCTGTTTTGCAAGGAGATCTGTCACAGCTGTTGCTGCTCCACGACCGAATGCTTGAATATTATGGAGCGCTGTCTCTTGCTACATTGAGTGCGGCTTATGGATTATTGTTTCGATTTTCCTTCTTTACATGCGTCCAGCCTGTCTTTCATTGCCTGAGTTGCGATTTCGACTGGGCCCTGGATTTGTGTCTCTGCAATACGGTGGCTCCCAATGCGGATTATAATCAACTGATGAGCCCCATAGTTGCTCATGATTTGTTTTGTTCTGGCAGAGGGGTTATGGCCTTTGCAGCGATGCATGGAGTCCTGGGACGTTGGAATGTTATCGCAGCGGCGCAAGATTTATTGGCATGCAGCTTCATTGAAGACACACCGAGTTGCCCTCTGATGGTGCTAGAGGCTCTGGTAATTGAACAACTGTGTCTTCAACTTTTTCTTAAAAACATCAAGGTCCTGAATGTTCCGCAGACCCAGCGGGAGGGCATTCCAGGCAACTGCCGCTCTAACTGAAAAGGAACAACCCCCTATCCTCTGACGCTTAAGGCACGGGATCTGGGCCAGAAATAAAGAAGCAGAGCGCAGAGACTGCATGGGCGTTAGAAAGAGACGCGCTTCTGAAGATAGATAGGGCCCTGCCCGTGAAGCGCCCAATGGGCCATGACCAATATCTTGAATTTCACCCTGGAGGCCATAGACAGCCAGTGATACAGTCGCAGCTGAAGATGGACACTATCTCTGGATGACAGGCCCGATAGAAGTCTGGCAGCAGTATTCTGCACCACCTGAAGCCTCCTCAGCCGGTAGCCAGGAATGCCGGCGAAAAGAGCGTTCGCGTAATCCAGCCGCGACAGAATCAATGCGCAGGTAATAGTTTGCCTTGCCGCCAGGGGGAGGAGGGGGAAAAAGCTTCTAAAGGATTTCAATAAGGCAAAGCAGCTGCCGGACAACTTCTTGATGTGGTCCGCAAAAGAAAGATCTTCATCAAACCAGACCCCAAGATTCTTAGCTGGCTGCCCAATAGAGGTGCGACTGCCTGAACAGTCCCTGACTCTCAACCACTTGTGCTTGGATTGTTCACAGAGATAACAGGCTGTATTGAGGCCCCACTTATTTCATTTTAGGTATCAGCCTTCCAGTTTACGGCTTAGGGTTGCCCTCTCGGCTCCGTGTTTTTTCTAATCTTATTTCTTTTAGTTCCTGTGTTTCTTGTATTTTTGTGAGGTTGCCTGAACTCTTTCATTTCATTGTTTTGCCTCTTTTTAATTATAGGTTTCTTTTTTTGTCCAGTTTTGCCGTCTGGTGTCTGCCTGGCCCTTTTAGTATGATCAGAAGTATGTGCCTGTTCCCTTTTCCACGAGAAGCCACCTTACCTGCCTCTGGGCCTCTACAAAATGGTGCCTGCAGCACAGATGCACTAATTGGTGATTACCTGGACCTTCACCCTGAACAATTCTGCCTTTAACTATCCCCCCTTTTTATGTCCTTATAGCCTCAGCTCTCTGCCAAAGGGTTACCTGGCCCTTTTCAAATTGGTTTTAGTTTAATTCTATCTCATTTCTTACCCACTCCACACCATAGGACCCTGAACAATGCTATCCTACATTTTGCAAGCATTAACTTTGGTACCACAGTTCTAACTCCTGTGACGTCTGGCTACGAGGAAGAATCTAACCCTATCCGATTGTATGAGATCTGGCACTTAATTTATTACTACTAATCTACTAGTAATCTACTACTGCCCTGATTTTTTCTTTCTGTAGGAGACCTGGCTAAACTATTCTTCTAACCACTTATATTGCAGTAACGATACAACCAGGTTACACAATCCTTAGGCAAGACATATCTCAGAAAATACGGGGAGTAGATATTATTCACCGTCCCTCCATCACCTGCTTGCTGCACAATCTTTTGTCTTTTATCTATAAGATGGCACTTGAGGGTTACTTCATTCTCCATGGTGCCCTCATATATCATTTCCAAGAAACACTTAAGCTGTAAACTCTCTGAATTGATCACCCCTTATGTTCTTACATTTCAAAATCTGGTGATTGTTTTATTTCCTCTTAGAACACTCCAACAACCCCATGCCTGCAAACCTCTCAGTGACTCCAAACCCTTTGGCCTGCAGCACTTCATTGAAGGACCCACTCACCCGGTGGCGCACATTCTTGATCTTATCTTCTCTAATCTTCACATTATGAAATTGCTCTCTTTCTTTCCAGAGTCATGCGCTGAGTCTTAATCTTATTGGCTTCCATGTCCCTTACACCCACCTTCCCAGCAAAGTACTATAGGGAACCAAGTCATCAAATACCGGGCCTAGAAATGGGTCTGAAGAATAACTTGGAAGAGGTGCTGTCCTTTAACCCCTCCGTACTCTGGAATCAATATCTCTTCAGCAGTTGACAGTTTCAGTTGCTGGATCCCAGGATTACTCAATATCTTCTTAAGCTTCTCCCCGCTGCCTGTAAGCTCCGGTCTGATGAATGGTATATGCATTACCTTAGAGAACACAAACATCACTGCAAATGCCTGACATTGACAGGTGCACTTGCAAAGCTGCCCTACAAAACGATCATAGTCAGAAACGCCATGCTTGATGCAACTTTCGTTAATCATATACATAACGGGTCTAATTCAGGGGCGTAACAGAGGCCCCGGCTGCCCCCTGCGGTGCAAGCCCCCCCCCACACTATTCACCTCAAAGGGGGACCCCTTGGGCTGGACAGCTGTATAGAAAAAAAACTCTCAGAGGTAGCAAGAAAGTTAGGGAATGGGTAAGGGGAGGCGCCTTCCCCCACCTTGAAGGGGCCCCCCTAAGGTATTGTTATGCAACTGGGCTAATTCTTTCTGCAAAATCTTCTTCATATTCAAAGAGTTCAAAGTCAAAGTCAAAAAGTTTATTGTTTACAAATATTAAAAATTATTACAAAAATAAATTAGGAAATCATTCATTAAAAAATGTGCTTGTTTTATACAATGTTGGTTTTGAATGGTCCGTAAAGTTATTTATTTATTTATTTATTTTTCTATTATGTTCTTCGTTCTTAGCTGCTCAGCTCAAAGAGTTCTTCCTTCTTACTGAATGCACACAAGGCATCACATTCTCCCAAGATCTCTGCTCCTCTCTCCATGACGTCTTCCTACTAAAACTTCGATCCTTATCCACTATTGACTAGCTTCCTCTTATCAACCAGCACGCATTCTGTCTCAGCCAACGGAGTCAAATCTGGGTCCCCTGCCAAAACTATGTTTTCTCCATCTGCCCCACTCTCATTAGTTCTGCTCTCATCGCCTTGAAGGTATTGAATGGCAAAGTACATGGAACTGCTGGAGGTTAACACTACAGGTTAAATCAAGTTCAAATTCCTACAGCACATAACCATGCAATCACAGCTGAATGCAAACCAACATTCAAATTTGTAGACCAAGTAGATGAGGTCCTGGTCACTCTGTTTGAAGAATGAACCACTACCTCAGTGTTGAGTACCTCTCCAACATTCTTTCCATCATCCAGTATATTATTTTCATCTGTGAAATGCCACAGGTCAGGTTAACACTGTTGCTGCTTGACAGACTTCACAGAGGTAGCTCATCAATCACGAGCAGTGGTATTGCTTGACCATGAGAGAATATTTCACATGATTAAGCGGTGGTCATCGCGGTTGCTATTTTGACGATTGGAACTATTTGAGCTTAATTGGTTAGGTACGAGCTCTGTTTGCAGCCCAGGAGATAGTTCTTTTAATCAATACATTCTTTTCTTTTAGTTTCTCTTTTTGTGGGCTCTTTATAGGGCTTGTGCTTTTAGCTGTGACATATCTCTTATGTATGGAAATGTATATTTCTTTAAACTTGGGTTCCCTGATTATTCCTCCTGTGGGGTCTTTTGGGATTCCCACATTGATTGATGCAAAGCCTGTGTGATGTTTCATAACCATTCAGCTGTCATCTGGAGTATGTTCAAGAGGATCTACATGCATTGTTTGCCTTCACCATTTGACCTGTGGCGTTGGACTGAAGACATATTACTCATTGCCTTAGGAACGTTGGATGTCATTGCTCTGGGAATGGGGGTCCATTAATCATTTTGTATTCAGATGGAAGCTCCTCCATAGTTAGGCTCGTCTCTGTGTTGGGAATGGCTGATTCAGCGGTGGTGAAGTCTAGGAATTTGACTTCAGTTACTTGGAGGATTCCTCTACTAGCATGAGGAGATGTCTTCCAATTGGGTAGTGAGCAGAAGCCAGCACTGAAATGTTGGCTTAGGGCTTCTCTTGTACTCTCTCAGTTGTGCTTGCTTCTCATCTTCCCTAATACCATCCATGTGGCTAATCCACACTCTCGCTCACGGATGTATGACGTTACAACGCATACTTTTACAAAGCATACCTTTACAACGCATTTTTTACAACGCAACATCCATTACAACGCATTCTATTACAACGCATGCCATTACAACAAATATTTAAAAACTACCTTTACAACGCATTCCATTACAACGCATACTACCTTTACAACGCATACCATTACATTGCATGTATGGTAAGTATTGGATAGTGTAGGGGTAAAAATTACTATTCTACCTCCAGGGGGGTGCAACAGTAGGGTAAGTGTTGGATAGTGTAGGGGTAAAAATTACTATTCTAACTCCAGGGGATGCAACAGTAGGGTAAGTTTTGGATAGTGTAAGGGTACTATGCGTGGTGATGGTATGCGTTGTAATGGTATGCGTTGTAATGACTGCATTGTTATGACATGCGTTGTAATGGTATGCGTTGTAGTGTCATGCGTTGTAATGGTTGCGTTGTAATGGCATGCGTTGTAATGGATCTTGCATTGTAAAAGTTTCGTTTTAATGGTAGTCCGTTGTCAAAGTTGCGTTGTAAAGGTTGTTTCTCCTCGCTCACTCTCTACTATTTCCAATTAAGTGATTTGAAAATGTCTACAGTATTACAAGCACCTGACACTAACAGCCCCTTCACAATCGTGATAGGTGAAACTATTTTGAGTATTGGTTCTCTAGTTCAGGCTGCCGAGGTCTTATCTAATGGCTCACTGACCGCGATGTCCTTTGGCGGACCTCAGATTCATGACTACGTGCAGATACATTGCTTCAACATATAAAGATAGACAGAAAATCCTGAGCTAAAAGAGTTCGTCAATATCTTTGTCCGTATTCAGCATCAACTAGTATTCGTTCCAAAATGCCGCTGTTTCTTGGAATACGTCTTATGGCTCTGCACTCGGAGGACAGGAGTATACCGGTTACTTTCTCAGCATATTAATTTGGACACGATCTTCTGATAATAAGGATTCACGTTTTCTGATTAAGATATATATATATGAACTTGGATCATTTTGGAACGAATACTAGTTGATGCTGAATACGGACAAAGAATTTGCCCTTCATTATTTCTACGTGACTCTCTCTCTTTGATATTTATGCCCTGACGAAGTCTTGGGTCTCTACGACTGAGACGAAACACGTGTTGGCAGAGGTTGCTTTCCTATCTACTGATGAAGATTGGATTGATAATGACAATAAATGAAGAATAATGAGAAAATTTGAAATCTGGAACTCAACATTTGTCCTTCTTTTGGAAATTGACGAACTCTTTTAGCTCAGGATTTTCTGTCTATCTTTATAGCGTTACAGTTGTGGCTTTTTCTAAGTCGCATTGTTTGATTCTGGTTGGGTGACCGGAATTTAATCCTTTGAGCTTACCAGATATTGTGTTATATTACTATTCTTCCTCTCAGCGCAAATTACCCTCATTCACCTTTTCTCCTTGTTGTACATTGCTTCCTCCCTAGAATCCCTGTCCTGGATTGATTTCCAGTGCATCATCTCCCGTTGTCCTAATCGTTGGTTTGCTGGTAGGCTAGCTTGTGGCACATTTTAACGTCGAACATTTGAAAAGCTGTTCGTGGTTACTCGCACACCGACCTTGATGGAGACCCAGACCAGGGCATACCAAAATATGAAGGCAAAACTCCCTGATCATATTACTTTCACCCCTTATAACCTAAATTTCATCCAACATCAAAGTCAGTTGAATGTCAAAACAACTCTCATTCAATAAACCCTGGATTGCAGGCAGATTAAACTGGACCTGAGCATGTGTTTTCTTCCAAAGTAAGGGAGGAACAGTGTCAACAGAGTGTAGATTGCTGTTTCTCAGAGCAACCCTCTATTTTCTCAAGGTTTTTTCCTTATGACCCATTTGCTCAACCAAACCCAGTGCATTTACCATGATATTCGCATGTATTGCCAGTTGCAAGAGTAAAGTGATGGTTTACATTCAAGTCACCGCAAAGACAGCACTCACTGTCTGGATCTGAGGGCAATTAGCATTTTTTTTAAAATTGGCATTCGGTTTTCCTTTGATTTTCACTGAAGTAATTGTACAATTGCCCCACACAAAAGAAAAGGCTCCCTGTCAGCGTTTTGCTTTAGATACATTTAGTAATTGCTATAAAATCAGAAGCGTGTAACATCAAACTCTTCGCTTCTTGGAGCGGAATGCATCGACTCGGAGCAGTTTCTGAAGGATTCCTCTCGTTAGACGTGATCTTTTGACAAGTGCCGGTTCTCTGACAGAATGTTCTGGTTTGTTTGGAAATCGTGGCAAACTTTTCAGCGTAGAAGTTTCTGGTGTGCTTTACTCTATTATTTAGGCATTTGTGTGAGCTCGGGGGTCCTCTTCACACACACACTGCGTGCAGAACCCTGAAAAGTGAGCCGAGCAGACACAAAAAAAACCTGCCCCTCATAGACGTGTTTTAAAGGCACATATTTGACTATGATATTCAAAATCACGCAGTTATACGCTATCTTAATGGTTGCCGAATGTCAAAAATGCAAAATAATGATAAAACTTACCCAAACAAGCATTGGCAGAGCCAATAAGCGTGGCTTGCATTTCGAGTCCCAAATAACACACGAAACAGTAAATCTGCTGCACTGCAAGAACACAACTAAAACGATTCTTTTTGTACAAGACACTGCTATAAGATAAGTTAATTGTGTGATGATTCAGAAAATGTATATGATGCAACATAGGTCTTAATACATTGTCATGCAAGCACCTCAGAGGCAGAATGGTACACTAAATAACCAATGGCATGAGGTGATAAGGATGTATTCTTCTGTAAGTAAAATCAGGTCATTCAGACATCTGTTCTGTGAAGCCAGACCTAGAAATGAAGCAGGTTTTTAATGTACATTTACAGGGTATTGGTAGCAAGCTATGTAGTATTTTGGTACTGTAGCATTCACGTGTGTAAAAGAAAGAGAGGGGCTCTTAATGACCCAGAGGGAAATAGAGCGCCAATATACTGAAAAGTAAAACAAGAAAGTTTTCCCAATGGGGTGTATTGTTTCCTGCTCCTAAATCAGGACTCAAACTTGCCAAACATCAATCACACCATTCATTTTGTGGAACTGGAAAACACTTACCAAGAAGGAACATACCCAAACACATTTTTTAAAAAAAGTATACAATTTATTAAAAACTTTTGTTACAAAAGATAACTATGAATTATCGGTTAAAAACATATATAACACAGAAGTACACAAATAAAAACACAAATTGAAACCACCTAATGTGGACGTGGAGAAAATTAATCTAAAGAGACACTACTATCTGTCTTTGACATTTCATTTCGGACCATCGTTTGTCAACAAAAAGGAGGAATATTATTCCTTTAGACCGGATTCATTGTTGGCAACGCCGAATATGACTTATGGGTTGGCATCGACGCGTTTCGGAAGCAACTACTGATAAAGGCTTCCTTCCTCAGGACAGTTTCTATTTTTATTCTCCACACATGAAGGTGTCAGACCTAGTGCATAAAAATACAATGCAATGCCACTATTATAACGACATGTAAGTTTATATGAAAACACACCTATGTCTCATTTCTTTATCTACTGTTTGTTGGTTGACTATCTTTTCCAAAGTTTGTTCCCAATTCATCCAATATAGATGCGAACATATGATCAACATTATGTGCCTAAAAAAACATCTGTTGGTTTGCCTCACTTGTATATACTTATGCATATAAAAGAAAAACTAAGGGGACAGCATATGTTTTTCCTACGTATTTCTGGCATGAGTCTTACAGTATTTGAAGAAGGGGAAAAAAAGAATTTTTTTTGTGTACATTGCATGGTATATTCAAACATCATTTAACTTTAAAAAGGGGGAAACCTATACATTGCAAGGTATTTTGAAAACATCATTCTAGTTATTCCAAACATTATGGTAAACTATAACCTTCTGGTTAGTGTTGTCCACATTCTTTTATCATATATCCACACAACACAACACTGATGTCATTCATACAGAATAATATATGCACACTGACCATAAAGGTTCTGTTGCTCGTGGAGGTCTACAAGATGCGTAGTGATCCACTATTTTATGCCTGTGTTGTATTCAAGCTTGCTCTCTCCTTTCTGTAATTGGGAGGAATATAAAGAGTATAAGTTTGGTTTGCCCAGATTTTGATATTATTATTCGTGTTGTAGCGCGCTGTGATTATTTACCTCAATTTTTGGTCAAGCGCTTTTATTTCACAACTCATCTGCTTAGAAAATTAATCCAAGACGGGCCTGGCACGATCCTGTATGGATTACAGAGGGTCAATTACTTATATGCCTATTGCATTATTATTTATCGATGGTAGAAAAGATTCTCTCTTAGTTATATTATTCAATTTATATCGTGTGGCATTTACCTTATAATTTGCACAGACGGGCGTACTGGATATAACGCTTCCCTTCTATTTTTAATTCTGTATTGCTAGAAAAGATATTTAAAAGAACAGTGTTTTTACTATTTCGAATAAGCACCTAATCTAACAGAGGTTCCTCAACTCTGGTTTGTAATAGATTCTTACCTAAAAGAACGGATCCGGTTTCCGTGAAGGGGGTTCTATATTGCAGCCGGGTATTCTGACACACGTGGCTGTGTAGAAAATATATAATGGTACAGAGGCTTAGGATTCTTTGTTTGTATTATCGTGTTCAGTTAGTCTACGGGTTACAAGATAAGGGCTTAGTTAAACAATCTGAGCCATCCCATAGTGATACTAACTGCAGTTCCCGTGGTTGGTGTCTTACCTATTGTCTGCACACGGCGGGTTTTCCCGGAACTGCTCGGCGTGGCGTCTGCTTAATCACCGCTTCTTTTTTGAAATTCGACTACCTTAGATACGGTGGTCGCATTTAAGCCTCGTCACAGAGTCACATGGTTCTAAAACGAGCCACGTGATTTGTGGAAGCGTCATAATGGCGAGTACGGACTGCTAATTTTTTTCTTTTTATTTTTCAAAACAACAGAGGAAAGCTTTATTTTTCCCCCCATCTAGACGCTCATGGTGCTAGTGTTATTTATCCCGTATAACGGTACTCTTAGTCATACACAGAGCGAACAAAAAAGCTCGGGGTCAGAACGCTAAGTGAGCTTCAATGTTCCCTGATTTGAAGTTATTTTCCAGAATTCCGAATTGTATGGGTATTTTAATATATAAATATATAAAGACCAACAGGTCTTATTGGATAGTTGACCTGATCTGGGTTGGCATTATGCTGGCCTCTGGATGTAGGTCTTAAATAACTATCGGCTGGAGGCAAAATTATTCCTCCAATACGAGTGTCTTTCCCTAAAGTGAATATATTTATTAATTTTTACCTCTAGTCTGATGGTATAAATACGGTGCATTATTTCCTCATATTTATATTATTTATATTATTTTATTTCTATATCTGCAGTACTAGTGTTAGGTTATTGAAAGGTGGTTAATGATATTCGAATGACCCTCACATTGGTTCTGGTAGTATAACTGATACGTTTACTGCACTATTCTCATCCAGTCTTCTTTAGTATTCAATCCACGGTTGACCGTATCTAACATGGAGATGTACCACTGCTCCCTGTTTTTACGTTTCGTCTCTATGTTGCCTCCTCTTTTTGGGACAGTTATTTTTTCAATGATAAACCATGAAAACTCTGTGTGTTTGTGTTGTAGGAGTTTGAAATGGTCAACCATGGGAGCATTCTCTTTGTTGGTTTTCAGGGCAGACCTGTGCTCCAACAGACGCAGTCTTATTTCCCTGCCAGTCTCTCCCACATAGGCTAGGTTGCAGGGACACAAGATTATGTAAACGAGGTTACTACTTCTGCAGTTGTTTAAGGTTTTTGAAGTTATGGTGTAGTTATTGTAGGTCAGGGATTTACCTACAATGCAATTTTCGCATATTGAACAATTGCTGCACTTGTGGTTTCCCACAGCTTTACTGCCATTTATTGTTAACTGATTGTTATGGTTCTGCTCTCTGTAGGTGTGAACCAAATTTTGACGAATGTTTTCATTACGTCTGAATGCGAAAATTGGTTTGGCCAATTTGGCTTCTTTGCCATCATTTAAAATGTGCCAACTTGAGTGAATGGCATTTTTTAACTTGTTACTGATGTTTGAGAATTGACTAACAAAGACTAGTTTGGAGTCATTTGACGGTTTTTTCACCTGGGTGGGGTCTGGGTGTATCATCGTGTCGCGGTCATAAAATCGCGCCCTTTTGCAAGAATTCCTAATCAATTGTTTAGGGTACCCCCTTTCTTGTAGTTTCTCGCTGAGTTTGTTAGCATGTTTTGTATAATCTTCTAAAGTGGAACAATTTCTTCGAAGTCGAAGAAATTGTCCAAAGGGGACATTATCTCTTTGGGAGCGCGGATGGTAGCTGCTATAATGCAGTAAGGTGTTTTTATCTGTTGGTTTGGAGTAAAGTTCCACTTCCAATTTGCCCTCTACATTTTTAATAGTGATGTCTAAAAAGTTTACGGCTTCTCGGTCAAACACTGCTGAGAAGCGGAGGTTCTCATCCCCCAGGTTCAACCACTCAAGAAATTCTTCTAGGGTCTCAATCTCTCCTTCCCAAATGAAGAAGATGTCATCAATGAAACGTCGCCATATCAAGATATTTTCAAAGAATGGCGACGCTTCATTGAACACATGTTTCTCCTCGAATTTGGCAACATATAAACATGCCAGGCTCGGCGCACAGGTGGCCCCCATGCTGGTGCCCTTGCGTTGTAAAAACAATTCATCTCGGAATAAAAATAAGTTACTTTTCAGGACTAGAGTTATGCATTGCGTTATAAACTCTAAGTTGGCACCTCTAAGGTCTGCACTGCCTAGTATTTCTTCTACCACATTGATCGTGTCATTTTGCGGTATGTTTGTGTACAATGCCTCTATGTCGAGGGTTACCATGATCTGGGTTTTGTATACTTTTTTTAAAAAATTTGTTTGGTTATGTTCCTTCTTGGTAAGTGTTTTCCAGTTCCACAAAATGAATGGTGTGATTGATGTTTGGCAAGTTTGAGTCCTGATTTAGGAGCAGGAAACAATACACCCCATTGGGAAAACCCTCTTGTTTTACTTTTCAGTATATTGGCGCTCTATTTCCCTCTGGGTCATTAAGAGCCCCTCTCTTTCTTTTACACCGACTCAGTACAGCCTTGTGCTGGAGAGACATCTCTGATCGCTTTTTAGCGACGAAATTCTCATCTATCTCGCTTAAATTCCAACATGGATCCCTTTAAGACTTTTGCATTTACAGAAGACCAATTTACCAGAATAGTTGGATCTTCAACTAATAACACCAACAAGATTGTGGTTGTTACCGGCAATAATGACAAATGGGGTAACATACTGAACCTCAAAAAGAAGGCAGTGAGAACTGAACTCCATGCCGAGTTCTTAATACAATATGCTAGAACGGGAGTCATCCCCAGGGGACTACAAGTTCGCAATGAACCAGGGCTCTTTACAGACAACATAAAGTTTTTAGAAACCTGGACACACATTGCGAACAGATGTAGTAGGGATTGGATCCTTCTAATTATTGAGACTGCACAAGATAGGGTAATATTAGAACGGAAAGAAATAGAAAAATTAGAGCAGGCCCTCCAAGAAATGTCAGCAGTAGATGATGCAAAAAAAAGGTTAGACGAAATAAATGCAGAAATGGATGGATACAAAGATTACTTGTTAAATAAGAAAAACATCAAACTTAAGAAAGATGTCAATAAGTATAGCATAGAGCTAGTATACCCTTACATTAATAAAGATTACTACCAACAACCAAGAGAGGAGAGGAATATTGAAAACCGACCAATATACAACAGAGGAGCAAAGAAAGGTGTTACATTGTCTGAAACCTCTGGTTCAAGCAGCGAAGATGAAGGTTCGATACAGGAAAACAGTGGCTATGGCAATGAACAAAATGGGGGTAATCGTTTTTTAGAGAACCGCCAAAGGAGAGGCGGGAAAACATACCCATACAGGGGACAGTTTCAAAGGAAACCATATCAGACCCAGAGGGGCAACTACAGAACAAATTATCAGCACAACCAGGCCTCTCAGGAATATCCCAACACAAGGAGCCAGCGATATCGCCAATAGGGATAAATAATTCAAATAAATTTCCGATAATCAACCTCTCAGACTATGGCTTGAATAGGGTTGAATTAGAGGTTTTAGAAAAGGGTTTCACCTTTGCTCCCACTGCCAATGTTAATAAATTTAATCTAGAGAAAGATCTTAAAGCATTTTTTCGTAAAATTAGACTAAGGGAATTTTTTGAGGAGAGGGAGTACAATCCCCCCAACAATATCTCGGGACTCAGACAAAAGTCAACCTTCACCCCTACCATTTCCCAAGTGGGCAAAAATGTGGAAGTATTTGAAAAAGTAGTGGAATCCAAAATAAATAAAATCCTACAGCAAACATTTCCTGACAAGAACAATATGTCCAAAGATCATAGAACAGCAATGATAGGCTTAAAAAACAATTAACAGCTAACCATCAAACCCGCCGACAAAGGCGGTGGTGTAGTTGTATTCAATACAGAGGATTATAATAGAAGAATGCTAGCTTTATTAGAAGTTAAAGAACATTACCAAAGAGTTCCCTTTTCCACCTTGGAGGCATTGAACAAAAAAGTTTGGGAAACAGTAAAACAGGCCTTTGATAAAAACTTGATCTGTAAAGCAGAATTTGAATTTTTATATAGTAAAGACGCAAAAATACCTGCGATATATGGGCTCCCCAAAATACACAAGAGTGAAAAAAACAACCCATGAGACCAATTGTGAGCTGCATTGGCTCACGCCTCGAACCCTTGAGTCAATATGCGGATACCTTTTTAAAACCACTTGTATTAAAACAAGAATCATATGTGCGAGATTCGGCACATATGATCTCTATAGTGGAGGGCTTAGTGTACAATCCCAAAACCCAGATCATGGTAACCCTCGACATAGAGGCATTGTACACAAACATACCGCAAAATGACACGATCAATGTGGTAGAAGAAATACTAGGCAGTGCAGACCTTAGAGGTGCCAACTTAGAGTTTATAACGCAATGCATAACTCTAGTCCTGAAAAGTAACTAATTGTTTTTACAACGCAAGGGCACCAGCATGGGGGCCACCTGTGCGCCGAGCTTGGCATGTTTATATGTTGCCCAATTCGAGGAGAAACATGTGTTCAATGAAGCGTCGCCATTCTTTGAAAATATCTTGATATGGCGACGTTTCATTGATGACATCTTCTTCATTTGGGAAGGAGAGATTGAGACCCTAGAAGAATTTCTTGAGTGGTTGAACCTGGGGGATGAGAACCTCCGCTTCTCAGCAGTGTTTGACCGAGAAGCCGTAAACTTTTTAGACATCACTATTAACAAGCATTTACAATGCAATGGTTTCGCCTTTGGAAACGTTTGAGCTATTGGCATTGTAAATGACAACATTTTTATTTATGTGTTGGTTTTGAAAATAGATAAATACCTTGGAGATGCCCAGTACGGGTATCTCACAGGGAAAAAAGCCAGGACGGGATCCCAAGGCAAGCGCCGAGATGCCTACGGGTAATCGAGCGCTATATAAGAACGCATAATAATAATAATAATAATTTACAATGCCAATAGCTTAATCTCTTGCAAATACGAGACCTACTGCATTTGCACCCACACAGAGCAACACACAGAGCCACATGCACCCACACAGATAGAACCACACACACACACAGAACCACAGACACACAGACACACACACACACAGACAGAACCACAGACACACACACAGACAGAAACACACACACACAGACAGAACCACAGACACACACACAGACAGAACCAGACACACACACAGACAGAACCACAGACACACACACAGACAGAACCACAGACACACACACAGACAGAACCACACACACACAGACAGAACCACACACACACACACACAGACAGAACCACACACACAGACAGAACCACAGACACACACACAGACAGAACCACACACACAGAACCACACACACAGACAGAACCACAAACACACACACAGACAGAACCACAAACACACACACAGACAGAACCACACACACACACACAGACAGAACCACACACACACACACACACAGACAGAACCACACACACACACACACACAGACAGAACCACACAGAGACAGAACCCGCACGGACGCAGACAGAAAAGCAAACACAGAAAGGGCACACCACACAGACTCTCACTAGCAGGCAGGCACGGGCAACAGAAAAGTACAGGGAAAGAGACAGACGGATACACGAACAACCAGCGCCGGAACACACCGTGCCGGAAGTGGAAGGTCCCCTCTCCCCCCTGACCAGCATCCCGGAAGCAGACGGCCCCTCCGATACTGTCTATGTGTCCCCTGGCCCCTGTGGCAGCAGCGGCGCCATCCTAAATCACATATGTGACCATTTCTGGGAGGTTTGGATTTCAACCAATAGGAAGCCTATTTGTGAAAATGAGGGTTAACAAGTACATTATGGTCAACTGTTGCCTACTCTGAATTCTGCAGACGCACTTGTGCCGCCTTCTTAGGACTTCTAATAATAACCTTATTGCCCGTGCCAACAAAGGCCTAACTTCAGAATGAGACATCTGACCTTCCTGGCCTCTTTATCATATTTTAGATCCGCGGACCAGGACGCCTTGAATAGTTTGCTCAACCAACACGTTGACATGCTTGCTGCAGTCTGACGTCACCTTCTCTCGTCATCACAATGCCAGCCTTTGTACACCGTCGAGTCTGCGTGCGTGACACCTCAACCCCCCCCTCCACTTTGTAGACAGAAACCACACATATGCACAGAGACACACTCAGAAACAACCTAAAGCACACACAGAATCACATACACTGAAACATACTGCCACGCATGCACACAGAGTCAAACACACAGACAAAAACAACGCACACAGAGGGATACCGACACACACATAGAAACAAAAATGCAGGCGCACAGACGCAGACAGAAAAGCAAACACAGAAAGGGCACACCACACAGACTCTCACTAGCAGGAAGGCACGGGCAACAGAAAAGTACAGGGAAAGAGACAGACAGATACACGAACAACCAGCGCCGGAACACACCGTGCCGGAAATGGTAGGTCCACTCTCCCCCCTGACCAACATCCCGGAAGCAGACGGCCCCTCCGATACTGTCTATGTGTCCCCCCGCCCCTGTGACCAGAGATCGACAGAAAGTAGCAAGTCCGTGGCCACTGCGTGCGTGACACCTCAACCCCCCCCCCCCCCCCTCCACTTTGTAGACAGAAACCACACATATGCACAGAGACACACTCGGAAACAACCTCAAGCACACACAGAATCACATACACTGAAACATACTGCCACGCATGCACACAGAGTCAAACACACAGACAAAAACAACGCACACGGAGGGATACCGACACACACATATAGAAACAAAAATGCAGGCGCATGGACGCAGACAGAAAAGCAAACACAGAAAGGGCACACCACACAGACTCTCACTAGCAGGCAGGCACGGGCAACAGAAAAGTACAGGGAAAGAGACAGACGGATACACGAACAACCAGCGCCGGAACACACCGTGCCGGAAATGGAAGGTCCAGAATGGCAGAATAAATCAGGATCGGTTTTCCTTAGGAATCACACACCTCGGCGTTTGTTGCTTATCCAGTCATGCACACTTCTCGGCATCACGCTGGCAGTAAGTAGACCCTGCCCGCCCGGGCTTCCGTTTGTTGTAGCCCTATGCTTCCACGGAGGCATGGAAAGACAGGCAGTTCAAACTGTTTGAAGAGCGGGACATTCGAGTGCTGCGGCAGGCAACAAGGCACACTGCCTTGAAACCAGGACCAGCGTGCGGCTGAGTGGATGTCTTCCGGAGCAGTGGTGATGTCTCTTCCGGTTAAGCAGCATGGGTATTTTGGAAGGGGCTTTTTTCTAACCATAACCAATCTCACTATTGGGACAGTAAACTGCAAAAATCCTTGTATTACTCTCGTCAGCGTGTTAATCTGGGTTTATCCAGGTTTCTCGGAACCGCATTTTGAAGTTGGTTAGCAATCGATGTTAAAGTTTAACCCTTGTACGTATGGATGGATTCATAATAACAGTGCTGTTTTAAAACAAATCAAGCTCGCTCACGTCCTTCATTTAGGATGAAAGCACAGATTAATAATGTATTTAAACGAAGAGAAGGTGGAGAAACGTACTGCCTGTCCCTGTCATGTCCGCCGCTTAGGACAGGCCGACCAGCTGGGAGGATTGACATGCGCAGTGTAGTAAGGCATAACCTGTGTAATCGATACCACGTTGGTTGGTGTCGGGACGTTT
This sequence comes from Lissotriton vulgaris, assembly GCF_964263255.1. NCBI lineage: Eukaryota > Metazoa > Chordata > Amphibia > Caudata > Salamandridae > Lissotriton > Lissotriton vulgaris. The sequence goes on along the minus strand of NW_028251109.1, from coordinate 328,951 downwards.
GGAGTATCCATATTGTATCATGGCATCCAGAAGAGCTTTGCACTTTGTGTTCAAAGTGGGAGACAGAACTCGGACTGCTACATTTTACAGGGAGCTGCTAGGCATGAAGGTAGGGAGGGAGGGAAGGTAACAAGAGCAAATCTAGTAAAAGGTGATCATGAAAGTATATATAATGCCAAATTGAAGCCTGTCAAGCATTGCACACACTTCAAGTGAATCTAATGTAGATCACTTTATACCAGAAGAATAGTCGTTTTTTCTTGCATTCATCTCATGTTTCTGTAGTTGACTGTCTTGGGTGGGGCTTGCGTCATCTTTGACATGCGGAAGGGATTAATATGCTATATGCAGTGGTCGAAGTGCATTAAAAAGATATGGAAGCTGATGCTTTGTACAAAGGGACCGGGGTGAGTGAGCATTGGGAAAACCCTCTACTGTAGCATTCACACCCATAGCCATTATGTACATGGAGAACAATACTATCGCATTCCAAACAATATAATTTAATCTAGCACATGATGCAAAAGGAGAAGAAAGCACCTCACTACAACAGGCACTGGCAAAACCAATATGCACAATATTTGTACAGTGCATCCACACAGACATCAGCTACACAGATATTCAGGTCTTGTTTTGATTTTCACTTAGTTGTTCATACCACATGTCTGCTGTCTGTAATCAGTGTAAATAATAGGTGTTACTACTACCAAATGTATGTCCTCATTCTGAATTGCTGGTGCGAACAGTGTTGAAACTTGATTCCAGTATTATGAATTGTTTAGGAATTTCAAACACACACAATTTTTGCGCATGCACATTACACCAGGTCAATACTTTCCAGATTTGAATAGGGACATCTTGTTGGAAGGAGGAAATAGGTGTTGTTCTGATAACTAATTGTGTGGGGGAAATGCCAGCTGGAGCAATGGATTTTCCTAAGGGTATTATGAATGCACAGCAAATATTGCCCACACAGAATAGGGATATAAATGGTACCCACGTCACCAACTTCAGAAGATGGAGAGCGTGGTCGGCCTTACTAGGGGCCTCATTTATGAGAAATGACGCATCGCTGCGTGAAAGCAGCGATGCGTCACTTCTCAGTGCGCACTCCTTGCGACATTCCTGATGCGTCATATTTAATGTATGACGCATCATGTTGCAAGGAGTTACAGATATGTCAGTATTTCTGACGTATCTGTAAGCGCAAAAGTGACGCATTGCTGGAGTGTGTCACAAAAGTGACGCAACTCCAGCAATGCGCCCTTTCACCTGGGGCAAGCCCCAGGTGAAAGGGCCTGCGTCAGTCTTACGCCTGCTGTGAGGCAGGCGCAAGATTTTGATGCAACAGTGTCCTAAAAGTGACGCAGTGAAATCTCAAATGATTTCACTGCGTCACTTCTACGACCCTTCCTTGCGTCAATACGCCCCCCTTGCATACATTATACCTGGAGCAGGTATAATGTGGCGCAGGGGTTTACAAAGTGACGCATCTACCTAGATGCGTCACTTTGTAAATATGGCGCAACAAGGCGCATTTTTTACACCACTGGTGCGTCACAAAAAGTGACGCACCGGCGGCGTAAAAGTGACGCACAGCCTCATAAATGAGGCCCACGGTCTTTGTGGCCTGAAGACTCCTGCTAATAGCTGTAGCAAATATTTACCTCACTGAGCCATTCTGCTGAATCCATGTGTGTATTGTATGAATTTATATGTAGGTGACTTCTATAGTGCTTTGTATACCGCCTCAAAGCACTAGATATAAAGAGGGAAACCAGGAAAGACTCTTGTCAATGGAACAAACTGCCCAAAACAAGAAGGTGTGAATGGTAGTTGACATGTGGCAGGTAAGCAATGGGAACATTAGGCTACAGGAGAGATGGCGGTAGACTGAGAGTAGGAGAGGGTAGGCATTTTAAATCAATACGGGCAAGCAGTGTATACGGACAAGCAGTGTAAGGAATCAGAACATGACTGAGAGTTTGGAAACATGGTAGCTTGTTAGGGAGACGCCATTGCAGGACAGAATGTGCCAGATACGCCTTTTATGCAGTTGTTTTATATAGCACAAACTTGACCTGAAGGTATTGGAGCGCTTTACAAAGGCACCAGTTACATTACTCAAGGACACATACATTTTGGTAGGCATGGGGGAGATTAAGTGGTTTGCCCAGAAACACAGGATGGAGAGGCGACACAGAGACTGGAACCTGTTCCCCAGTTCCAAAGTTGGCAGCTCTGGCCATTTTGCCACATCGACAAACCAAGACATCAAGAGTAAAATACATTGGCAGCAAACAAGCCTGGACACCTACAGTGCCACACAAAACAAATTATGTCATAAAGCACATGGGGGATGTGCAGAAAGAGTGGTGAACAAATGCATGGATTCTGGGCCCACGGCTACTTAGGGGCCAATTTCGATGTCGGCCGGACCTGAATCCGTCCAACATTGAATTGGTTCTGGGACCGACCAACCTCCTGCCGGCAGTCCCAACCCAGCAATTAGGATGCGACCGAACACCGTTCAGTTGCAATCCTATTCGTTACAATGGGAGCATGCATTCCGACTAGTATGCATGCTCGCATTGCAAAGAGAAGAGATGCAGTTCATCCCTGCACCCTGTGGCAGGCACCTCAATGTGCCTGCCATGGGGTGCAGGGATCAACAGGGGAGCACCAAAGGTGCCCTCTTGGCCACCAACCGGAGGCCGTGCACCCAGCTGGGGCCCCCAAAGTCATCTTCTGACAGCCATTTTGTGTCGGAAAGGCAGGCAGCGAAAGGCTGTTGGAATCCTGCACCGTAGTCCCTCGGGTGGAAAGAGCCGCCCTTGGGATTACTGGAGGCTTTCCGAATGGCAGACGGGCTCTCCGAGCCTATCGGAAGCTGTTTGGATTCTTGTCTGACAGATTACGGCCCTCAGTCGGAACTGTTCCTACGACATTGTAATCGTCTGTTTGGATTCATTTCTGACCGACCCACTTGGATGGATCCAAATGGGTTGGTCGGAAATGAATCCAAACAGATGATTACAATGCCATTAGGAACTGAGGGTCGTTATCAGCCCTATAATCTTTAAATCCTGTGCTAACAAAATCACATTTGTACCAAAGGAAACACTGGTGTCAATACCTCTTTAATTCTTGACCTCTCATTGGAGAAATCACTTCTAGTAGAAGGAATATTTTGTTTGCCATACTCATTCAATCAATGCTCACATTTGAATAATTACCTGTTGGTAACACTGCTGCACCCTCTCCATCTTTGGCCTCTGTGCTATGACAATACACATGAACCACTTTAATTGGCTATTTTAATTTTTTCCAACTAGCACAATACCCAATATAGCCAGACTGCCAGTCTTGGAATTTCCCTGCAGATTGTTAGGGGATAAATTGGTTAATTAAACAAACAAAAAATACAGCCACATAATACAATCATTTGTTGAACAAAAGCCCAGGATTAAAAACCTGTAATGCATAAAACAAGCTAGTAAAAGGCTGAGTTTTTCGTATTTACTGCTTCAAATAATTTGTATATGTCTTGCCATTTAACAAGATGAAGAAATACAAGAAAATATTCAAAATATTTTTTGATTCCTATACACTGATATGTTAATGTTCCAGCTTTAATATATTACCTACTTGCAGTCGCCAGTAGGTTGTTATAGTTAGGACCTATTATGCATAGGAAATCCGCAACATTCTATTGACAATAGCTTTGGCGACAATTGATGAATCTGCTCTAAATTTTCCAAACTTTTGCCAGCTCAGTTCCGCTCCTTTTCTGAAAGTTTGGGGGTGATTGGTCAAGTGGGGCCCGAGAAAAAAGAGGAGTCCCAAAATATGTTTTCCCCAAGCAATTTCCCAAAGGACCTTTAGCCACGGCTACAGCCCGAACGGCTGAACGGAATTACACCAAATTTGGCAAAGAGGTAGTCCTCAGTTCAGACTCGTGCCTTTTACTTATTTGGTGTAAATCTGTTCAGTAGTTTCTGAGAAAACGACATTTAAAAGTACATATATATCTATGGGCTCAGAGGGTCCGCGTACCCCACGCTGAGCCTGCACGCACCCTGCCGTGCACGAGATGCTTTTTAATTGGCTGTCAACACTCCAAATCAGGAAGTGTTGGCAGCCATCTTGATAGAGGCACAAGAAACCAAACAAAAAATGCGAAAAACGCGAAAAGTGGGCAGAGTAGACACACCCTAACCCCCCTAGGCCTGCTCAGGGGCTCCCACAAGAACCCCCAGGCCCAAATGTTTTTTTGAAAAATCGTGGGATGCGTGTAGGATCCGTGCATCTTAGCGATATATAAAAAAAAGAAACGCTGCCTCCCGCAGTAAATATGTTAATTTGCCCCCGGGGGTGCCGAATCCCGGGGGCATTATTGAAAAAAGTAGTGTGGGGGTCCCAATCCCCCCACACTGCCCCAAGGACCGCCACCCCTGGGGCTCTGATTTAATATATGCGGGGGGCTCACAGGGCCCCCCGCAGCCCAGGGGACCACCACCCCTGGGGCTTCTTCAAAATGGGTGGGAGGCTCTCAGGCCCCCCCAGCCTAGGGACCGCCACCCCCGGGGCTTTAAAACGTTAACTGGGGGTGGCTCTGAGGCCCCCCCAACCCCGGGGACCGCCACACCCTGGGGCTCAATTTTAATGTATGCCGGGGGCTCACGGGCCCCCCCTGCAGCCCCAGGGACCGCCACCCCCTGGGGCTATTTTTAAATGGGTGGGGGGGCTCTCAGGCCCCCCCAGCCCCGGGGATCGCCACCCCAGGGCAATAATTTAATGTATGCGGGGGGCTCACAGGGCCCCCCACAGCCCCGGGGACTGCCATCCCCCGGGGCTTGAAACAAATGGGTGGGGGGCTCTCAGGACCCCCAGCCCCAGAGACCGCCACCCCCCGGGGCTTAAGAAAATTGGGTGAGGGGGCTCAGAGGCCTCCCCAGCCGCGGGGACCTTCAGCCCCGGGGCTTCTCAAAAATGTCGGAGGGGGCCACGCAGCCCCCCTCCTGGAGCCCTCGATGGACATGGGGACCGCCACCCCCCAGGGCCAGCTCCTGCAGTGTCCCAGGGTGCACACCCCCAGGACACTGCCGTTTGCAATGACAGGGTGGGAGTCTCGCGGCTCCCACCCTGTCATTGCAAACTGCTTTTCTATTTGGAAGAGAGAGCAGGGAAACTGCTCTCTCTTCCAATAGGAAAGTAGATTGCTTTTCCATACGGGGTACAAAAGGGGGTGGTAATGGACGGAGCATCTGAACCAATCAAACACTCGCACCCAGTCAAAAGATCTAGGTTTAATCCATCACCGTTCTTTAGCCCACTCTGCCACCCCAGTTCAGACATGGCTATATGCAAATCAGTCTGACCCTGTGCCTCATGGGAACAGTCCAGCCTGAACTGCCAAGCCATGCCTTCCCTGGACCGGAAACAAGCTTCCGAGGAACGATTTCTGGCATTCCAGCCGTCTTCAGCCCAGCTTGCTTGAATCCAGTGGCAAAGTGAGCAAGGGACTCACGTCTGAGCATACCCTTTTACAAAAGGGGGTGGTAATAGACGGAGCATCTGAACCAATCAAACACTCGCACCCAGTCAAAAGATCTGGGTTTAATCCAGCATGTTAGCTGCTCCCCATATGGAAAAGCAATGCCGGCTCCCGCAGGATGCAGGGAGCCGGCTGGTACCTTGGGGGTATGGGGACCCCCCCACGGTCCCCAACGGAGTGGGCCAACCCTAGGGGATGGGGTCCCCGGGGCTATTAGTGGCCGGGTGGGGGGGCCACACTGCCCCCTCCATAAACATTGAAAAAAAAATTTGTAAAAAAAGGGCCGGCCCCGGGGGATGGGGTCCCCGGGGTCAAATGTGGCCACAGGCGCCAATTTTTTTTTTTTAAAAGGCCTATGCCCCGGGGAGGGGGTCCCCGGGGCAGGCTATTGCCTCAGGATGGGGGCCTCAGGGCCCCCTTCCAAATAGTTTAATTAAAAAGAAAAAATATTGGTGGCAGGCCCTGGGGGATGGGGTCCCCAGGGCCAAAAAATTAGAAAAAGAAGGGGGCTACAAAGCCCCCCTTCTTAATTTTTTTTTTTAAAGGGATCACGGGCGGAGGCCACGCCCCCTTATTGCACCACTCTGCAAACTCGCCCCCAGGCGCGTTTGCAGAGGGGGAACAAATTCTCCTTGAATACTGGGGGTCCCTGGGGGCCAACTGGCCCACCAGGTGCCTCCAGTATGTGCCAGGGGCCTGCGTTGCAGAGAGGTGTTCTGAGGCCACGCCCCTTTTTACACCTCTCTGCAACGCAGCTCTGTGGCGCTTAATGGAAGTAGCTGGTGGGCTAGTTGCGCCCCAGGGACCCTCAAGATTCAAGTGGAGTTAATCCCCCAACTTAAAACGCGCCACAGGGCTCGTTTGCACAGTGGTGAAGGGAGGGGGCGGGGCCTGAGTTCACATAAGTGCAAACACGTCCTGTGGCGCGGTCCGACAGGGTGGCTAGCACCGTTGAGCGGAGGGCGTGGAGGTGAGAGACAGTCACTTCCGCTTCCGCTTTGCGAGGGACCGGTTAGCGGTCTAGTGGCTGCGAGGCAGACGGGCTGAGGGCTACAAAAGGAGGATGTCTCCTCGGAAGCGCAGCGGACGAGCGCAGCGGGCACGACGAAGGCACGCCGAAGTGTCGCCAAAGTCGAGCCCGTCTGCGCCCGTCCGCGGCCGATTGCGGCCTAGGGCGATAAACCCTGCTCCACACGCTAAAATCCATTGGGACAGGGAGTTGCTCCTTAGCTTACGTCCGGAGACTACTCACCCGTGCATGCATGGTATGACAGCTGAGGACGATGAATGTACTCACTGTCGGTATCGCTTTGTCACCGCACTGCAGGGCCCTAAGGAACAAGTCGCGCTAGTATGTGGCCTCCTTAATGTGAGATCGCTACGGAAGCATAGGCTGGACATATATGATCAGCTAATGGAGAGACAGTTTGATCTTTTGTTTCTCACGGAAACATGGTTAGACCAGTTCTCCGATTCAGATATTATCGAGGCTATGCCGGAGAATTACTCCATGGTTTGGCAGGACAGGCCATTGGGGAAAGGAGGGGGGATTGCGATAATTTTTAAACAACATTTAGGTTGCTTACTGGAGATGGCTCCAGTCGCAGATAGCGAGGCGGGTGCCTTTACCATAAAAATTAATGGGGGAATGACGATCAAGGGCTTCTTAATATACAGACCTCCGAGAACTTGTACTAAGTTCAGGGAGAGTTTGTTAGACAATGTGACAGAGGCAGCGCTACACAGGGATAGATTCCTATTATTGGGAGATCTTAATCTGCATTTAAACAGCTCAGGGGTTAAAGGAGTGGAGGAGTTCTGTAGGGACATTCATGCCCTTCAGTTAGAACTTAAGAGCCCTAGCCCCACTCATCGCCAGGGCCATCTTTTAGACCCGATTTTTGCAAATTGGGAAGGGGTCGAGGTCTCTACAGTTGAGCCGATTCCCTGGACAGACCACTTCTTGGTGGTATTTTCCATAAACAATATAAAGGCCATAAAACATACTCAGGCGCCCCTGAACTATTCGAGGAGGAAGTGGGCAAAATTCTCCCTGGAAGATTTCAATGAAGCACTGACGCGGGAAGGTCAGCCAGGGGGAGAAGACATAGATTCGGCTGATTTTAATCTGAACATGCGTATTAAAAAGGCGCTTGATCTTACCGCTCCACTTAGTCGTACATCTGCGGGCAACCGCACAAAGAGAACAGCTCCTTGGTTCAATGGAGAACTACGGCGGACCAAGGCAGAGTGCAAGCGAGCGGAACGTTCATGGAGGGTAGCATATGATAGTCAGGCCAGGGAACTGTTTTTAGAAAAAAGGCGGATACACCATAGGCTGATTAAGAAATCGAAGGCGGCCTATTACGCAGATAAAATTCAAGGGGCAAAGAACTCGAGTAAGGAGCTCTTCTGCATCTACAAGTCCTTGACCATTATAGACTCCTCTGCAGACCCGGAGAATTGTTCGATCGAAGCATGCGATCGTATCGCTGACTATTTTTCCACCAAGATAGCAAAGATCTATTCGACCTTCCCCAATCCTCTTTCCACTGGGGCTGAGCCTGATGTAACATCCGAGGGCACGGAGAATCTGGGGCAGCTCACAATGTTTTCCACCCCACCTCCGGAAGAATTAGTCAGGATATGTCTTTCTGTAAAATCTGGCTCCCCTTTGGACCCGGTGTCCCCTAAACATCTGGGGGATAGCCTGGAGGTCCTCGAGCCATATATAAGGCATGTCCTGGATGTTTCATTTAAATCGGGCATGTTGCCTAGGGGGTGGAAACAGGCAGTGGTGCTCCCCCTCCGAAAGAAATCTAACATTAGTTTTGACGTGTTAGAAAACCTGGGGCCCATTTCTCTCCTACCTTTCATGTCCAAAGTGGCTGAGAAGGTGGTAAACACCCAAATCATGGAATATGTGGAGGAGGTTGGGCTGCTCCACACGACACAGTTCGGCTTTAGACCTCGCCACTCGACTGAGTCTGCCCTATTGATGGCAACGGAACATCTGAGACAGGGTGCAGATGAGGGGCAAACGATGGCCTTGATCCTGTTGGACCTCAGTGCGGCGTTCGACACTGTAGCACATTCCACCTTGCTACAGTGTCTGAGCAGAGGCGGTTTCGCTAACACTGCACTGAGGTGGATCCATGCCTTCTTAACGGGCAGAAGCTTCCAAGTGAGGCAAGGAGATTGCTACTCCAAAGGGGTACCTTTGGGCCAGGGCGTGCCCTTGGGCTCGTCTCTGAGCCCGACCCTTTTTAACTTGTATGTGACGCCCGTTGCTTCCATTGTGGAGAGCTATGGCCTCCAAATGGTATCCTATGCCGATGATACACAGCTGGTCATCTCCCTGCCGCAGGCGCCCTGTCTTGCTGCAGATGGCTTCCGGTCGTGCATGAAAGATCTGGCCGACTGGATGGCTATGAATTGTTTGAAACTGAACAGCAGCAAGACAGAGGTGCTTGTGGTGGGGAGAGACCAGTCTGCTTGGTCATCGGCCTGGTGGCCACCCTGTTTAGGGCCGACCCCCACCCCCTGTCAGGAGGCGAAAAAACCTGGGGGTTTGGTTTGATGGGGGCCTTACCTTCGGCCCCCAAATTAACCGTGTGGTGGGCTTGTGTATCAGAGTTTTGAAAAAACTGAGGAAAGTCCTGGTACTACTGCCCATGGAGGCCCGAAAAACCCTAGTACACGCATTAGTGACCGCAAGACTAGATTATGCGAACTTGCTGTATCTGGGGGCACCTGGGAAGAGCTTTGGTCTCCTTCAAGTGCTGCAGAACGCAGCAGCACGTTTGATTCTCAGGCTGCCCAAAAGGGCGCCTTCGAGGGAGGCCTTGCAGAACCTGCACTGGCTCCCAGTGAGGAGCAGAGTAGAGTACAAGGCTCTCTGCACCTGCCATCGGATCTTGAATGGCAGGGCACCTCGACCATTGCAGAGCTTGATTGAATCCTACGAACCCACCGTGTGTTAAGATCTGCGGGTGGGGGACTGTTGAGAATCCCCAAGGTGAAGAAAGCCCGCATGGGTGGCCGTTCGTTCAGGCATCTAGCGGCTAAACATTGGAATAAACTTCCGATGGAGTTACGCCTGGAACCAGTAGAAATTAGGTTCCGTGCGAAATTAAAGACTTACCTGTTTGTCAGTTAGACCGCTTGCTCTCCAGCTAAACTCTCAGCTTCTGCCTCTCTCATCTTAGCGCGGGGACACGCCGTTGCGCGTAACTCAGCGCTCTACAAATACCCCTATTATTTATTATTATTATCATTAAATTGCTGAATTAATTCCTTGTCAATACTGAGGGTCCCTGGGGACCAATTAGCCCACCAGGTACCTCCAGTAAGCACCATGGAGCTGCGTTGCAGGGGACTTCAGGATTCAAGGGCACTTAATCCTACAACTTAAAACGCGCCACAGGGCGTGTTTGCACACATGTCACCTCAGGCCCTGCCCCCTTCCTTCATCATTGTACAAATTTTCCTGTAAAATCAGCCAAACTACGAATTCAGATTTACTCACCTGTTATCAGGAGAGAACCCAGTGAGGCATCTTTTAGCCCAGCACTGACCCTGAAAAGTAATTCTAAGCGTACTTACAGTAACTTGTATTTCCTTCCATAGGAATCCATTGTGTGGTTTTCAGCAGAAAAGTTTCTAAGTGTTAATTTTTGAAACGTACAAATATTCCTCTAAAATCAGCCGAACTACGAATTTCCGATTTACTCACCTGTTATCAGGAGAGAACCCAGTGCGGCATCTTTAAGCCCAGCTCTGACCCTGGGAAGTAATTCTAAGTGTACTTACAGTAACTTGTATTTCCTTCCATAGGAATCCATTGTGTGGTTTTCAGCAGAAAAGTTTCCAAGTGTTGATTTTTGAAGCGTTCAAATATTTCTCTAAAATCAGCCGAACTACGAATTCTGATTTACTCACCTGTTATCAGGAGAGAACCCAGTGCTGCATCTTTTAGCCCTGCACTGACCCTGAAAAGTAATTCTAATTGTACTTACCAGTAACTTGTATTTCCTTCCATAGGAATCCATTGTGTGGTTTTCAGCAGAAAAGTTTCTAAGAGTTGATTTTTGAAACGTACAAATATTCCTGCAAAATCAGCCAAACTACGTATTCCGATTTACTCATCTGTTATCAGGAGAGAACCCAATGCTGCATCTTTTAGCCCAGCACTGACCCTGAAACGTAAGTCTAAGCGTCCTTACCAGTAACTTGTATGTACTTCCATAGGAGTCCATTGTGTGGTTTTTAGCAGAAAAGCTTCTAACTGTTGATTTTTGAAACATACATATATTCCTCTATAATCAGCTGAACTACGAATTCCGATTTACTCACCTTTTATCAGGAGAGAACCCAGTGCGACATCTTTTAGCCCAGCACTGACCCTGAAAAGTAATTCTAAGCGTACTTACCAGTAACTTGTATTTCCTTCCATAGGAATCCATTTTGTGGTTTTCAGCAGAAATGTTTCCAAGTGTTGATTTTTGAAACGTACAAATATTCCTGTAAAATCAGCCGACCTACGAATTCCGATTTACTCACCTGGTATCAGGAGAGAACCCAGTGCGGCATCTTTTAGCCCAGCACTGACCCTGAAAAGTAATTCTGAGCGTACTTACAAGTAACTTGTATTTCCTTCCACAGGAATCCATTGTGCGGTTTTCAGCAGAAAAGTTTGTAAGTGTTGATTTTTGAAACATACAAATATTCCTCTAAATCCAGCTGAACTACGAATTCCGATTTACTCACCTGTTTCAGGAGTGACCTCAGTGCTGCTTCTTTGAGCCCAGTACTGATCCTGAAAAGTAATTCTAACCGTACTTACCAGTAACTTGTATTTCCTTCCATAGGAATCCATTGTGTGGTTTTCACCAGAAAAGTTTCTGTCTATTTTCACAAACTAAAAATATTCCTTAAAAATTGCCTGTATGTCTTAAACGCATTCTTTCGACTGTTTACAGGAGATGCACCTGTGCTGGAACCAGGATCCACCACTGAGTAAAAAAAGGTTATGTTAACACTACTTACTTGATAAGTGAATTTCCTCCGATAGGATAACATTGGTGATTCTATGTGAAAACGTTTCTAAGTGTCATCTTTTAAAATGCAATAAAATTCCTTAAAAATAACTACTGTAACCAAAACGGTTTTACTCAACTGTTTACAGGTGATGTCTCAGGACTGAATTTAGGATCCAGTCCTGTGGTTAGAAAAGTAATCCAAAAAGTAATTAATTACATTTAACTAGAAATTCACATTGACCTCAATGTTGCATTGTGTTTGAAATTGAGTTGCCCATTGCAACAACTGTAACTACTGTACTTAAAAGTCTATTGCCTATTTGCAAAGTATTTAAACTAAAGTAATTCATTCTGAGAAAGTATATTTTGTAATGTAATGTATAATGTAATTATGATGTAATTTAAAAAGTAAAATATCTAAAAAGAAACTGTAGAAAATCATTATAAAACAAGCATTGGAAATGCAATAGGTCTCGCAATAGAAAAGTTTGAGTTTTTGGTGTGGTAAATGTAAATATTTTCTTATTTTTGTTTATGTTTTGCAAATTATAAAAGTATTAATTTTGTTATTTGAAATGCCAATAGTTATAAATTTAGCAAATGTTACATCTATAGCATTAGTAAAGGTACATGTTTAGTTTTCCCCTGTCTTACATGTATTGATCTGACAAATCACATATGTTGCATTTGTGCCGGTGTGTGTGTGAAGTGCCGGTGTGTGTGTGAAGTGCCTGTGTGTGTGAGCAGCGTCTGTGTGTGTGAACAGTGCTTGTGTGTGAACATTGCCTGTGTGTGTGAGCAGCCTGTGTGTCTGAGAGCATTGTGTGTGTGACAGCAACTTGTGTGTGTGAGGGCAGTGTGTGCCAATGCAACGGGGCTCATGTTATCGACCTCAGAAGCATGAAAAGTGTGTGTCTTGGAACGTCTGAGGGCAGCTCGTGTTACAAGCTTGCTTTGAAGACGGTCATGCAGCGCTGGGAGTGGAGCAGATGGTCCTGTTTATGACCTGCAGAGCATGTGTGAAGTGGGCGCGGATGAAGTGACTGGGGGTGAGGGGGTATGCAGCTTGGTGTGCTGAAGCCTGGCAGCAGAGGCGGCGCACGCACACAAAGTGGCTAAGTGGCTGGTGGCAAATGGACGCACATCAAAGGAGCCGCGAAAGTAGCATGCAAGCAGAGGGCTTTTGTTATTTATTTATTTCCTCTCAAGTACATTTCCTCTCAATGTACTTTCTTATGTGAACCCGAAAAAGACATAGAAGACAGCGCACACTCTGCTATATTAAACAATGTTGACAACGTACAATGAAATCGATTGTAGGCGGCACTAAGAAAACCCAAGTACACAACAAGTAGCGGAGGAAAAGAAAGATGAAGAGAAGGAAGGGTAGAAGGAAATGACAGAAAGGTGGCGGAAAGCAGAAAGAATGGAAAGAAAGCACAATGGAAAAAGACACAAAAAGGATGGAAAGAAAGTTGGAACAAGACTGCCAAACTGACGGGGTAGAAAAGAATGTGTTTAAAAACAAGACGGAGGGCATTGCTGTGGGGAGGAGGGAGGAGAAATGCGACACGGCTGCTGCAGGGGGCGGAGCGGGGAGAGCGGCGATGAGGAAGAGACACGGCCTGGCGGCCGTGAATAGTGTGAAGCAGCAGGGGCCTTTGAAGTGAAGCTAAGCTTCACTTCAAAGGTGTGGGAGGAGTGCCGCTGAGGCAGAGCGCATGCTGGGGGAAGCTTGTGGGGCTGAGCATAATGTAGGTGTGGCCTGCATTAGCTCCACCAGTCTAAAAATTGTCACTTACTAACCCACATAGGTGTTGGAAGCGCTATACAAATATCTTAATACAATACAATACCTTGGATACTATGCCTAATGCATGAGCACCTTCCCATGTTGTCTTTGTTTGATCCTCCTCCGATTCACACCATGGGTGCATACATGGCCACGACTTCATGCCAAGAGCCCGAACTTTATCGTGTAAGCCCACTCTGTTGCCAAAAAAGCCCAGTATTTTTCTGTACGATCTCCTGTTGTATCTTCTCACATTGACTCTGCACGCTGATTATCTCCCAATAGCATTCAATAAAGCACATCGAAAGAGAGACAACTTTCCCACTGCTTGCAAATAAATGTATCATTTGCAGTGCAGTACGATCCCAACACTGGTAATTGGAGTGATTATGGACATCATATGCAATAAAAAACAAAACAAAAACAACTTATTCTGGGTGTTAACGACGCTAAAATGATGTTCACCTGTTGTACAGTTTGAGAAGTCTCGACCTATGGTAATCATATCCAAGACGCTTATTGCATCTGGGGCGGGCCCATTTGTTATTTCTAGGAAACCAAGCAATACACAATACGGGAGCGGCAACCGGAGTCACAGAGTGTAACAAGAGCAGCCTTGACCCCCTCCACCCAGGTGTCATAACTTAATCTCAGCACGCCTTCCAAAAATGAATGTGTTGTTCTGTAAAGTATGTGGTGTGCATGTAAAGCACTCCAATACCAACGGATCGGGATCGCACCTTATTAAAAAAAACAAAAAACCTGACAATTCTTTTCCAGGGCCGGCAGCGGGGGCATAGTGCAGTGTTATTTGCCCGACCCTAGTGAAGACAGAGCAGGCGCCGCTGGGAACCAGCAGGACAGGCACAGCAAGTAATACAAAACGCAGGAGTGGCAAAGGGAGTCACGGAGGTAGTGACATCGGCCCTGACTCCGCTCACTCAGGCGTCATGAATAACTTAATCTCCACGCGCCGAACGAAAATGAATGTGTCCTTTTGTAACGTTTTTGGTGCGTATGTAAAGCACTCCAGTACCTATGGATTGAGTTCACTCTATATACGAAAATGACTCTGCACGCTGATCATCTCCCAATAGCATTCAATAAAGCACATCGAAAGAGAGCCAACTTTCCCACTGCTTGCAAATAAATGTATCATTTGCAGTGCAGTACGATCCCAACACTGGTAAATGGAGTGATTATGGACATCATATGCAATAAAAAAACAAAACAAAAAAACTGTATTCTGGGTGTTAAGGACGCTAAAATGATGTTCACCTGTTGTACAGTTTGAGAAGTCTCGACCTATGGTAATCATATCCAAGACGCTTATTGCATCTGGGGCCGGCCCATTTGTTATTTCTAGGAAACCAAGCAATACACACTACGGGGGCGGCAACCGGAGTCACAGAGTGTAACAAGAGCAGCCTTGACCCCCTACACCCAGGTGTCATAACTTAATCTCAGCACACCTTCCAAAAATGAATGTGTTGTTCTGTAACGTATGTTTTGTGCATGTAAAGCACTCCAATACCAACGGATCGAGATTGCACCTTATTAAAAAAAACACTGACAATTCTTTTCCAGAGCCGGCAGCGGGGGCATAGTGCAGTGTTATTTGCCCGACCCTAGTGAAGACAGAGCAGGCACCGCTGGGAACCAGCAGGACAGGCACAGCAAGTAATACAAAACGCAGGAGTGGCAAAGGGAGTCATGGAGGTAGTGACATCGGCCCTGACTCCGCTCACTCAGGCGTCATGAATAACTTAATCTCCAACGCGCCGAACAAAAATGAATGTGTCCTTTTGTAACGTTTTTGGTGCGTATGTAAAGCACTCCAATACCTATGGATTGAGCTCACGCTATATACAAAAAAAACAAATACAACAAGGAACAAGACTGCCAAACTGACGGGGTAAAAAAGAATGTGTTTAAAAACAAGACGGAGGGCATTGCTGTGGGGAGGGGGGAGGAGAAATGCAACACAGCCGCAGCAGGGGGCGGAGCAGGGAGAGCGGCGATGAGGGAGAGACACGGCCTGGCGTCTGTGAATAGTGTGTAGCAGCAGGGGCCTTTGAAGTGAAGCTAAGCTTCACTTCAAAGGTGTGGGAGGAGTGCGGCTGAGGCCGAGCGCACGCTGGGGGAAGCTTGTGGGGCGGAGCGGGAAGAGCTGCTGGGGAACAGATGGCTGGCGATTTGATGCTGTGCACTTGCATTTTAGGTCAATGCGCTTGCGCATTGACCTAAAAGCGCATGGGCACAGCATCAAATCGCCAGTCTAGTTAAACCTCTGTTTAAGCCCTTATAGTCTCGCTCCTCTCAATGCGCATGCGCATTGAGAGGCGAGACCTAAAAATGAAAATAACAATAAATAAATACATTTAAAAATTGTCATTTACAAAAAAAAACCTTTGGAATTCACTGAAACAACCATAGGTTTCAGACATGTTATAGTTAGGAATTAGCATTTAAAAAACCTTTGAAATTCACTGAAAAAACCATAGGTTTGAGGCCTGTTATAGTTAGGAATTAGCATTCAAAAATCCTTAGAAATTCACTGAAAAAACCATAGGTTTCAGACATGTTATAGTTAGGAATTAGCATTTAAAAAACCTTAGAAATTCACAGAAAAAAACATAGGCTTTAGGGGTGTTATAGTTAGTTGGACATTTCACTCATACAAAACCATTGAAATTCCCACGTTATAGTTAGTTGTACTAACTATAACTTGTGCGCCCGCAATCCACTGCTGATGATGTCACATATTACTTCATTCATGACATGGTCAGTGACCTTACTGATGACATCTCAAATGATATCACTGATGACATCACTGATGACATCATCCACGTGACAATCTGATACATCTTATCATACACTAGTATAACCTTTCAACACTCATTATAAAATATGGAGTACCATATTTGAAACCATTGACACACCAATACAAGTTTCTAAAAACCCACTCAGTTATTCCTACATCTACACACACACATCTAAACACTTACCTATAGATTCACTCATACATGCTAACAAAGATCAATAGAACACTATTAAATATACTTATACACCTACATCAACATTACACACTAGCACACAAACTATTCACTTATGCTGTCATCCTACTCACTTATGCAAACAATTGATCATACTTACATTTGCTAAACTACACACTTACACAAACACCACTTTATTTATTCATATAGATACTTAGTGTGTTATAAAATCACTATTACAAGTATACAGTTATCCATACGTCACTCATACAATCACTGAGTCTTATGCTTACTTATTTATATACAACAACTGTCACATATACTGCCTTTAATATTTCTAGTTTGTTGGACATAAATCATTGAGAAATATATTTACTCATCACCACACCCATAAAGAGATTCACTCACCCAAACAACTGTTTCCACATACAGTCTTAACCTCATATACTTACTAAATCAACTATTTACACATCTTTGGACAGCCACACACCTCCCACCCAACCACACACACATTCATTCACTATCCCATACAAGTACTCACTTAACTAATTAATAACTAATATAGACTTTCACATAGCTAGTAACCAACTTATGTAGTAGTTTACACAACAAGAGATAGAGTAGGGGTGGGCGGAAAATCCGTTCCGCTCGCGGATTTTGCGGATTTTCGGGAAATCCGCAATCCGCGAGATTTGCGAATCTCCCGCAAAATCCGCAAATCCGCGAGCAGCGGATTTTGCTCGCACTGCTCGCACTGTTCGCGTGAGTTCGCGTGAGTTCGCGCCCCGCGAATAAGTGCAAAATTGCAGAAATACGATCTTAGCAAAACTGAAAGTAACTACTTACCAGGTTCAAAAGTTCAGGCTCATCATTAGTAGCCATTTCCTGTAGTGCTTCCTGAGGGGCCCCTCCAGAGTTCAGTTGCCAGTTGAAACTATTATGTGACCCTGCTCTGAACCTCAGAATAGTTACACATATGCCACAAAGGTCCTGAATTACAGCTAAGGGAGACAAGCAGGAGCCAGGCTGGAAGTTAAAATCCATTAATCAACCCCTAATTCATTATTGTCAGTTGGGGCAGGGCAGGTGTTGTAACTAATTTTGCAACAATGAAAGCACTTAGCAAGTGCAAAAGATCACTAATCAGGGCGCACTAAGGAAGCAGGTGCCAGCTAAAAAAATATTCTGTGACACATTAATCAGCCCCAAATTAATTCAGGTCACTTGAGGCAGGGAAGGTGTGCTTTGCTTTGCCGAAAATAATGTACACTGGACAACCAGAGGGTGTGGTGATGAAACAGAGGGTGGCATGGGTGGGCCAGAGGGTGGCATGAGTAGTCAGAGAGTGGCAGTGGTGACAGAGAGTGGCAGTGATGAAGAAGAGTGTCCCAAACAGGCTGGACACGTAGAAACAACAAGTTCGCGAAACTTGCGACCCGACAGGTAAGTTCGCAATTTGCGAAAGTGTACAAAACCCTCGGGAACTGGCAGAAACACGGGCGAACACAAAAAAAAAAAAATCCGCAAATTCGCGGGAATTCGCGGATTTTGCGGATTGCGAATCCGCAAATCCGCAAAATTCGCGAACGCGAGATCCGCAAAATTCGCTCATGCTTAAGATAGAGTGATACAGGTATTCACACAGTTTAATCACTATCCCATATATTTAGTGAGACACTTTAAATTTGTCACTTAGACAGTCAATCACATGGCTACTAAATCCTCCATTCAGACACTTATACATCCACTCAGTCTTCAAGGCAGATTGCTATGTATCTATATCTATCTATATCTTTAAATAAGTAATATATATATATATATATATATATATATATATATATATATATATATATATATATATATATATATGTATATATATATATATATATATATATATATATATATATCCTACTGGCGGTCGCCAGTAGGTAGTTATAGTTAGGATTTTTTTCAATGCAAAATCTCAAAATTCTATTTGGAATAACTTTGGCGCCGGTTGACGAATCTGCCTGAAAACTTCCTCAAATTTGCCTC
This sequence comes from Lissotriton vulgaris, assembly GCF_964263255.1. NCBI lineage: Eukaryota > Metazoa > Chordata > Amphibia > Caudata > Salamandridae > Lissotriton > Lissotriton vulgaris. The sequence goes on along the minus strand of NW_028251109.1, from coordinate 310,531 downwards.
ACGGAGCTCCGGTCCTTCCTTGAAAGTTTCGGGGGGATTCGTCAAGCGGGGGCTGAGATAAAAGGGGGGTCCCTAAGCGAGTTTTCCCCATGTTAATTTCCATAGGGCGGTCGAACTCACTTTTAGCCCGAACGGCTGAATGGATTACCACCAAACTTGGCAAAATTGTAGGGACTGGTAGCCCGATGTGCCTTTGCTATGTCTCAAGATATGTGCTCTAGTGGATTTTGAGTAATTTAGGTTAAAAAAAATATATATATCTATGGCAGCGCCTCGGTACGCGCACGGGGGAGCGCTCCGGGCGCGCCACGCGAGATGCGCACGGAAAGCTGATTGCCTCTCGGGTGTCTGTAAACATTCGAAACAGTCTGGAGCGGCCGCCATCTTGTGTCTCGGTAGGATCGAGACACAAGAGGTGGACAAAAAAAAGGGGGAAATGACCATAAGGGGGCAGGGGTAGACCCCCCCTGAAACCCTAGGTTTGATGTGGGGGTCAAAAAAGGGCCCAGTGGGGCAAAAAAACCTTTTTTTTTTTATTTGCGCACGCGCACCGGGGAGCGGCCCGGGGAGCGGACCGTGGGGAAAAAAGAATGACAGAGTTTTTTAAAATGTAGCCTTTTTTTATAAATTGGAGGTAGTTCTAAAAAGAACTGTTTTTTTTCTTCTTTTTTGTGTTTTATTTTTTTTTGTTTTTTTGAACATTTTTAACTTTTTTGGGGTTTTCTGAACAGTTTTAATTTTTTTTTTGTATTTTTCATGGGGAGAAACGAAAAAACTGGGAATTGAAAATGGCTCAACTGGAGCAAAAAAAAAAGAGAAAAGAAATAATTAGGGTTTATTGGGGCATTTGTGGTTGTCCCCAGCAAGGACGATGAGCTTTACGCTCTGTTCTCCGTAGGAGATGGTCTTCCCACAATATTTACAGGTTATACGGAAATCCGTAAACCGTGGCTGAATGCAAGGCATCGTCTCTCTTGCCTCTTGTCCCGACGGAGTGCGTTGCTTTCTTTTCGAGGTGGTGCTTGTAGTTTGGGGAGGGTTTCTGGCCAGTTCCCTCATCTCTGCAGCAGAATAGTTTATTGGATGCTTGCGCTGCATGTGTCTAATCATTGTGTTGTTTCCGAATTAATATTTTTTATTCGGGTTCCCCCTAGAAAGTTCCATGCCACAGATTAGGCAAGTCACCTTGGCTGCATTTACTTTTTTCTTCCCCTCTGGGATCGAAAAAAACTCCCATATAATGTGTGGTCTTGGCTGGTATGGGGTATTGTGTTCTTCAAGCCATCTTCTCCTCCCCTCCTCCTCCACCTCCTCCTCTTCCTCCTCTTGTTGACCACCAATGTAATCTTGAGGTGGTCCTCTTGATGGTTGTGGTGGTGGTGGTGGTGCAGATGCACCAGCTGCTGCTGCTACTGAAGCGATTATATAGATCAAAAAGGTACAGAGTGGTACAATCAGGTCTTCTTCAGTCAAAGGACAAAGTCAGAATATGGAAAAAAGGTGGGGTCTTTCATCATTTGGAGAAAAAAAAAGGCCTGAACCAATGAGAAGTGTTATTTTCAGGTCACAAGACCAGGGATTTCATCATTATGAAACTAAAACTGTTCTGCACCAATTAAAAGTGTTATTTTCAGGTCACATGACCGACGCGCTTACGCGACGTGCCCCGGGTCGCGTCGCGTAAGCGCGTCGTATGTTTACGTTGCGCGAGCGTATTCGCTCGAGTGCTTCCGGGTGCGCTTACGCCGTGCGTATCATGCGGACGCGGCTACGCGATACGTCACAATCATGTTTTCGTTCGCGACATTGGTGCTAACGGGACGCTTCCCGGTTCGCGCACCGGGGCGCTTCAAACGACAACGCTCTCCGGGGCGCTCACCGGGGCGCGACCCGGGAGCGCTCCAGGGTCAAAAATAAAAAAATTAAAAAAAATAAAAATTGTTTAAAATACAAATAAAATATAGGATTCAATCATTTTCAAAAATATTACATTTCATAGCTATAGGCATTTGCTATTAACTAAATTTTGAAATTCAAAGAAAAAAACATAGGTTTGGGGCCTTCTATATAGTTAGGAATTAGCATTTAAAAAACCTATGAAATTCACTGAAAAAACCATAGGTTTCACACCAGTTATAGTTAGGAATTAGCATTTAAAAAACTTATTAAATTCACAGAAAAAGTTCAGTTAGCTGGAAATTTTACTGACATAAAACCATTGAAATTCCCACGTTATAGTTAGTTGGACTCACTATAACTTGCGCGTGTAATGCACTGCTGATGACGTCACATATTACATCACTCATGACATGGTCAGTGACATCACTCATGACATCACTGATGACACCATCTTTGTGACAGAGTGACAGACCTCCTTTCAGTGTAATGTAACCCTTAAAACACATATTCGAAAATAGAAATTAACATTTTCAAAAAAATGGAGATATCCATACCAGTTACAACAACCAATTCAGTAATACCACCATCTATATATACATCCACTCATTCACCAACAGTTCTATATAGCCACTCATACATATACTCACTCATCATATACACCTATACATCTTGTTACACACCGACAGTCATCCAAAAGTTACTCACACACATACTCACACATGCAAATAAACTATTGAACATTCATTTATTTGCATATACAACTATACACACACTACAACCTTACTTCTAAGAAAACTTACACATACTCTCTTAAACAATCACTTATAGAAAAACATACTTATTTAAACAGGAACTCCTACAATCTCACATATACTCACTTATAAACATCAATACTCACATATACTAGATTAAAACATATGCCGTTACTGATAAAGACACTAGTGAGACAGTCATTCACTCACTAACACACACATATACACACTCATCCACCCAAACAGTCCTGCACATATGCTGTCTACAAAACACATACAAACAGTGAGTCAGTCATTGATGCATCTATGTGCTAAGTAATACCCCCACTAAACCATACAGAGACTCATACTGATACTAAAAAAACATATAATAACCCATATACACACACATGTAGCTACTCACCAACCCATGCAGCCAATTATACACAAAGTGAAACACTGATACATATATTTAAATATCTAAACATTACTCGCTAATATATGTATTCACTAAGATACACTTAATAAGCCAGTTAACCAATTTTTTAAAAAAAAACATTCATTAAAACACTTATTTAAACATTTATTCTTCCATCGACCTTTACATATACATATATAAAACATATTTATTTTTCAGAAAGACACATTCACTGGATGGTGTCATCAGTGATGTCATGAGTGATGTCACTGACCATGTCATGTGTGATGTAATATGTGACGTCATCAGCAGTGCATTACACGCGCAAGTTATAGTGAGTCCAACTAACTATAACGTGGGAATTTCAATGGTTTTAGGTCAGTAAAATTTCCAGCTAACTATAACTGGTGTGAAACCTATGATTTTTTCTGTGAATTTAATAGGTTTTTTAAATGCTAATTCCTAACTATAACTGGTGTGAAACCTATGGTTTTTTCAGTGAATATATATATATATATATATATATATATATATATATATATATATTTATATTTATATATATATATATATATATAATACTTATTTAAAAATCGAACCAAACCACATTCACTGGATGATGTAATCAGTGATGTCATCAGTGATGTCACTTGAGATGTCATCAGTGATGTCATCAGTGATGCCACTGACCATGTCATGAATGATGTAATATGTGACATCATCAGCAGTGGATTGCGGGCGCGCAAGTTATCGTTAGTACAACTAACCATAACGTGGGAATTTCAATGGTTTTGTACGAGTGACGAGTGAAATGTCCAACTAACTATAACACTCCTAAAACCTATGGTTTTTTCAGTGATTTTCTAGGGTTTTTTAAATGCGAATTCCTAACTATAACAGGCCTCAAACCTATGTTTTTTTCAGTGAATATATATATATATATATATATTTATATATATATACATTCAAAATGTGAAACTCCCGCTACTTCCAGGCAGCAAAGAAGGAGAGACAGACCACTGCAATCAGGCAAGATGTTTATTTAGACCATATTATTCCGGCAGGATGACGCGTTTCGGGCTCGGAAGCCCTTGTTCACATATGGACTATGAATCAACTCATTGTTTTTAAACACTGCTTAAAGCACACACCCCCATCACGGGATACAGGTCACATGATAATACAACTAAACAACAGACTTCATTGTAACCATAGTCTCACCCTTTGCGTTTACATTTGAGTCTTTTTTTGTTTTTCGTTGGAATGTGATTCAGTGAAGCTACAATTTTAACACTGTTCATAATAACTAGTTTCTACCAGATTATTATAACTGTTTAAATACTATTTGTGCACCAAGAGCAATTTATATAGAAGCACAATATGTTAAACTGTATTTCCTATTTACAACATGATTAATCTTCATATTTGGCATGAATATGTGTGGTGACCTTGCATCTATGGCTCAGTTAACCTCTAATATCCAAGACAAAAACCCATTTGTAAACATATTACTCATGTGCAAATATTACTGGTTAAATCCGCCAAAAAACGAACTCCGACATGATGGAAAAAAAGCAACTGTCACACAATTTCCCTTTTATATTTTTCCTGTGCCTAGTATCTGCAAATGTATATTTGATCTTGCTGTTATCTGCTTTGTGGAATAAATCAATGCAATGCTAGGAGATATTTAACACAAATGGCCCTGCTTTAAAAAGGATGTTATGAACAAACATTGATACACGTCACATACCTATTATAACACATTCTTCACTCTAGAAGCTGTACTTTGGGACTACATTTGTCATTGGGCAACAAATGAAAGCAGGATAGATTGTGTCAACATGTTAGAAAGCTGTAATCTAATCCTGACGTATGATATGTGTGAACCTTTAATTCAACTTGTAAATCCCTTTATGTGTGTTGAAACTCCATTTTTTTCTCTTTTCAACTGGATTTACTTTATTTTTGCCTTGGATTGCTGACATTTTGGACGTTTGGGTAGTGGAAAGTTTCACGACAGCACTTACTGCAGGTGCTATTTCACCTAAAACTACATGTGGCATTTCACCTAAAATATTATAGCTGTTTTGACAACGTCACTTGGAAGATTTAATGTTTTTGTAAGTCCACACTAAATAGTGCAAAAAGTGCAAAGGTGGCCTAACAGGAAAATGCTCTATATAGGATACACACAGTGAGAAATTCGACACACACACGAGTGGGTCTTAGTTGTAGGTAATGCACTGGAAATCACCCCTGTACCATTTCACCTTGACTTTCAATGTTGAAATGTTAAAGAAAACCAACCACTTAAAAAAGTTTATTTAGATTTTTCCATTAAACATGCAGCAGCAATGGCAATATCAGTAGACTAATAATAATAGGAGTGTTCTTTTCAATATAGAATACATCACATCCCAGTACCATGTTCCTTACCCCTTTATCTTATACAGCTCCATATTCTTATAGTTATTTCTGTTATTCTCCAGGGCCTCAAAACTTTCTCATATGTACCAGTAACATATTCCACGCCGCTCAATAATAATGGGTGAATATTAATTCGACCTACGACAGTCGTTATTGGTCATCACACATTATCAAGTTTACTACTATAATACTGTAGACCCCCCCAATCAGCTGACCCTTTTACATCTTCAAAACCTCTTGCTAGTCTATTACTTTAACTTTTTTTATCATCTTCCATATTTGAAGGGGTTGCCTACGGAGTGGGCCAAAATATCAATAGGCTCTGATGCAAAGGGCAGGAATGTGGCATGAGTATTTGAAATATCATTGTAGCAAACCAAAACTTCGAGCCATGTTTTGGTGTAAGGGATGAGGACTCATCGCCAATTGATAGCCACCTTTCTTTTAGTTAACAATAAGGCAATAGCTCAGTATAATCCAATTGACACAGGGAATAATTAACATATCTTAAAATGCTAACCATGGAAATGGTGTATCCGAGTACCTACCATCTTTGACAAGATATCAAGCGTATGAAATCTGTTTCTGCTATACGACAATGGGGGCATTCAGTGTTCGCCTTCAACCAAGCTGATCTCAGTTTCAACTCCAGCCCAAAGGATCTCAGTTTAACCGCATGCGCGCTAGCGGAATTCCGCTCCTGCGCTGAGATTTTTAAAAACGCATGTTACGTGACGAGCTGGGCTCGTCATCAGCGTGCGAGGAGGCTACGCCATGACGAGCCCAGCTCGTCATCAGCGTGGAAGGGGTTAATATACTCTGTGCAGGTATTTAGAGCGTTTTAATCAATGTTTGCTATTCCGATACTTCATTCTAGTCTATAGGCAGCAATAGGTCAACTGTTCCATCAATAAGAACTCAAGTAAGATGTGTGTCTCAGTGTTGGATGGCAGGAGCCTTTCATATTTTCATGCATTCATTATGGCAATGTATGCGCTGGATATGTTATGTCTGGGTGTTGTAGCATTTATTGTATGTTTAGGGCCTTAAGTGTTGAGAGTTCCCCAGGAACATTTTGGGCAGCTACCAGCCAAAGTAGGTTGTAGTCTATATAGAAAAGAAGACTAGTTGTGATGTATCACCTTATTCCCTAAATCTTGACTCAGCTGGAACCCAAGCAGTGGCCTCTTGCAGGGCCACTCAGCAACTCGATTCACTCAACTGGTCCCTGGCCCTAAGCATGAAAAAGGTAATTTGCTTGACCTGGTTTTCTGTAACTATGTCATAAAAGTCCAGGACCCTTTTTCAATAATCTAGCTCAACAATTTTATGATTCCTTTCACCATGGACCGCCCCCGCCCTCGTTCTCCCTCCAGCTGCACCAAACGGAAAGATCATTGCTGGTCTAAACTTATTGTTGACTCTTGGAAACAGATTCTTAATACAACTAGGCCGGAACAAAACCTAGATCCTAATCGGGTCTTCAGCGAATACTCGCACTGGATTAACCAATCCCTGGAACAAGTAATTCCTATAAAAACTCAAACCGGATAAACAAAATCAAAATCAGCCCCTTGGTATGCTCCTTATCTTAGAACTCTACGATAATTGTGTAAGAAAGTAGAGAGATCATGGAAGAAAGACTACTCAGAAAAAGGCAAAGCAAAATATCGGGAGATCATCAAAAAATACCATTGTGATATTAAATTGGTGAAGAAAACATACTATGATAAAAAATAAACGCAGCCTCAAATACACTTAAAGAACTATTTTGGATTGTTAAAACCTTTTTAGATCCAACAAACTACTTCCCAACTCCTTAATAATCAACATCCCGCTGCAAACATATCCCAAAGTTCTTCCAGAAGAAAATTGACAATATCTATTTGACCTTTTCCCCATCCAAACCAGATTCTAACCCTGAGGTTAATAGGGATGACAACCAGCCCTTAATAGTACCCTTAATACCTTTCCTGATATGACGCTTGAAAATCTTTCAAGGATTTGTAATAAAGTCAAGTCAGGTTCTTCACTGGACCCTGCCCCTGGTCATCTTAGCCAAAGTTCCAGGATCAGATCCTGTCTTTCATATTCAGCATTTTGAATATCTCCTTAGCTGAAGCAATTGTCCCATGGGGAAGGCCCTCCTAAAAAAACACCATCTCAACCCCCCTGACCCAAGGAATTATAGGCCTACTTCACTGCTGCCTGGACTAAGCAAAGCCCTTGAAAGTCATGTTGACAAGTACGTCTCAGTATCTAGAAGCCCATGACAGTCTCTACCTTACCCAGGCTGGGTTCAGATGGAAACACAGTACACATTTTGTATTCCTGGCACTTGTTGAAGATGCTAAAATGTTGCTGGATCAAGGAGGATCAGCTCCCATCATCCTCCTCGAACTAAGTGCAGCATTTGGCAATGTCATTCAGGGCACTCCTATCGAGAGATTTCATAACGTGGAAGTTACGGGGAGTGGCCTCTCCTGGCTTCGAACTTCTCTTACTGACAGGTCCTTTCAGGTCTTTGAGGGATATTGTACCTCATACATCTTTTGATTGAACGGCAGAGTTCCCCAGGGCTCCTCAATGAGTCCCACTCTGTTCAATGTAAATCTGCGTCCTTTGGCCGAAATCTTTCTGACATTTGGGATTTCTATAATCTCACATGAAGACAATATGCAATTGGTTTTTGCCCTCTCTCACAAACAGGATCCCTGCTCCCCGGCCTTAGGCCCATGTCTAGGAGCTCTGTCCAAGTGGATGAACAACTCTGCCCTGAAATTAAAAAGAGAGAAGACAGAACTTATGATTCTCATGAATTCCCTGAACTCTCAGCTGGTCCTGGGATGGCTGAGCCTCCTGGGCACACTTCCCTCTCCCAAGCCGGCCATAAAAAGTCTCGGTTTCTGGGTAGACAAATTACTGACCATGGATACCCAGGCCACAAAACTAGCTGCAACATGTTATGGCATCCTTAGGACTTTCAATAAAATTCTTCATCTGCTCCCCTCTTTTTCTAAAAGAGCAGTAGTCCAGACATTCATTTTATCGCACCCGGACTACTACATTGCAGCCAAGACCTGGAACGGCCTCTTCTCCAGCTCCGTACGGCCCCCTCATTTGCAGACTTCAGAAAGAGACTCAAGACATGGCTCTTCGACGGACACACAGCTCCCAGACACCCCTAGGGGTGACAGAGTTGCGCTTTACAAATGTTGATTGATTGATTGACTCGCCGCCTGAACACCTATATCTCGCGACAAGCCAAAGCCATATGATAGGAGACCAAACGATGATAGTCGCATCTGTGGTACTTAACATCCTCCCAGCCCCACATCAAGTGTAATCTTCTGAGAGGCAGATAGGTCAGTGTTAGTCATTAAACTGTGTGTATTTGAGCCTCACGTCTCTGGAGATCTTCTGTACATGCTCTAGAGCCTTTCCTTGCCATCAAAGACCCTGCCCAGGTTTAGAAAGCCATCAGGAGGGGGGGGGGGGGAGATAGAGGAGGGAAGGAGAGAAAGAATAGATGAGTGGGCAGTATTCTTTTTTTCCAAGGGCTGCTTTTGGATCTCCAGTCGGCTCTCATACTTTTCCCCCTAAAAGGCAACACTTATTTCCTTTTTTAAAACCATATTATTCAGTGCTTGCTGATGCATATTTCGATGCCGAAAGTATTATTGACTAGATATATAGAAATGTGTGTGCGTGTGTGTTTTTTATTTTAAGGAATGGGCATGGAGCCCAACAGTAAACATGTTATTGAGGCCACACACCATTAAAACCCTGGACAGATGAGCAAATTACCCACTGGAGCAGAGACAAGCTCTGCTATTATGCGGCGACACTCCATGAAATTGCTGGCCTGGTGTGAGTGCTTTATTGTTGCTTTTCTCCTGTGCGTTTGTGAACACGATTGGAACAACACGTTATTATTAGCCTTCGTCAGGAGAGCCTGGTGTCCGCGTAAGTGTTTTTGCTAAACTTTCTTTTTCAGCAAAGCTGTCGTTCCCATGGATACAGTTTCTGTAAATGTGTTTTATGGTCGTGCGCGGCATCACTCGCACAATAATTCCTCGAGGGGGGCTTTTGGCGCGCATTGTATGTATTTACTGCCGCTCGGATCCGTGGGAGAGTCTCCTTGGAAACAGCGCTGCACGTCGAGACGGGATGGACAGACGAATTTCCTTTTGTACCGACAGTTCCTGATGCTCGGCCTCCCTTTGTCATCTGTCCTGAGCTCTCTTCATGAGGCTCACGCGGCGTTTTTCCGTGTTGTGACTTCTCAGGTGACTACATTTGTCAACATTTACCCAAAACCGCACAGTTACAAATAATCGCTCCGCAGACAGCCGAGCACCTGCTGCTTTCTAGGTAACCGCCTTCAACCTGATCTTCCATGTAGTTAAATATATATAAACCACATTGCCTAGAATTCGTGTATTTATCTATTTCCCTACACCTTGAACTAATAATGTAAATGACAAACTAACTGGTCGGCTCGCAGAAACGTTCCGGGAAGTAGTACTACAGGCCACTCTTTTATGACCTTTTACGTGTCTTTGGGCTGTGCTTAATTTGAGCCGGTGGGTACTAGGCCGAGCCACCGGCACTCATTTTTTGGGGACCAGCACTCTTTTTCTGTATCAGGCATTGTCTTAAAGTAAAATAGAGAAAACACGCAAAGCGGAAAGACGGAGGAAGTAAAAGATGGGAAAAAAACTTGTCAAGGGGAAAAGCAGGAACCTGTATGAGTGAGATAAAGGGGCAGAGCGCGTCTGGTAATGGTTTAAAGGCATGCGGTGAATTTAGGACTACACACCCTTGGGGTTAGGTGCAGTGACATTCATTGCTTAAGCTTCGAGCATCTGAGTAGAATTGCAATGAAGGGCACAGTTTCTTCTATTTGTATTAATTGTAAATTAGAATTCCCTGAATTTTCAAATTGCAATCCCATTTAAGATGTTTTCGGCCAATTCACAAAGGCAGAATTTAGGCTCTTCCAAATATCTTAGTGAATCAGGCCCACTATCTCACTCAGCTTTCTTCTGTTTACTCTCATGTGCTACAAAATGGCTCTCAGAGAATATCACCTGTTGTTTATATCGCTGGATTATGTGATAAACTCTGTGGGAGTGATCACAGATGCTTAGACAAGATGCTGTGGCACAGCCACACCTAATTACAGAATTATGGATTGGTATTGTCAACAGCGCTTGAAGTGGAGAACGGGGCCTCATTAAGCACCTGTCTTCTCCTCTGGCTCCACCTCCTTGGAAGTACCGTTCTCGTGGTACTAATGCCTGGGTAACGATGGAACATGCATTTGTAAAGCACATGCTCAACTCCTGGGGCATGGCAGGCTGAATAGAACGTTATGTTTACTTTTACTCTTCTCAATAGTACTCATTTTATCAACCTCAGAAAGATGAAAGTCTGAGTGGGATGGATGGGATTCGAACCTATGACTATGAAGTCAAATACCGTTTCTGTGGTAGATGCATTGGTCTAATGATCCGCCAATGTCAACCCAGTATAAGGGCTGGATTCCACCAGAAGCATCTGCATCACTGCCATTGGCTGTTCTTGCGGGAAACACATATCCAGATTTCTTTACCTTGTGGCTGAGAGAGTGGTAAATTAATGGTAATGTACAATGAGTGGTGTGTGGATTCAGTTTGGCAGGATAGATGTGACATAACATACTTTTCATATTTATATTTAAAACTTATTTTCACCCACTCCACTCCCTTGGAAGCTGGTGGAATCCCAAGGAAAAATTGCCATGGTGTCAAGGGCTAAGTCAAGGCATAAGTAGTAATAGGCATCCTTGTACTATCCTTACATTCAGGGGATGACTAACCAAGCAATCCTTTTGAGGCTCAAAATGTAAGATGAAAGTATGACAGTATCGTTGCCACTGATGGCACAATACTGGGAATCATTGCATCTCCCTGCATTACTGTGCATCGGGGAGGCGTTCCATGGGTGAACCTCGAATCTGCGGAGCCGGGTACGAGTCTCGGCAATGACACAACATCCTGTGATTCTGTGCAAATCACTTACTGGCAGATGCATCAAAGTAAATACCGGGAGCAAATGGCCAGATTCTCAGAATCTGCATCTTTGCTCCCGGTATTTTTGCATTTGGGATGCATCATTGCAAATGCAAAAATCGCAATTTAAGAAATCTCTAAATTGAGATTCCTTAAATTGCGATTGCATGTAAGGAATCCCAAATTGAGATTCCTTAAATGCAATGCATGAAAGTAAAAAAAATAGCGAATTCGCTAATAGGGGGAGCAAATTACCATGAAGTTAGACTTCATGGTAATTTGCTAAAACTTTGAAAAAAGCACTTTTGTGCATTTTTCAAAGTTTCATGTTGCGCACACACATGCCCTTAAAGCATGTGTGTGTGTGCAACATATGTGCATAGACCAATTTCAGGGGTTCAACAGGGTGTCATTTTGACACCCTTGCACCCTTGAAATTGCATGAGCAATTTGCGAATTCCTACTGGTACTCGCTAATTGCTCGTGCAATCTCCAATACATTCCTATGGGCCTGTAGGCCCATAGGAATGAATGGGACAGCATTCCTTAATTGCGACTAGCAATTTGCGAGTAGCAATTCAGGAATGTTAAGGAATTGCTATTTTAATAGCGATTCCTACATGCATAGGCTTTTGCTATTCCTAAATAGCGATGCCTTAAAAATCGCTATTTAGGAATAGCAAAAGGCTACGTCGATGCATCTGCCAGTATATCTCCCCGTGCCTAACAAAAATTAATGTGTCCTCATGTAACGCAACTGGTGCTATGTAAAGCGCTCTGATACTCGATACCGAGTCAAGTTCGCGCTATATAAAACCCCATTAAAAAATGCATCCACCCATAGATTTCGATGCAAACCCATATTTACTGAAGGCAGTAATTCTGGGTTTGTGCCAAAATGGTGCATCTACCTGAGCCTGGTGTAAGAAGGAGAAACATCATAATTTCTTCTCGTTACTTCCTCTTTCCGTTTTTTTTCTTTCTAAATTCATCATCATTTCATAATTTTCATTATTACACAGAATGGATACAATAAATCATATATTTTCAACTTTAATATCAAAACGATAAAAATTACAGACCATACGGATTTAATGTTTGAACACATAGAAATAGCTTGATCGCCACTTCGGATGTAATCCCACTCTTCTCTCCTCCTATCAATCTTACATTCTCTCTGCCTAGAGCCGAACTCTATAGAGATATTACCCTTGCTGTTCCTCTCTAATTTCTCTCCATCCTTTGTTTTCACTCTAATACTGGAGCCCATATCCGTTTCCCCAATTGTTTTGCCTTCCATCCTTTCATTTCATATAATGCCTTCTCTAGATTATATGTGGCTAATAATCGTGTCATCCATTGTTGAAACGTCGGAGGGTTTGGGTCTTTCCAGAGGGAAGGAATGTATATCCTACTTATGGTCACTGCCAAAAATACAAATTCCAGATGGACGGCGGTGACCCCTTCTCTAGTGACTCCCAATACCATCACTTTGTTAGTTAAACTTATGGGGATCCCCTATGATCTATCCATAAACTGTTCTATTGAGCATTTGAATGGATCTAGACTAGGGCATGAAGCAAACATGTGGATTGTATCTGCTTCCATGCTTTGGCTTCGTGGGCAGCTTATACCATTTGTTCCCCCCCAGCTTGCTATTCTATGTGGTGTGTAATATAGCTCAAAAGCGGTCTTGTAGTATTGTGCCTGGAGGTTCGCTACTTTTTTTTTTCAGGACTAGATTTTATTGACATTTCAGATATGATTGCAAGACATTCACAGCGCTCCGAACACCGGAGGGGCTGTGAGCAGATAATCAAGAGGCAGTGCAAAGCAATCAACGCTACAAACAGGATAAGACATTAACTTTGAAGTACCCGATCCCCCCCAACCCCATAAAACCACCCCCTCCTGGGTCCCACCCTAGCCCTGTCCATGATGGTTACCTGAATCTTCGCAAATCAGTCTATAAAATAACGGTAAAGCACTCACATCCTCACCCCGGCTCACAGGACAAATGATCTTCAGTTGCATTTTGCCGCGGCGGCGGCTCCAGCCACAACCCCCTGTAATCGGCCCACCTCTTCCAGATTTTATAATGCTTTCTGGGGCAACCACGAGCCTCAATTACCGGGCGTTCCAGCCCCATACAATAATCCATGCCCCGTTTCCATACCTCAATTGGGGGAGCCCTAGGGTCTTTCCAGGCGTGGGCCACGTCCCTCTTGGCCAGTGTAAGGCCCAGGAGTAGCAAGTGCCTTTTATAGAGGTTGCCACCCACCTGCTCCAAAACATGAAGGAGGCCTAGCTGTGATGTACGTGGGAGTTGCCAACCCAGAACCTCGTCCAAACAGTCCCATATACACCTCCAAAATCCCTCCAGAGCTCCACAGGTCCACACGGTATGGAGGAATGTGCCCACCTCTCTGCCACACCTCAGACAATCAGGGGAGGCAATCAACCCGGCTCGCCACAGCCTCTCTCTCGTGTAGTAAGCCCTATGTAGATATTTAAATTGGATAAAAAGCAGTCGTACAGCTACGGCCGCCTCCCTCGGAGCCGCGAGGGCCTCCCTCCATCCCTCCTCATCAATCTCTCCAACATCCCTCTCCCACTTGGACCGCAGGCCATCCAGGGAGGACGAACAATGGGTAACAAGGGATTGGTAGATGCAGTGTATTTTTTTTTCTGTCAAGTCTCCCATAAATAGTTTAGCTTCGAGCGGACTAAATTCTGGCAGAAAGTCTAACCCCTCCAAGGCGGGGGAGATAGCGTGGCGGAACTGCAGGTATTTAAAGAACTGGGTACGTGGCATATCAAATTCGCCCCTCAGCTCCTGGAAGGATTTAAGGGTTGTGCCCCTCATGACACGCCCCAGCGCTGAGATCCCTATCGAGTCTCAGCTGCAAAACCCCTGCAGAGTCGATAAGGCCGGCAGGCGACCGTTCTGCCATAGCGGGGTCTCCCTAGTCAGCGTATTCCACCATCCCATACGACTAAGTGCTTGACGCCAAACCTGGAAGACAACCTGCGTGACCACCGGGAGCCTCTTTCTCTTCCTCGCCGAGTAGAGCAACGTGTGCAAAGTATCCGGGTCCATTGGGTACCTTTCCAGGGCGTACGCTGGGTCACCCCGATCCCCGTACCACCATTCGTTGAGTACCAATAAATGGGACGCTTGGTAGTAGGAGAGGATGTCCGAGGACGCAAGGCCAACGCAGTATGTAGAGAGGAAACAGGTGCGGAGGGCCACGCAAATAGCCCCCCCAGCCCACAGGAAGCGGCCCAGCGCCGAGTTAACCTGGAGAAACCATTGTGGCGGGATAGGATAGGGATGGTTTTGCAGTTGGTAGAGCAGACGAGGAAGGGCCACCATCTTAAAGATGGCCGACCGGCCGTACAAGTTCAAGGGCATTCGGGACCACGTTTTCATATCCGACCGGACCCTGTCCCAGACCGGAACGATATTGAGCTCCCACGAGACTCCAGGGATATCGGTCACAAAAACCCCAAGATTTTTAAAGCCTCCTGTCGCCCTCTGTAAGGCGGATGCCCAGGTTCCCAGAGCCACTCCGCTGCCCATGGTCCACAAGACGGACTTCTTTACATTGATATTAAGCCCTGAAACTTCACCAAATACCTTCATAATGTCAAGGACTCTTGGGCCTGACCTGTTGAGATCCGTAAGAAAGAATAGCACGCCGTCCGCGTAGAGCGCGATCCGGTCTGACGGCCCAGCCTCCCACTCGAATCCCTTCAGCTGCGCGTCCATTCGCACCCAGGCCGCAAGAGGTTCCATTGCGAGCGCAAATAAGTACGGTGAGAGCGGGCATCCCTGTCGGGTACCCCGCCCGATGGGGAAGACGTCCGAAATTGCACCGGCCACTCGCACAGACGCTGTCAAATCGGTATATAGCAGCCGAACATACGAGAGAAAATGAGGGCCGAGATTTAGACGGGGTAGGAGTGCCTGCAAATAGACCCAGCTCAGCGAATCAAAGGCTCTATCAATATCCGCCAACAGAAGCGCCGCCTGGGAGCCTGTGGCCCGCATCATCTCCAAGGCCACCTGGGCCCGCCTAATGTTGTGTCTAGTGGCCCTGCGTGGCATAAAGCCAGCCTGGTCCGGATGGACCAGGGCGGTAATCAGTGGGAGGAGGCGGTTGGCGAGTGCTTTCGCCAGTATCTTCGCCTCAATATTCAGAAGTGAGATAGGGCGGTACGATTCATGGCGTTCCGGCGGTCTTCCCGGTTTGCAGAACACTACGATTTCAGCGTGCCTCCAATCCGGCCGCAGCTGACCCAACTCTCTAGCCGCATCTAATGCTTTCTTGAAACAGGGCCCTAACTGAAGGTGGTATTTCCGAAAAAACTTGCACGGGAAACCGTTCGGCCCCGGGGCCTTCCCGGCGTTCAATTCACCGAGTGCCACGACTAATTCCTCTGCGGACAAAGGAAGCTCGAGACTATCTCGCTCCTCATCGGAGATCCCCCGTGGTGGGAGGTCCGCCAGAAATTTGTCCACGGCCTCCACCGGGAGAGATTCTCGGGGGGCGTATTGTGTTTCATAATAGCGCGCAAAGCTGGCGGCAATGACCCCCGGGTCAATTACAGAATTTCCGGTCTCATCTCTCAGCGCCGGCAGCGTCTGAGCTTGGAACTCGCTCTGGCACAGCCTGTACAGCATAGAGCTGGACTTGTCCCCCCATTGGTATATTCTACTCTGCGTTGCAAGCCAGATATGGCGTGACTCCTCTAGACGCAGGGAAGCAGCATCGCTCTGCGCCTGCCATAGACGTCATATGTCCTCCTCCACCCCAGTCTCCGTGGACCGCGCCCCTAAAGTGCGGACGCGATCCGCCGCCTTCTCCAGGTCCTCCCCTCCCACCCTACGGGCCTTTGCGCACCAGGCTATATCCACCCCCCCTAAGCGTAGGCTTCATGGCCTCTCAAAGGGTCACCGCGTCCGACTCTGGTTGGTCATTGTCCTCCCAGTAGTGAGCGATGGCCTCCCGCATATGGGACTGGTAGTCGTCCTGCTGCAGGTGCCAAGTAGAGAGGCGCCATCTGAATGGCTGCCGCCTCCTGTCGAGGAGGATGTCAATCGCAACAGGGGAGTGGTCAGATAGCCCACGCGGCAGTATGGCCGTCGACGTCACTCTTCCCATCACTGCGCATGGGACAAATAGGTAGTCTAACCGTGAGAAGGACCGATGGACCGCCGAGACATAGGTATATTCCCGACTGAGTGAGTGTTGAGAGCGCCAGGCATCCATCCATCCCATACCTCTCACCAAGTCATTCAGTTTCGTAGGGGCAGCCGCCAGCTGTCCGCCATCCGGCCTGCGACGATCCACGGTTCCATCCATAACGTCATTCCAATCACCTCCAATCACCGCAAGCGCGTCCTGAATCTCGGCCCAAACAGCGAACAGCTTCTCCAACAGAGACCATTGTAGAGGGGGGGAGCATACACACTAACAAAGACCACCTGTTCCCCATCAATCATTCCTTGGATAAAAACGTATCTGCCCTGAGCATCTATCCAATGCGTAGAATGAACATAGGACACCCTGCGGTGAACCAGGATCGCCACACCCCGGGACCCCCGTACAAAGCCAGCATGGAACACTTGATGATACCCATAGCGCTGCAAACTCAGAGTCTTGGTACCTAGGAGATGAGTCTCCTGTAACAGCAGGACATCCGCCCTCTCCCTCTTCCCCTGTCGCAGCACAGCGCCTCTTTTAATTTTATCTAGCATGCCCCTCACGTTCCAACTCACAATTCGAAGCGCGGCTCGGGGGAGCTTCGAAGCAGAACCCCTAGCCGCCATCAACTAGGCAGAGCAATAATCGTCTGGGTGTGTGTGAGTGCAATGAACAATAAAACATGTACCTAACCAGGTGGACCATCGTGCGTGAACAAGTTGCCCCTGTGGACCCAAACAGTTCGCATCCCCCCACCCTCCACCCCCGAACCCAACCCCAACCCAACTCCCGGAAAACTGGCCTCCCCCCTCCCCTATACCTCAACAACATTGAAGTATCTGTCGCGGTGCAGGAGTGCCCTAACCCCCAACGGGAGGTTAGTGGCCACCCACTCCAATGGATCCCCATCAACCACTCCCTCAACCCCCAACTAGCCCCACTAGGTGGGCAAGGAACGACTGCGGGCGACTGTACTGCCGCTACCGTGGGGCAGTAGTCCGCCTCCCCATCACCCCCCCCACCCCCTCCCACCCCGCAGCTCAGAACTGATTATCTAGTCCATAACACATGTTAGCAGAGCTTCGGCCATTGTCAGACACCTCAGGCTGGGCCACTCTCAGTTGCCTGCAAAGTCCATTCCACAGATCAACACAGATAAGGACTGCAGGGCTCTTCTCATTTCAAGAAGCTGACTCCCGGGAGTTCGGAGGAGCAGTCTCCTCCGCTACGCCCCTCTTGGCCGGGGACCCCTTAGTGGAACGGGATCGCCAATTGCTCCTACTGCGTGAGCGTCCGTGGGTCTGCCTCGGCTCCGTCGAGGAGGATGAAGCAGAGTCCCGGGCCGGTGGAGTGTGAGGTCGAATCCGAACCGTCTCATCAGTCCATGTAAACACCTCTTCCGGAGAATTGAAGAACATGGTTCGAGATTGAAAGACCACTCGCAGACGGGCCGGGTAGAGGAGGGCGTACTGAATTTTGAGTCCCCTCAAGCGAGCCTTGGCCTCTGTGAAGGACTGCCGTTGACGCTGTACCAGCTTAGTGTAGTCCGGGAATATCATGATTCGATGATTGTCGCACATGAGAGGTTCCTTCAGCCGGGCTTGCTTCAAAATAGTGTCTCGATCGTGATAGTTAAGTAGTTTGGCTATGACCGGTCTTAAACGCTCTCCAACTGGCGGCTTCGGAGCAAGCGCCCTGTGCGCCCGCTAAATGACAAAACAGCGAGAAAGGGACTCTGCCGGCATCCATCCCTCCAGCCATTGAGTAAGGAAAGCCTCCATGTTTCCCTTCTCACAATCCTCCGGAAAACCAACGAATCGGAGGTTGTTGCGCCGGGCCCGCCCTTCGGCATCCTCAGCGCGAAGCGCCAGACCTTTCTGGATCCCTTCCATGGCCGCGACTTTCTTCTTCAATATGGCCACGTCGTCCTCCACCCTGGTGATTCTTGTTTCGGCCTCGGTGATGCGCGCCACTGCATTTCTTAGGTCTTGGCGCAACAGCGTAACATCAGCTCCGACTGCCCCTATCTTGGCGTTCAGGGCGTCTCTAGACTGAGCAATTGCCGCCAATATTGCAGCAGTGTCCGGCCCCTGGGGCGGAGGGCCCCCGGCCGCCCCAGCCGCCCTGGTAAACTTATCAAGGGTACCTTGTTTCGAGGATCCGCTGCCTCCTCCCCTCTGGTCATAGTCCACAGCCGGTGAAGACCGCTCAGCAGGAAACCGCCCCTCTCAACCAACCTGGGTTCACCATCGCAGCCCGGGGGGACCCTCCGCTGGCTGCCCGCCGGCAGGCCCACCAGTCAGCCCCCTCGTGTAGCTTCGGGCACAAGCGGTCACTGAATTCGCAGTCCGGCGCACCGGGACAGGCAGTCCACTCTCACTGTGCTGTGTAGGCCTCAAATGTCTTCACTGCTCGTCCCGAGCCACCACTCAGCTCCACAGGCCCGTGATTGCGACGCGGCAGTGCAACCACCAGGCCCCGCGCCGCCCCGGCAGCCCCACACGATCAGGAAGGTCAGCAACAGGGGTGGCGCACCAAATAACTGTCCCATAGCCCCAGGTCACTGCTCCGCGGTAAGGGGGCCCCCAAGGGGGGGGCATGCCGCGGCTCGATTTAGCCGCCAAGTCGTGGGCCTCTATGGCAGCAGGTCAGGCACCCTCCAGGCGCCTCTGTGGAAGGGCGGCGCACCCGCACCTCGGGGATGAGGTCAGCCGCGGTCCGACCCGACCGCCGGAATCCCCACGGTCCCTCCTCCGCTCAGTGCAGTCACCGCCTCGCGCCCCCAGTGCACACTTACCACCGGGGTCGCGTCTCGAGAATCAGGCCACACTCGGGTCCCCGCCGCCACCAGCAGGCAGATGAGCAGCTCCGCATCAGCCACCGCCTCCCAGCAGCTCTCAGGTCCCCCAGGGGCACCACCGGGTCCGGCCCGGAGCTCCACCGACGGCCCCTCAACAGTGTCCAGGTCATAGATGGGGCCAGGCCGCAGCGCCGCCGCACCTCCGCGGCCGCTGTCCGCCCTCCCACTTCTCGGGCGTCGCCAAAATTCACAGCCCTGCTGCAGCCGCTCACGGGGCCCGCCGAGCCCGATCCGCACCACCGGCGCGGCTGGAAACCTCCTCGCACCTGCCGGACACCCTCCGCCTTTAACTAATGCAGCGGGATGGGCTAAGGCACGGGGGAAGGCAGGATAGATGGGCAGAAAATGATGCGGCGGATGGAGCACTACAAGGTTGCGTCCGCCATGACAGCCGCCGCAGCCACGCCCCCCGGGTTCGCTACTTTTAGTACTGTATTTGCAAGTTTAAGCGAGTTTTCAAACTCATTACCATCTGTATTTAATTTTGTTTTCCATTTTTGAGAAACTTTAGCTCGATCGTTTTCCTTATACTGACTCAATTCATCGCATATATGTGAGATTGAACAGCCTTCCTCACTTTGCAATTGCTCCATAACTTCTTCTCTTCTAAAGTTCATATTACCCCCTTGTTTCTTAAGCAAAACTGTTCTAATCTGCAGATATTTATAGAAATCCCTACACTCTAGGTTATACATCTGCTGCGCCTTATCAAACGTAATTAAACCTGTAGGGTCGATAAGATCCCCCACAGTTTTTAACCCTAGCCTGTCCCATCGTTTCATAGCGTTGTCATGAAACACCTCCGGTAGCAAGAGTTTCTTGAGTAGGGGAGTATAATAGTTCATTCTCCCTAATTCCATCTTTTTCCGGACCGAGGTCCAGACTTATATTACAGCCCCCAATGTCTTGAACTTCACTTTCTTGTAATAATTTGCTTCACTAAACGTTAACAGTCATTGATTAGCCTCCGTTATTATAAGCTCATATATATCAGGGATGCCCTCATTACCCCGCCACCTATCTTCAGTGTTACCACCTAATAATCCTCTGGTATAGTGGAGGACCGCCGCCTAAGCATGAGCGGATTTTGCGGATTGGCAATCCGCGAATTTTGCGGATTTGCGGATTCGCAATCCGCAAAATCCGCGAATTCCCGCGAATTTGCGGATTTTTTTTTTTTTTGTGTTCGCCCGTGTTTCTGCCAGTTCGCGAGGGTTTTTACAATTTCGCAATTTGCGAACTTACCTGTCGGGTCGCAAGTTTTGCGAACTTGTTGTTTCTACGTGTCCAGCCTGTTTGGGACACTCTTCTTCATCACTGCCACTCTCTGTCACCACTGCCACTCTCTGACTACTCATGCCACCCTCTGGCCCACCCATGCCACCCTCTGTTTCATCACTACACCCTCTGGTTGTCCAGTGTACATTATTTTCGGCAAAGCAAAGCACACCTTCCCTGCCTCAAGTGACCTGAATTAATTTGGGGCTGATTAATGTGTCACAGAATATTTTTTTAGCTGGCACCTGCTTCCTTAGTGCGCCCTGATTAGTGATCTTTTGCACTTGCTAAGTGCTTTCATTGTTGCAAAATTAGTTACAACACCTGCCCTGCCCCAACTGACAATAATGAATTAGGGGCTGATTAATGGATTTTAACTTCCAGCCTGGCTCCTGCTTGTCTCCCTTAGCTGTAATTCAGGACCTTTGTGGCATATGTGTAACTATTCTGAGGTTCAGAGCAGGGTCACATAATAGTTTCAACTGGCAACTGAACTCTGGAGGGGCCCCTCAGGAAGCACTGCAGGAAATGGCTACTAATGATGTGCCTGAACTTTTGAACCTGGTAAGTAGTTACTTTCAGTTTTGCCAAGATCGTATTTCTGCAATTTCGCACTTATTCGCGGGGCGCGAACTCACGCTAACAGTGCGAGCAGTGCGAGCAAAATCCGCTGCTCGCGGATTTGCGGATTTTGCGGGAAATTCGCAAATCTCGCGGATTGCGGATTTCCCGAAAATCCGCAAAATCCGCGAGCGGAACGGATTTTCCGCCCACGCCTACCGCCGCCCAGTAATATGCCTTAAAATCTGGTACTGTCAAGCCCCCCGATCTTTTGATAGGGACAGAAACTTAATATCCCTTCGTGTTTTGCCTTTTGCCCAGATGAAACGATTAGCAACTCCCTCAATTTCTTTGAACCAATTACTATTACATTTCAGTGGGATTGTCCTAAAAAGATAAAGAACTTTAGGTAAAAGTACACTTTTTATTATATTACAACAACCTATTACTGTCAAGTGTAAATTGTTCATCCTATCTAAATCTTTTTTAGATTTTTGAATTAAGGGGACCAGATTTTTTTCCACAATCTTTGTTAGATCAGACATTATTGTAATTCCCAAATATACCGCTGAGTCTGTTACTCTGTGGTCTGCCAGTGTGATTTTATTATTGACCACGATTTGCGTCTTGCCTTGATTAAGTTTGTAACCTGATAATGCCCCATAAATATCAGCTTCGCTTTCTATTCCCACCAAGGCCGCGGCAGGATCTGATGATGTAATAGCTAGATCGTCTGCATAACCGAGTATTTTAGTATCGTGGCCATTCAGTATTATTGGTAGGATGTTCCTATTTAATTCTATTCTCCTGATAAAGGAGACAATGTAAAAGGCGAAAAGAAGCGGGGAGCAAGGACACTCTTGTCGAGTACCCCGCCCAATGTTGATTACCCCAATCACCTCGCCCATTGCTCTGAGTCTGATCTTTGGGTTTATATATAGAGCCTGCAAAGCCCCTATGCATCTATTCCCAATATTTGCTTTTTCTAATGCGGCCCACAAGAAACCCCACAAGACCCTATTAAAATCTTTCTCAGCATCTAGCAATATAAGGGCCATAGGGTCTCGTGAGGCTGCCATACCATCGAATAACATGCATACCCTCTGATATGGTCTGCGGTACCCCTCCCGGAATGAAGCCATGCTGCCTGGGTGAGATGATCTTACCGATTATCGAACTTAGGCGGCTCGCTAAAGTTTTTGAGCAAATTTTAGTGTCGCTGTTCATGAGACTTATCGGTATATTGACCCTGGATCTGTTGGGGGTTTATGTATTTTCAAGAATACAACCATTGTGGCCTCCCCCCACGATAATGGTGGTGCTCCTCCCCTCTGTGTATGGATCATAAGTTTGATCATTTCCTCTTTTAATATAGGAAAACTTTCTTGTAAAACTCAAGTGGAATAAGATCGGGGCCAACCGCTTTTCCGGTGGGGAGATCATTGATTGCTCCCTGTATCTCCTCAAGGGTGAAACTAGCCTCCATAGCGCCTTTATCCTCAAATGATAGTCTCTCGCAGATTCAAGATAGTTCTCTATTTCATCTCTGCTTGCTCCCCTATCTGAGTGATATAGCTTCTGATAAAATTCTTGGAATATCAGGCAAATTTCCTTAGGGGTGGTGGCTGTTACCCCAACCTCTGAGACTAGCTCTGATATTTCCCCTCTATTTGCTGCCTGCTGAGTTCTAATCGCTAATGTACGCCCAATTTGCTCGCTATATTCGTATTGCTCCTGCTTCCAGGCTATAACATTTCTAGTCGCCTTCGAGGCCAGCGATTCCCCTACTGCAGCCTTAGCTAAGGCCAAATTCTGTGTTATCTCTGAGATATCTTGCTTCCCACTAATTGCTTTAGTCAGCTCCTCTTCTAATGTTATGATTGTTCTTATCACACGGCAGATTGCCCCAGATGCCGAGCACCCGAGGCAGACCTCATTCACATGCTGTGGTCCTGCCCAGCGCTGTCCTCATACTGGCTTCTGATCGAGGACACTCTTAATGGGGTTACTGGGAGAACTTTGACTGTCGACGCAGCGGTGGGGATCCTACATTGGTTCCCGCATACCCCTAAAAATAAAATATCAAGCAAATTTGTAGACTTAGGGCTCATTCTCGCTAAAAGAGAGATAACCAGGAATTGGAAGGCAAGAGTTGGTCCAACGGGAGCTAAATGGCACAACGAACTTTTGAAATGGGCCACAGCGGAGAGCACTTTACGATACCAACTGGCAAGGCGGCAGCAGAATGAGAGGGCGCTAGAAACAGCATTGGAATGGGAGACATTAGTGCAGGCCCTGCGAGATTACTGCGCTTCCAGCGATTCTGAGGGCGATGACGCAACACAACTTTAGTCCCGTTAGACATCCACAACTCTGATCTCTACGCAGTTACCTAGGGTTTCTTCCCACGAGCGCTTGCTACACGTATCACACACTGATGGCGGAGTTGGGCGGGGGGAGGGAGCTGAGTTGAGCAACTGTTGGGGAGGGTTTGTTCCATTAGGTTGATTTAGAAAAGCAGACGAAGGCCGCTGGATTATCCGGATCAGCTTCGACTATATACCGGATCCCCACCTGCGATTTTGTAAGCAGACGCCGCCCGACCCTCGGGTTGTGGGCTGAATGGCTGTGTATCCAAGATGTTTTCTCACGGGGGATTGGATGTTTTTTTTAAATTTTCACTGCAGATATGTTGCTGATCTAACATGTAACTTTGGCTAATCCCTGCAATAAAGATATATTTAAAAAAAAAAAAATGATTGTTCTTATCTTCCCCTCTATCTCAACTTTCTCTGACTTGTTCCGTTTGATTGAAAAACTCATGGTCTCCCCCCTGATGCCGGCCTTCCGCACATCCCAGACCACCCCCGGCTGCGCAGACCCTCTGTTTATTTCAAGAAATTCCCTGAGCCAGCCTTCCATATGTAACACATATTTGCTGTCCTGTAATAAGGCTCTCTCAAATGACCAGCTGGTAGGTTGTGTCTGAGAATTTGGGACTGAAATATCTAGAATTAAGGGGTTGTGATCTGACATTACCCGTGGAAGTCTGTTTATCTTGGAGATTGATGTTAATATAGGTGAGATCAAAAAATAGTCTAGACGTGCTACAGCCTTATGAGGTGTGGAATAATATGTACAGCCTCCCCCAAACACATTCTGTTGTTCCCATATGTCAATAAGTCCATTATCTTCCATTAATTGTAACAGAGCTCTATGGCTCTTTCTTTTCCAGTCTGTAAACCTAGCTGGATCGTTTTTCCATAGACCATTTAGCCCGTTTATATTCAGATCTCCGCACATTATTATTGGGAGGGGCCAATTAGCCATTTGTATATTAATTTGATTTAAAACTTCCGGGTCGTCAACTGTGGGAGCATATAAAGAGCACCAGGTAAAATTCAATCCCTGCGCTTGACATTCTACCATAGCCCAGCGACCATAAGCATCTGCAAGCTGTTTTTTTACTATCACCGCCTTGGCCCGAGCTAATATCGCCACCCCCGTGTTCTTGTTCCTTGGGTTGTGCATACTAAAAGCTGATATCCCAGCTGATCTAATAAGAACTTGCGAGAGACCTCGATGTGAGTTTCCTGTAAGCAAATTATATCTGCACGCACTGTTCTTAGATATTCCTTCACATCCCTGTGTTTCTTTGTATTATTTAATCCACATATATTAATGGTAACTATCTGCATGAAATGTCTTTGATTTCGCATGTATTCCTCCTATGTACCCCATTCTGGCTTTCTTTGTTACTTAATGATGATGATTTTGTCTGTCTTTTAACCGCCCTCAGCCCCACCCATCCCAGCAATCCCTCCCCCCTCGAGCTCCCCCCACTCACCCTCCCCCCCACCAAATGAAGCAAGCAGACCTAAGGTCTCTATGATGGAGTCTGGCAATCGGCTTCCTTTTGCCGTATTTTTCATGCCTTTACTACTTTGTGGTGTGCTAGATAATCCTTCTCGGTGTATTGCCCTCTTAACCAACATACCCCCAATTGAGTGCTAAGCTATGCAGTTGTCCCCTTCCCTTCCCAGTCCCCTTCCCCACCCCCTTTAATTTTAGTTACATATGAATTCACTTCAATCTGCTCAACCTACTCGTAAAGGTTCAAAATTACAATTACATGAGAAAAACTAGAAGTGAGCCTCCCTGGGTACCACCCACCCTTTCATCAGAGGGTAGTATTTCCATTCCCTGTCTTTAGCGTGTCCATATAGGCTTTGGCTTGAATCTCGAATATGAAAACTCTGGTGCTGTTTTTATAGATAATCTTCAGCCTCGCAGTTTTCATTAGATAGGCTTGTAGGCCCATCTGAGGACATGGTTCCACCAGTTCCCTTAGCCACCAACGCCTCTCGACTGTTATATGGCAATAGTCCGGGGTGGTGAAAAAGGACTGGTTCTCGAAGGATCGTTTAGCATTTGGGCGGGATTTGGAGTATACCTCCTCCCTCAATAGGGAGTTACCAAAGTATACTAATATTGCTCTTGGTCTTACTGTTCCTTCTTGAGCTCTATGCTGATTCTTCTTCAAGGCCAGTGGAAAGCGGAGGGCCCTTTGAACTTCTCTTACCCATTCCCAATGACTTAGTTCCGGAATAGCACCTTTTATCAGTTTCAGGGCATAAGCCCTGATATCATAGCCTTCACCCCCATCCTCCATTCCCAGAACCCTGAGGTTATTCTGCCTCTGGCGATTTTCCAGATCTTCGAGCTTCCACTGCATGTCTGTAAATTGTTTGTCATAAGTGCTGAGTTTTGCCTGACAATCTTCCAAGAGGCTCGTCCAATCTTCCAATTGGGCCACTTTCGTATTGGTATCTGTGCAAACTTTTGCCAGCTTTCTCACAGCCCCTTGTAGATTCTTGGTTGCCAGACTATTCCTTTTCCCTTCAGTTCTTGTCTCTTCTTGAAGTTGCTTAATAGAGTCAAGTATCATCCGGACTGAGGGGGCTTCATTATCTGTCCCTGCCACTGCCTGTGCCTGCACCTGTGTTGTATGCTATGGGTAAACATTTCTGGTAGCTGAGTAGTCCCAGTTCGAAGATGCTTTCGAGTTTACTCTACTAGCCCGACGTTGTGCCTTATTAGTTTTCTCCAGGGAATGGGAGTCTCTCTGTTTTCTTGACAGCCTTTTTTTCCTAACAACTGTATCTTTGCCCTTTGGTAGGGTACCAGCGCCTACCTCCGAGCTGGAAATTGTGCTAGCGAGTGACGCGCTCTCACTCTCACTTTCTTCACCTCCGAGGGAATGCCTTTTGATCCATCCGTGACCGAATAGAAATTGTCTCCTAGATCCTGGCCACTAGGGCCACTACTTGCAGTGACCTCCTGCACTAGCATATTAGTTAGTAGATGCACCCCGCCTGGATCTAAAAGATTGGCAATTCCATTTTCTCCCACACTGACCTCATATCGGTCGGTACGTTCTTCAATTGATTCGTGAAGATGGTTCACAGCAGTTATTTTATTGCCCCCCCATCCCTTTCTGTAGCAGCAATATATGCTGTATGTTTGCTTTCTTCAGTTATCTCCCCCCACTGTACTTCTGGGGTAATTGTATTCTGTCCTGCTCCGATGGAGGCTACCTGAGCCGCTCTTAAACCTTCCTGTTCAGCTTTCTTTCCTTTAGGGGTTGTTACAGGGGTTGTTACAATCGGGGGTTTCCGAAGGGCTGTTGAGTCCTTTCTTTGAGAGCCCGTCTGGCTGGCTGCTGAAAAAAAGCCCACTCTATTTTTGAGACCCCAGTGCTTGCTTCCCCTGGCTTTGGCACTCTTCCCCTTGTATTGTTCCATGCCCCGGTATCATTTTTTTCCCCAGTTCAGCCTTCTCACCTGGGGTATTACCAGAGTTTTTTACGATCTCTTTTCCCGTCTCCTTGATCTTAGCCGTCTTCCCCAGGTCTTTTGCCTGTGCTGGTGCCTTTGGGGGCATTGATCCGTGTTGTTGTTCCCCATCTGCAGCTTTTCCCTTTGCTCCCCGGGTTATTTTCGGCGCTAACTTCCAGAGTAAGAAGAACCAGCTACCAATCTGTCCCCCTCAGCTTGCTCCTGTGAAAGGATCTCCGAAAAGCCTCTATTCCTGGCGCTCGAGGCTCCGCTGCTTTGGTTGCCTCTGCCTCCGACTCCGCCTCCAATAACTCCGCCGGCTCCGCGAGCTCCAACGGCTCCGAGAGTGCAGAGGACTCCCTTTCGCTGCCGTCTGTGTGAACGCAGCTCCAACAGGACCGCCGCCGCCGAAACCAGTAGCTCGGTAAGCAGCTTCTCCACTGTCACCAGAAAATTGCCCGTTTGCAGCGTCATCATTGAGGGTAGGATTACCGCCAGCACACCGCTCCTTGTCTCATAAATGCTACGGCATCAGGAGCGATTGCAGTCGCCGTTAGCCAGACGTCATCTTCGTTACTTCCTCTTTCCTGCGCTGGGATGCCTCAGGGTAACCATGCGCTATAGAAATGTGTAATCATTCATTCATTCATTCCATGTGTGCTGCACACATAGAAAGAGGAATATGCCTTTAAAGATTGTTTTAGTGCAGGAAGGAAACCTTTCCTGACAAAAACAACCCTGCATGTAACACTGGCACCCATGCACTATGGTTAGTGTTAGCGATCGACTGACCGAAGTGCACAATCAATATGAGAGAGCAGAAGTGCACCATATCTTAGTAAATATTGAGCATTTCTTCTGTCTTCCTTTCAGGCACCTCAATGCAGCGAGTTGCTTTGCAGCATTGCGTGGCCTGAATGGCTAGTAAATCTGGCCCTTACTGTAGTTCCCTGAACAGGGGCGGCTTTAGGCATGTGCAAGCTGTGCACCTGCACAGGGCCACCAAACCCCAGGGGCCACCACACCAATATATATCCTTAATATAATAATCCTCTGAGGATGGATACATATTTGAGTGGCGGCCCCTGGCAGGGATTTGGCAGCCTCCGGCTCTGTTCCACTTCCAAACACCCTTACCCCCCACTCTTCACGGGCCTCCGCGCTCCGCCCTGATGGACCCCCTTTCTGGAGCCCCCTACCTACGCTCCCTGCCCAGAGCCACCATGAGCCGAGAGTGCCCCTGCCCTGAAAAGTAACTTTTCATAACAAGCGTTTCAAATTGGCATTAAACTAAGTCCATCATCTTCATGGGAGCAATCAGACAGTAGCAGATCTAGCTCATTCTTACTCATTGTGCTAGAAGAAAAGTCATAGTTTCAGAACTTGTCATGGAACAATTAAATAAAACATTGTTTTGCTGTGTTTACTTTTTTTTGCTCCAGGCATTTGATGTTTTGACCTCTGCAGAGGATGAAGAACCCTGAAGAGGGCAGTCTATATGTGCTCTGGTTCATGGATAGAGGTTTTTATTTCCAGTCTCATACTGGCGCTCTGGTAAGACAGCTGTCTGCATACAGCTCCCCTGCTAGCGGTGAAGAGCACAGCTATGGGAAGCACTTTACACATAAGGAAATATAGGTCAAGTGTACTAATGCATTTTCTTGTTAAAAACCCTGTGATTCAGTAAATTGCAGGTTTGCAATGAGAACATTTGTTTTTCTAGTTTACTAAAACAATGTAATGATTCTGTAACATGTTCGCTAAATGGGTTTAGGAAATCATAAGAACTCGCTGTTTAGAAGGGGCGTGTTTAAGGTGTCCCTTCCAAACAGCCATTTCTTATGGTATGTATTAAGGTTTTATGACCGAAATGTGAAGCATTCATATTTTACCAACACTTCAAAGGAGGTTATAGCCTGTTCCCAAACGGGAAGGGGTTCCTATGAGAACCCTTCCCTTTGTGAATGGTCCAAAACTAATTTCTCAGACCTGCCTACTCTCAGAAAATTGCTTTACAAACATTTTCTTTTGTAAATGCACTGGCTGCATTAAAAAAAATCCTATACCTAAAAGTCAATCACAGACATGGTGGTCTGCTGGCCCCAGCATGCCACCAACCCTGTGAAGTCAGAGATTCGTAGTGGGTAGCAATTTGCGACCTACATTATTAAGATTCATCAGGTAGATTGAATTGCAACCCACTGTGATTTAGTTTTTTGTAAACCATCCTATTAAATCATAGGTCTGTTTGCAAAACACAGTTGGATTTGCTAAAAGTTTGTGTGCGAATTTTAATCACTTTTAGCAAATTCTTTGTCCTTTCAACTGGCCCTATATTCTTTTGAGCTCAGCTGAACTGCATTCCAATGATCCATATTTCTATCTGGAATCCCACACACCTCGCTCCTTGTCGGGACACAGCTTGCAGGTGCCACTTAAAAGAACTTTGTACATAATGCCTATGTTGGGAGGAAGGAGTACCTTAAGTCTGCGATGTGTGATTCTATATCTAATTAGAATCTATAGCACCTTTCCCATTTAGAAGGGAGATGAGGCAGACTGAGTGGAGCTGTGTTCTGCTGGCGGTCTGGAACATGTGTTGGCATTTGGGAGGAATTTTCCTTAGACACTCAGGGGGATGCATCCTGAGGACCAGGGTGGAGCTTGGAAGAAGGGACGACCTCTGCAAAGCTGAGACACATTGCATGAGTAACATAGCAGGTATGGAAAGTCTGGGAATTTTGGTATGCTTGATAAAATCTTTCAGGAACATCAGCACAGTATGCATTTCCTGTGGTCGGAGTAGGAGAGAATTGGTCTAAGGGGCTAATCAAGGTAGATGGACATTGCCATTAGAGACGTTCAGGTTTCCTTATATTTAGTCATTCAGTACTTTTATGTATTGAATATTGACTTAATGTAACTTCATATCAAAAGCAGAGTTAAGTAGCAATCTATAATTCTAAGCTGGAAGCCAAAATGGTTTGTGTCAGATTTCTCCTTCCCAAACAAAGACGGCATCCATATAACAAGAGAAAACATGAACTAGAATTTGGCAGCCATCTCTGTACTCTAGAATATCAAGACACCTACCCTTGACAGCCTTATTTCCCAGTGTTTATTTTGTGTCTCACATCTTGCTCAGTTTGAAGGCTGAATTGTGATATAATAATTTCTGGAAAATCCTATTCGTAGGAAAATCTGAATTTCTTCAGTGGAACCCATTGTATTCAGAGTTTCCCCATCTGTGTTTGTATAGACTTGAACATTTCTTCAAAGGCAGTTTTGTTTCATGACTGATTCTATGGATCTAAAGTTTTGTTTTCACCTGCTGAGTGGCAATCTCCAGTACCTTCTACTTGATCTGGTGTTCTGAACCTATTCTAAAATGTATTTTATATTATTCAAGGTAATTAAAAGATTAGGATCTGCAGGCATTAATCATCACAGTGCAGAAGAGTAGACTCAGACTATTATTCAGATTCTATGTTGCAGGTAAACTATTTGTACCCCCAAGCACCCATAGCTGCAGAGTGTTACCCAACTCTGAAAGGTATAGCATACAAGGTATCATAGACAGTGTGCGATAGCTCAGATGAGATGACAATATAGTCAATCTTGTTTGTTTATTTGCTATAGAACTTCAACACATGAGAAGAATCCATATCAGGACCCAATGATGAGTGTATTTCCCAATTTCCCTTTCCTCTGTGTCATCTGGAGTGGCTTCTTAGCTTCTATGGAGTACAAGGTGGCGAGTCTGTGCAGCATCAAAATCCAAACATCCCCACAATGGACCTGTGAGTCTGGCAAAATCTTACCATAAATGGCTGTTAGACCTGTCAGCCATAGGGTGGTCTTCCCCCCAAACGTTTTAGCTTTGCCCTCCGTGTTTTTGCTGATCTAGTTTGTGCTGGGCCTGGGACTCTGCATGTAATTATTCCTTAAAACATGGTAACATTGGCTTATTCTCAATTTAATTTACTTGTAAGTCCCTAGTAAAGTGGTACTACACATGCCCAGGGCCTGGAAATTAAATGCTACTAGTGGGTCTGCAGCCCTGATTGTGTCACCCACTTAAGTAGCTCTTTAAACATATCTCAGATCTGCCATTGCAGCCTTTGTGTGCAGTTTTAAATTGCCCTTTCGATTAGGTGAAAAAAACCTTTTCCCACTCTTAAACGTTCCCTTTTAATACATGAAAGTTACCCATAGGGTAGGCCCTGGACAGTCCAGAGGACATGGTGCAGTGTATTGAAAAAGTCAGGCATGTACTTTTTAGTTTACATCCTCTGGTAGTGAAAACACGTTTTCAGCCACTGCAAGGCTTACCTCTCCCATAGGATAACAATGGAGTTACGTTATTACATTTAATAAGCTGTAACTTCCAAATGGGACCAGGTAACAAGTTCATGTTTGGTGTATTTGGAATTGTGAAGATTTGAAGCATCCTCTGTGTAGAGGATGGCCTTCTGGGCACAGCTGAAAATCCGCTGTGAAGCGTTCAAAAGTAATAAAGTTCTATTCCAAGAAAGGTTGAGATTTCAAAAGGTATTTATTTGAAGATAATTGTTGTCATTAACTTCAAGGTTAAACTTCTTATTGATGAAATTCACATGTATTTGTTTTATACAATTCCACAAGTTTTTGCAAAGCGTTCCCGATGCATTTCGTGCACTAAGTGCACTTCGTCAGGGGAATCTAAACATAAAAGATTAAATGGACTCAGTATGAGGATAGGTTCTACTAAACACATAGGTAAACATATCTATGTCATCCTTCAAAAATTAAACATGCAGTCTGTATTTGGAATTGTAACACACATTCTCTCTCTTATGGTAAAGTCAGATTTTAAATTACAAGTTTGAAAATGCAACATTAAGAAAGTTGTATTTTCCTGACTTAGCCATTTAAAGTTTGCAGCCTGTCTCTGGGTCACATGATTGGATGTAATTCAGTGATGGGCTTTGTGTTTCCTCCTAGACAGCCACACACAATAGAGAGCATAGGTGTGCCTAGATGTGCCATCACTGGCAGGATGGGAGGGCACAGCTGGGCCCAGAACAACGTACACTTGAATAGGCTGTGTCCTGCCTCCACACAAAGGTGATGCATATTCCCAGTAGTCAGCCTGAAGACAGGGCAGGAAAGGCTTGAAGCTGGTGGACTTTAAAGGGAAACCTCTAAAAGCTTCTCCCACTACAAAGGACTGCCCAGGTATAAATAATAAACCTCAGACACCAACTCTTAAGTACCCTTTTGAACCTGAAAATACTCTGCCAGGAAGAAGGACTGCTGTGTTGCTGAAAGGACTGCCACTCTGCTGGACTGCTGCTCTGAAGGAATGCTATCCTGCTGTGCTAGCACGCTACCCTCTTGCCTGGGCGAGAAGGACTGGACCTGCATCAGTTGAACCAGGACCCCGGAATGACTCCAGGGGCTAGTTGACTGGCCTTCTGCCTAGAGCCTCATGGACAGAAGGCTCCAACAGCACCTGGACTCCGCCATCAGGGAGTCCTACCTTTCCGAGTGGTGCCATCCCAGTTCTGGACCATTGCAAGTGGGATTGAAAGGTACTCTGCCAACCCTTATGTGGATCCAGCAGAACCATAGCAGCGTCGCTGCTGTGTTGTGTAAACCTGAGCAGAACCGCTACTGTGCAAAGCTTTACCGTCGGAGACCCTCGCATCCCAAATCTCTCATCAACGGCAGCCACAACAATGATGCAGGTTCTTGTAGAGTTGCCTAACATCTCCTTGGAACCGACACATCACTTCGACTGCATGATGCACCATAGATGCCGGACTTCACATTGCAAGCCCTCATCAACAGGCTCCTTGACAATGATGCAGTACATCACATTGCAGCTTTGCAGCTCCTTGAAACTGATGTATTGACTTGGCTGCACAATACATCATAGTTGTGTGACATTGTAATGCTCCGCAACCAGGATTTAAGATTCTACTGTTCAGCAGGCCTAACTGGGCCCATGTAGCCACCCCACACTTCATCATGGTCGGCTGGGACTAGTGCCTTTGTCCCAGTCCAGTGCGACCAGGAATTTCAGTGAAAACAGAGCTAAAAAGCAAAAATCTCCAAGATTTGTGCTTTTTGGCTCTGTTTTCACTGAAATCTTTCAAATGGCTTATCTCCGGTTCTAATGAATGGAATTTTGCCATTTAATAAAGAT
Organism: Lissotriton vulgaris; assembly: GCF_964263255.1. Lineage (NCBI taxonomy): Eukaryota > Metazoa > Chordata > Amphibia > Caudata > Salamandridae > Lissotriton > Lissotriton vulgaris. The sequence goes on along the minus strand of NW_028251109.1, from coordinate 277,064 downwards.
TATTCTAGTTTTCCAAATCTGGCATGGGATCCTTTTGGGGTGTGTTTTCACTGAGTTACTGTTTAAAGAATAGTACAAATACTTTACACATTGCCTCTAAGTTAAGCCTGACTTCTCTGTGCCAATAAACCAGAGGGCTGAGCACAGGTTAATTTAGGGGTTGCTTATGACTTCACCCTGACAGGGATTTTGGTTTCTACTTGAGTTTCACCCCACTCAGGCAGTGACCCAATTTCTTACACTGGCTTACTTATTCATTATTCAAAGCACCATTAATACCTTCTCAAAGAAGATATTCTTCCAAGAAATGAAGAGGTAGACGATTTCCCAGACTGCTGCACTAGGGAGTTAGTCTGTGCCTGCAGATTATATTGCAGAGAATGGTCCCCCACTGTGTGGGAGCATGTGGTTTCATAATTGTGCACTAACATTACTGGAAACAGCGTTCTGATCACCCCCAAGGGAATGGAGTCAATGTTTTACTAGGAAGCTAAGTTGTTTTTGTGGAACTTCCTTCCTGAAGTTGGAGGATTCAGAAATTCTTAAGACAGAGGAAGCTATTCTTTACATGGAAGAATTTCAATGAAATAGCTGGTACTGTAAGTTTTGACCATGGAAGTTGAGTTTTGGAGACTCCCATTGCAAATGAAATATTTTGACTGGCGTTTGATGAGCCACTCCTGAATATCTGAGAACTGTTTATAACAGTATTAGTGCTACCAGAAAACATTGGACTTAGTGGAAAACATCCATTGGAGAACCAGCAACAACCTCAATTTCCACATGTTAAGATGCATCCTGTTACAACTCAGAACATTTGGCATGCAGTTTAAAGCAAAAACAGAGCTATCAGATCATTAGATCTGACTTCATTGACCCCTCATCAAACACAGCCTCATGAGTTGCCTGATCGGACATACTTTCCATCTAAAAAGGAGGCAACATAGAAAAAACTCATCTACCCCAACTATTAGCTTGTATCCAACCACATTAACTCTTGGTTTGCCACAGATTGAGTGTATGTACCAGTCTGCTGCTCAGTGGAAATTTTTGTCATTTTTCAGAATTTTCACAGTTCCTGTAGGATTGCAATGAATACCCTTCTCTCGTGCCTACCTATGGTGCTGGTTTTAATTTTTCAGAACATTTCGTTCCTTTTGTTTTAAAAGTTTTTATTGAAATTTTTTCAGTGGACAGACATATTAATTATACAGGCAAAAAAAAAAACACACCTAAGCACACAATAAACAAAAAACAATCAGTCAAAATAATACATTATACAAATACAAATTCAAGTACACCTGAATTTACACACTAAAGAAAAATACAAAATATAACATACTCCTATCGAGTTCGCAATTGGTGCCCAGATTTTCAGACCCATCGTTCTCTTTCTCTTGCCCTTAGATTTATAAACCGCGTTCTCCAGATGGTGTATGGATAGTAATCTGAATTGCCAGTTGGTAAATGTAGGAGAATCCACATCTATCCATTGTGTTGTGATGCAGAGCCGATAAACGGATATGCAAATGAAGATAAATCCTGCCTCGGCTTCTTTACCCGGTCTAAGGAGATTTTCTTGGGAGCCTAAAAGCACCAATTCAGGTGATAGTTGTACTTCAATGTCTAAGCTATGTATCAAGAAATATTCGATATCCTGAATATAATGGCATAATTTAGGGCATGAAAAAAACATATGAAGTGCGTCCGCTGCCACTAGTTTGCATCGATTGCATTTATTGCCTCTCGGGGAGTGCCATTTTTCCATTTTTTCCCAGGTATAATATAATTTAAAAATAGACATAAAGTGCTGACTCTTCAGGGGACCATTAAATGAAACATTCATAGATAACTCAATTATTCTATCAAGCTTTATTGAGGGCGATCCTAATTTATTTTGCCACCTAGTCTCCCATACCGATAAGTCATCCTCTGTTTTCTCTAACAGCAATTGATATAACGGCCCCAACTTCGATCTTTTTTTAATTGCTTCCAAGAGTTCTATCCTATTAAATGCAATCAAATCATATGCTCTCTTCTGCTCCAAAAAACAACGTACCTGCAAATATTTAAAGAAATCCGAACGAGGTACTTTAAATTTAGTCTGTAAATAGTCAAAGGTGACTATCTGCTCCCCTTGAAAGAGATCTCCCAGCCTACAAATTCCGGACTGCTCCCATTTCCTCATCACATGATCCCTAAATACCGCTGGAAAGAGGAGACAATTGTAAAGAGGTGTATAAAAGTTTAAATTATGACATAACCCTATTCTCCTCTTTATCTTCCTCCAAATTTCAAATGCTGCGATCACTATCTTAAACCTTGTTTTTTTTTATAATAACTTGGTTCAATTATGCGAACTAAACATTGCTTTGCCTCTATGCCCATCACCATCTCGTATATGGACGGTGTGGCACATTCTTCCATTGGATCTTCCTGAAAGAATAAAGGTCCCATATATTTCAAAAGAGATACCCAGTGGTACAGGTGAAAATTAGGCATTCTCCAGCCTCCTTTCAGCCTTGGTAGCATGCACTATTTGAGTGCTCTCCTCGATCTATGATAATTCCATAAGAACCTAGAGCACATTCTTTCAATACGAGAAAAAAACACAGTTGGGATAAGTAGAGGAATAGTGCGGAAAATATATAGAAATTTTGGAAAAATGAGCATCTTTAAAACATTAGTGCGTCCGTATAATGACAGATGCATATTGTTAATCCTTTCTAATGTCCGATTTGCAGAGGCAATAGTTGGATCCAAATTTAGATGTACTATCTCTCTTATCTTAGGAGAGATTTTGATACCCAGATAGACAGCATCTGTTTCAAATGACATATCACTGGGTCGGCCTGCTTCTGAATGAATCAGTTGAGTGTTATTGATGTTTAGTTTATATCCTGAATACTTACCAAAGTTTTCCGCAGCTGATATTATTCCGTGGAGGGCAGTTCTTATATTAGATGTAGTAATCGCGATATCATCCGCGTATGCCAGTACCTTATATGATTTATTCAACCTTGTCTTGTTCCCCTAGCTATTGTGATATTACCCGATAATGTACCAGAAATACGGATAGCAGCCCTTGGCCGTGCGTATAAAGCCTGCACTGAGGGGATACATTCTTGTGGGAATCCCTTGCATGCCAGTACGGTCCACAAAAAACGCCATTTAACCCTGTCAAATGCTTTTTCTGCATCTAACAGGGCTACCGCCACGGGGGAATTTGTGACCTGTGACCAGTCTAGCATGGAAATGATCCTTTTGACATGATCTGTTGTGTCACTCTGTTTAATAAACCTGTGTTGATTTTTTGAGACCAGGCTCGGCATAAGATCATTAAGCCTGTTAGCAAGCAGCTTGGAGTAGATCTTACTGTCAGTGTTTAATAAAGAGATAGGTCTATAAGACCCCATTTCCGTGTCTTTTTTACCTTTCTTTAAGATTACTACAATTATTGCCTCCAGCCAAGAGTCAGGAGTATTACCTATGAAAGCTTGTTGAAAGACTTCCAGAAGTTCACATTTCAGTATAAAATTCCAATGGAATATTATCGGGCCCCATTGCCTTGCCTAATGCCAGACCTAATAAAGCACACTCAACTTCTTCCCCTACTATGGGAGCAGACAATAGAGCTTTCTGCACATCCGAAAGTTCTTGAGATTGTATATCCTTCAGAAAATCCCCTTCTTCCTGCCGCAAGGGTGCTACCTCAGTTGCGCTATACAAAGATTGATAGAAGCTGAGGAAGGCTTCTAGAACCCCATCCTTTGTGTCTTGTAATACACCATTTAGATCAGTGATTTTGGCAATGTCGTTAAAAACGGCCTTCTGCCTAAGTCTAATAGCCAAAGTCCGACCCGTCCTCTCACTAAATTCATAAGAATCCTCTCAATGCTGTAGAGATTTCTGCACTATTTGGTCGGCTACATTAGCATAAGCTAACACTCTTTTTGAAGTAAGATCTCTCTGAGCAGTGCTTGAATCCAAACCCTGCCTGATAATATCGGCTAACTCCCGCTCCGCTAGTATGACTTCCTCAAAGTATCTTTTATGTTTAGCCAGTATTTTATTTCCTTTGGTGTTCGAAAACCATAAGGCTTCTTCCCTTACAATGGATTTAAAAGTGTCCCAGACCACTGTATTTTCCTGGTCATAAACTGAACGTATTCATCATCCAGAAGAAGGCTCCGATCAAACGTCCAGGCTTGATTCCCTGTTTTGTTCTGGGAACCTATCATCAAATCAATAATTAAAGGATTGTGGTCGGAGATCATTTTTGGCCTCAATATGCATATATATCCTACCTAAAAGGGAAGAGGAGAAAAAAAATAATCTAACCGAACAAATTTTGCATGAGAAGAGGAAAAAAAAGTAAAGCCTGAATCACCTGGATGTAAAAGATTCCAGACATCAAACAGCCCATGATCTAAACACAAACCACCTAATGATGAAAATTCCTGCTTCTTTCTACCCAAGTAAGGAGCTCTCCTTTTAATATCAACCTGAGCATCAATGTGTATATTCAGGTGCCCGCATAGTAACAATGGTTGAGGCCATTGCGCTAATTCAATATTGAGATAATTCATAAGTTCCGAGTCATCCAGATTGGGACCTTATATATTACAAATAGTAAACCTAAAAGAACCCATCTTCAACTCACTTATTGCCCAACGGCCCCATTTATCTTCTGCCTTTTTTACACAGAGACCCAGGCCACGTCTCATGAGGATAGCAACCCCTCTTTGAAACCCAGTTTGTCTAGAACAGGCAATTAACTCCAGACCTAAGGTCTTTAAACATCCCCTATTGACCCACAAAATATGAGTTTCTTGTAAACATACCAAGTCAATATGTAATATCTGTATAAATCTGGCAAAAATTTGTCGTTTTTTCGGTTCATTAAGTCCATATACGTTCAGAGTGCACACCTTTACTTTCTTATCCATTTTCAAAAGAGAAAAACACCTTTCGAAAAATCATTACGTCAGAGGAAAAACAACTTAAAATAAACTCAATTTAGTCATAACACTTTTTATAAGATACCACATTACTTAATTGCCTATGCTCACAACACCACCATACCAGATGTACCAATAGTATCTTTCCTGCCGCTGATTTTACGCCCCCCCAACACCCACACCCAGACCCCACTACCAAAACCCTCTCCCTCCCCCCGACTCCTTGACCGCCTCCCCCCAGCCCCACCCGCCTACCCAAATCGCCTTATGAGGCCCAGGGGCTATAAGTCCCTGTTGTAATGGAATGCCGTGTCCCCCCACTCCAGGGTAGGGAAGAGAAAACTAAACCTTGACGGCGATATTCATTGTTTGAGAAAATTCAAAATTAGCATTGCAATTTAATTACAGGGACCCCAAAAATTATTTTGCCTCAATCTCCGATAGAAACATTTTTGTCTGACCCTTAACAGTAACCTTAAGTTTAGCAGGATACTGCAAGAAGGCAGAGGTCCCTTTACTCTGAAACCCTGTTATTCGCTGACGGGGATGCCATCGTTTGCTGACTGTCGACTGACAAAAATCAGGTCTGACAAAAAAGTTAAAATCTTTAGCAGAACCCCTTTTATCTGGTCTGGCATGAGAATATATAGCCTCCCTTGCTAGAAAATTATTAAAAGAAACAAGAATAGCTCTCTTCTCCTTGCCTAGGTTTCCTGATTACAAACGGAAACCTATGTGCACCTTGAACTTCCTTTGACCAGTCCCAGAGAGTCAATTCAGGAAAAGCTTCAGTTAGTAACTCACAGATAAATTTCCGAGGGTCTGCTCCCTCTTTCTTTTCCGGAATACCTAAAAAGCAGAGATTATTCCTCCGTGCCTGGTTCTCTAACTCGGAGAGTTTATGACTGAGATCATCCCGGTGTGCTCTAACAGCATTTAATTCCGATTTATATAGTGCAGCATCATCCTCTAATGCAGAGATTCTGGCTTCTGTTTCTGTCACTCTTACAGCTGTATCAGAGCAAATTTGTATCACACGGCGTACTGCATTCTTAACTTTACTGCAGGTAGCCTGAGTATGCGCGTTTTCCACTTTAATTTCAGCCCTATGATTCATCATTGTAGTGTAAATAGTTGCCAAAGTAATCTCTTGTTGTGAATTAGAGTCATCAACATTCGTCTCAGCGTCCACCAGTGCAGTTTCACTTGATGTGGGGTCTCCTATTGGCGTTTCGTCTAAGTTTACTGGGGTTAGTTAATCCTTTTTCGAATTATTGCACCGAGTCCCTCTCTTCTTTACTCTTTTAACTGTGGACGCGCTGACATTAGGGGAGACCGGATTTGATGTTGAGTCATACTCAAAGCTGCAACATCACCATATTCAGCCCAATCCTTACTTAAATTTGTGCTTTCGTCTGAGGAGGGGTCAGACATTGAGTAAAAGTTATCACCGGCCTCCTGAGACCCATGTGTAGAAGCACCCTCTGTTATTGCCATTGCGTCTATCTCCTTAACCAAACTGTCCAAACTACCAGTCTGGGAACCCATAACCAAGCCAGCAACAGCCCCATCTCCTTCTGGAACTCCATCTCCCACAATCCTCTTCTCTGTGATAGATGAAACCTGAACCGGAGTTCCCCGCTCCCCTTCAACTCTGACTTCATTGACCCCTAATCAAACACATCCTCACGAGTTGCCCGATCGGACATACTTTCCATCCAGAAAAGACCCAACATAGAAAACCATCTACACCACCTACTAGCTTGTATCCCACCAAATTAACTCTTGGGTCAGCCACAGATTGAGTGTATGTCCCAGTCTGCTGCCCAGTGGAAATTTCTGTCATTTTTCAGAATTTTCACAGTTCCTGTAGGATTGCAACGAATACCTTTCTCTAGTGCTTATCTATGGTGCTGTTTTACATTTTTCAGAACATTTCGTTCCTAAAGCCATCTTTCCTCATTTTAGAGATATTTTGTTATTCTTCACTAACAATTTGTACCTTTCAGCTATTGATCTGTTAACTATATTGTTGTTTGACTTGTTTCTGTACATATAACCATGCTTTTTCTTTGAAGAAGTCCTTGTTATTTTAGGTGAGCCACCAAAACTAGAAAATGATTTCCCAGAAAAGAGTTAACCTTTGTAGGTTCAATTGTGTGATGCTTGTGAGTGTGCAGTTACAGCTCATATCAAGGTATCATACATCATCATAGCCTAGCACTCTAATTATCTAGACTAACAACACATTTTTGGAGACTATAATCTACCATTAAAGCAGTCACTCCACATGGATAATCTTCACTAAGACTTTGTACAATATTGAAGCCAGATGTGTACCAACAGGAAAAGATTGTAAAATATAGGTATTATTGGTATGCGGCCAAACTTGATCCTCACCGAGCCTGGACATGAGAATAATAACTGTCTTAATATATGCCCTGGATTCTGGGATTTCCGCATGATACTCAGTACAGAGATCAAGCTTTCTGTTCTTAGAAAGGTTTGAACAAAAAAGGGCACTAATACAGAAAGCCATTTAGATAAGGAATCTATGGCCAGATGTACAACGCATTTTTGAGGTCACAAATGGCTCGATTCCCAGAATCTGGTCCATATGCGACCACAAAAATGCTTTTTTAAATGCACAAACGTCAAATTGCGATTTGGTGACTTGTTATTGAATCGCAACTTGTGTTTGTGACCTAAGTCCGATTTGATATTTGGAAGGGATATATTTAGGGCATACCTTCCAAATCGGTATGGTATATATTAATGTTTTGCAACCGAATACCATTTGCAAAATAGTAATACTTTCCCACCAACTCAAAATCATTGGTACCCCAGTTGCAATGGGGATGGGATACCAATGAGACCCCTGCCCCATTGAGAAAGTTAAACAAAATATTTCCCTCTGATGGCTGATATTCCTAATAAGTCACTAATTTCAACCTACCTTCTTAATATTCAGGAGGCAGGTCGATTGGAGACCCACTAGGAATCTCCTAATTAAAAAATAAAAGTTTCATACATTAGGAATAGCAATTTCCTAATTCCGATTTAGATAAAATGGCTATTTGGAAATCGCTATTCCTAATAATAGTACATCTGGCCCTTCATGTTGTCCACTTGGAATATGCCAATTTGAATTATTATGCTCTACTGGGACCATTAGAGGTCCTCCTGGTACCATGCACTGTTCAACTGGTTTGTGAACTACAACCCCCTTATTCAACAAAATTAATCAAGAGCGTAAACTAATTTATGCTGTAACGTTTTATAAGCAATATCTTAAGTTCTCTGAAGCATATAAGAATCATGTACATATGAAACATAGATCACGTGTTCTTTGTGAAAGCATATAAGAATCGTGTACATATGAAACATACATCACGTGTTCTTTGTGAAACTTAACAATAGTAATGCTATTATACTGGACAACAATTATGTTGTTCTTAGACACATTCCAGAGACATTCCAGCTTTAGTAGGAATAGACAGATTCTTTTCTCTATGGCGAGATAAAAAATGTGTTTATTATATTCTTTTTCTCACAGGAGGTTTTTCCTCAGTGGTTTCATCTATGATTCATTTTTGGTGGCACTTCAAATACCTCTTTATTGTTGGTCTTCTGATTACTAACACACACTTGGTGTACTCTCTCATTCATTTCTATTCAGGTGTGTCATTCCTCATTCACATTTAGATATTATCACAAACAGGAATCTGTTGTGTGTATATATTCCACTGTCATGTTCACTTCAATATGTATAATTAAAATATATTTGTTGTAGGTTTTTCCCCTGAAGAAGGGACCCTACCATCCCGAAATGCATCGGGTATCAAACTAAAGATGGATGAAGAACTTCATGTATATAATGATTCACTATAGCATTACTATTGTTTAGTTTCCCAAAGAACATGTGATGTATGTTTTATATGTACATGATTTCTATATACTTCAGATAACTTAAGATATTGCTTATAAAACGTTACAGCATAAACTGGTTTACGCTCTTGATTAATTTTGTTAAATAAGTGGGTTGTAGTTCACAAAACCCATTGAACACTGCATGGTACCAGCAGATCTTCCTGCTGTTTGTTACACTGGCTATAATGTCACAGGTTAGGTTTCTGGACAAAGTATCTACTATAGTGTTCATTCTGTGGGGCAAGCAAAGGCTCCACCTCCTTAAATATAACTGTTTATTATTCAGCAAAGTAATATTTTGAAGACAGAAACAAATACATATTGCCATACAGCCTACAACTATGAGGAATATTACTAAGCATTAGGCAAAAAAGTCATCCTAGATTGCAGGTCTCATTCTAAGTTACTACCCATTGTAACATTGACATCAGGTAAACATTCTGCCGAAATAGTAAAATAATTTTTATTTGATTTGTGCTCAAGCCCAACTCCCCTATAATACTATAACTTGATAGCGAGGGCTGTAGGTGTCTTGCTCAGAAACCCAGTACTCCATGCAAATTGTTCTCTGGTTTTCTAATCTCTATCCAAAAAGGACTTTGGGCCCGATTCACAAAGGTAAACTTAGATTTTAGAGTAAGTTTACTAACTTTGGTATTTACAGAGGTATGTTGATACTAGTAAGTTTACTACTAGTAAACTTACTAGTAGTAAAGTTACTAATAGTAAAGCTACTACTAGTCTAGTAAGTTTACTACTGGTACAGCTACTAGTAGTAACTTACCTTTTTGAATACCAAAAAGTAGTAAACTTGGACTTATGTGTACGTTTACTCCTTTTTGGTATTCACAAAGTTAAGTTACCACTAAAAAATGTACTAGTATTTACTACTAGTAAATTTACTACTAGTAAGGCTACTAGTAGTAACTTACCATTGTGAATACCAAAAAGTAGGAAGCATACACTTAAGTCTTAGTTTATTTTTGTGAATCGTGTCCTTTGTGTCCAAACTGATATGTAAGATGCTTCTATAGGGGCTTCAAATGTTATGCTTCCTACTTGAATGGTATTAGTTACCGACCAGAGATTGCTTGGAAGGGAAACATGCAGAATTGTTTATAACAGAAAGATTGAATATTATTGGTTGCATGCCAGAGATGGCTTGCAAGAAAACAAATATGATTAATTTGTGTTAATAAGCTTTAATATTATTGGATAAAGGCCTGAGATGGCGTGCAAGAAAAACAATTAAACTGATTATATTAGATTGCTCAATATTTTCGATTACATCCAGAATTGGCTTGAGCTTTGAAAAAAGAAACTGTTTCCATTTTTAAATGCTGATTGTCTGCCATACACCTACAAACTATATTATAATTATAATTATACTGGCACTCTGGTAAGACAGCTGTCTTTTTGCAGCTCACCTGCTAGCTGTGAAGAGCCCCGATATGGAAAGCACTTTACACATGAGGAAATATGGGCCAAGTGTACTTGCTTGTTTGCTTTGCTTTGCATTTGCTTGTTAAAAACCCTCTGATTATGTAAATTGCAGGTTTGCAACAAGATAGTGTGTTTTTGCAGTTTACTAAAACCATTTAACGATTCTGTAACATGTTCACTAAATGAGTTTAGGAAATCTTAAGAAATCGCTATTTGGAAGGGGAGTGTTTAGGGTGTCCCTTCCACACAGCTATTTCTTATGGTATGTATTAAGGTTATATGACCGAAATGTGGCTGTGAAACATTCATATTTTAGCAACACGTCAAAGGAGGTTATATCCCGTTCCCGATTGGGAAGGGGTACCTATGGGGCCCCTTTCCCTTTGTGAATGATCGAAAACAAATTTCTCAGACGTGCCTACTCTTGGATAATTGCTTTACAAACTTTTCTCTTTCTATAGTAAATGCACTGGCTGCTTGGCAGCGAATCATAGTAGGTAACAATTTATGACTTACCTTATTAATATTCATGAGGAAGATTGAATAGCAACCCACTCTGATTCAGTGTTTTGTGAACCATCCTATTGGAACATAGGTCTGTTCGCAAAATACAGTTGGATTTGCTAAAAGTTTGGTGTGCAAATTGTGACCACTTTTAGCAAATTCTTTGTCCTTTCATCTGGCCCTTTATTCTTTTGAGCTTAGCTGGACTGCATTCCAGGGTTCCATATTTCTATATGGAATCTGACACACCTCGCTCCTTGTCAGGACACAGCTGCCAGCTGACACTTAAAAGAGCTTTCTACATAGTGCCAATGTTGGGAGGAAGAAGTATGTTAAGTCTACGATGTGTGATTCTATATCTAATTAAAATCTGTAGCACCTTTCCCATTTAGAATCGAGATGAGGCAGACTCAGTGGAGCTGTGTCCTGCTGGAGGTCTGGAACAAGTGTTGGCATCTGGGAGAAGGTTTCCTTGGACACTCAGGAGGCTGCATCATGAGGACCAGGGTGGGGCTTGGAAGAAGGGAAGACCTCTGCAAAGTTGAGACTAGGGACTGCTGTTTTAGACACATCACATGAGTAACAGAGAAGGTATGTAAAGTCTGGGAATTTTCTGTTTGATTGGCAAAATCTTTGAGGAACACCAGCACAGTATGCATTACCTGTGGTCATAGTAGAAGAGGATTAGTCATGGGGGCTAATCAAGGTAGATGGACATTGCCATTAGTTACATTTAGGTTTCCTTACATTTAGTCATTCAGTACTTTTATATCTTGAATATTGACTTCCTGTAATTGCATATCGAAAGCAGAGTTAAGTAGCAATCTATACTTCTAAGATGGAAGCCAAAATGGTTTGCGTGTGATTATCCTTCTGAAACCAAGATGGTTTCCATATAATGAGAACAAACATGAACTAGAATGTGGCAGTCATCTCTGTACTCTAGCATATCAAGACACTTAACCTTGACAGCCTTATTTCCCAATGTTACTTTTGTGTCTGCTCATGTCTCGCTCAGTTTGAAGGCTGAATTGTGATACAATCCTCTCTGGAAAATTCTTTTGTGGGAAAAGCTGAATTTCTTAAGCTGAATTTCTTCAGTGAAACCCATTGTTGTCAGAGTTTCTGTGTTTGTATGGACTTGAACATTTCTTCAAATTAAGTTTTGTTTCATGACTGATTCTATGGTTCTAAAGTGCTGTTTTCATCTGCTGAGTGACAATCTCCTGTTCCTTCTGCTTGATCCGATGTTCGGAACATATTCTAATATGTATTTGTATATGTAATCAGTCATGAAACAAAACTTAATTTGAAGAAATGTTCAAGCCCATACAAACACAGATCTATGTATTTGATATTATTCAAGGTAATTGAAAGAGTAGGATCTACATTCAGATATCACCACAGTGCAGAAAAGTAGTCTTAGACTATTTTTCAGATTCTATGTTGCAGGGAAAGTATTTGTACTCACAAGCACCCATAGTGTTACCCAACTCTAAAAGGTATATCATACAAAGTATCGTGGATAGTGTGAGCTAGCTCAGATGAGATGACAATATCGTAAATGTTGTTTGTTTATTTACTATAGGACTTCAACACTCAAGAAGAATCCATATCAGGACACAACAATGAGTGTCTTTCCCAATTTTCCTGTCCTCTGTGTTTTAAACTTCATCTTACCTACCAGCATCTCCTGGCCTCCCAGAAACAGCGCTACTCGCTGCAACGATTCCCCCCTTTCAGCCGCCATTCCCGAGGGCGAGGCGAGACACGCCCCCTCGGCTGGCCACACCCCCTCCAACCTCCTGACCCACTGCTATAAAGCATGTGCCTTGGCAGGAAGCGCAGCGGACGAGCGCAGCGGGCGCGACGTCTGCGCGCCGAAGGCGCGCCTAAGGCAAGCCCGTCTGCGCCCGTCCGCGGCCGGACGGGGCTAGGGGCACGACTCCATGCCAAAACTACATCCTACTCTTCCAAGGATCTAATTGCTCTTCAAGGTCAATGGCCACTTCCGGATCCCACCCGCAGACTGATCTCCTCTCTAGGCCTTGCCTCCTCTTCCCCCATAGCCCCTCATCCCCCGCCACACGCTCCCCCGTCACCCTGCCCCCTTCCCCTCGACCTCCTCCCCCGCTCGCCGGCATTGTCTGTCTTGCTACTCAACACCAGGTCAGCGGTCAAGCACCACCATGAGCTGTTCGTCTTACTCGACTCTGAGAAACCTGACCTACTGCTCCTGACCGAAACTTGGTACTGCGATACTTCCCTCCCCGTTCTCCTGGCCACCCTACCCCCCTCCTATGTGGCCCTGCGAGCCGACCGGCCGGCAGGCAAGGTAGGCGGTGGGGTCGCCCTGATCGCTCGGTCGGAGTTGAACTTCCAATCACTTCCCTCCCCCCCCATTCCCCCTGCTGACTTCCTGGTAGTCCGCTCTCTTTCATTTTCCCCCCCATCACCTGCCTATTAATGTACCGGCCTCCCCAGCCCTCGCCCGCATTCCTGCCGGCCTTTCAAGACCTGCTGGCTAACTTGGTGGTTAACTACGCCTCGGTCTTGGTGCTAGGGGACTTTAACTACAGGCCCTCCGACCCACACGAGTGCTCAGCCTCAAAAGAATTTACAGATTGCCTTTTGTCCCTTAATTTTGTGTCGCACATACCCGTCCCCACTCATTCCCATGGGCACACACTGGACCAGGTCTGGTCCCTTAACCTCCCCGTGGCCTCGGCCACCGTCTCGCCGTGCCCATGGTCCGACCATGCCCTCATTTCCTTCGCTATTCCCCGTAACGTGATGCCTAAAACTCCGCATGCCAAAAACACCTGGGCACGGAACTGGAATAGACTGGATTACCCCTCCTTGACCACAATGCTCCGCGACTCTATCCCTACTCTTGTTGGCTTACCATCTACCTCTCAAGCCAAGGCCATTAACACCTGGCTGGCTGAAGGCTGCGACTCTATGGCGCCCCTACGCCGTATCTCCATCCGCCGACCAAAGGACTCAAATAGATGGTTCAATGACCACCTAAAAGAGCTCAAACTGAGCGCCCGACGGGCAGAGAGGCAATGGAGGAAAAATTACAATCCCTTATCAAAAACCCACTTCATATCAGCACTGGACAATTACAAAACAGCAATCCTGGCCGCTAAGACCACCTACTTCTCGTCTAAAATTACTTCTGCTGAAAATAAACCCAGGGAAATCTTCGACATAGTGAATGACCTGGCATTCTCAGACCGAACTTCGCCCAATATCCCTCCCTCCCAGCCTCTCTGCGACCAGCTCAACACTTATTTCTTAGATAAAATAGCGACCATCAAGCTCAATATCCCTCTACCCTCTTCTGCCTTCATCGATCCCTCCCCCCCTCCCCTCCCCCATCCTCTTACCTCCATCCCCCCCCTCACTCAGGACTCTTTTCTGGAGATACTCCCTAAAGTGAAGTCGGGGTCTCCCGCGGACGTCTGCCCAGCACGAGTCCTGCAGCAAATCTACTCCAGCTGCCCTGACCCCCCCATTGCCTTCCTCAACAGCTCCTTGGCACAGGGCGTAGTGCCCTCTGCGCTCAAGGCAGCTACCATAGTGCCCATCCTGAAAAAACCTGGCGCTGACCCTTCTATCTCGGCCAACTATCGCCCCATCTCCCTGCTACCCTTTCTGGGCAAGGTGATGGAACGCCACGTTACCGCGGTGCTCAGCGCCCATGTTGAGGCAAATGGGGGACTGGCATCCCGCCAAGCCGGGTTCCGTCCCAGGCATTCGACCGAATCAGTCGTGGTCTCAGTCTTGGAAAAACTCAGAAAGGGTATGGATGAAAACAAACACCAGGCACTGGTCCTCCTTGATCTCTCCGCCGCCTTTGACACGGTGGACCACACCATCTTACTTACCCGTGTCAAGGCGGCTGGCATCGGGGGATCAGCTTTGATCTGGCTCTCCTCCTTTCTGAGGGAACGCACTCAGGCGGTCCGACTAGGCGACTTCACGGCCTCTCCCCTCCCTGTCACCTGTGGTGTTCCCCAGGGATCCTCTCTCTCCCCCTTACTTTTCAACCTTTATATCTTTCCTCTCATCTTTGCACTACAGCAGCTGGAGGTCACCGTCTATAATTACGCGGATGACCTCCAGCTCATCCTTGATCTGTCCCCTTCTCCTCTCTCGGTCTCTAATTTCCAGCCAACTATGACATTCATCAGGGACTGGATGAACCACAACCACCTTAAGCTGAACCCGGATAAAACCGAGCTGGTTCTCACTGGTGGTTCATCCAGTCCCTGGAACTCTCTCTTCTGGCCCCCCTCTCTTGGCTCTGCACCGACCCCCTCCACCACGGTCAAAACACTTGGTGTCAAAATAAACAGCCAACTCACCCTCCACTCACAAATCAGTTCCGTGGTGTCCTCCTGCTTCCTCTCTCTCCGCACTATCCGCACTGTCTCCCGCATCTTTTCCCCCCAGGCACTCAAGATCATCATGGCCGCACTTGTGATATCGAAACTGGACTACGCAAACGCTCTTTACCACGGTATCCCCGCGTACAGTTTGCGGAGACTCCAGACCATCCAGAACCAAGCAG
The DNA here is from genome assembly GCF_964263255.1 of Lissotriton vulgaris. NCBI lineage: Eukaryota > Metazoa > Chordata > Amphibia > Caudata > Salamandridae > Lissotriton > Lissotriton vulgaris. The sequence goes on along the minus strand of NW_028251109.1, from coordinate 261,647 downwards.
CCCGGCTGGTGTACGGCCTCCCTCGCTATCACCACTCCACCCCTCTTCTCAGGGAGCTTCACTGGCTCCCTATAAAGGAACGGGCCCTTTTCAAGATCGGCTGCATGGTCTTCCAGGCCCGCCAGGGCACTGCCCCCGCCTTCATCTCCTCACTAATCAAGCCTTATGTACCTGCAAGAGAACTTCGGTCTTCCTCCAAGTCCCTTCTCCAGATCCCTCGCTTCACTCGCAAAAAGTGGGGCGGGGCCAATTTCTCCACCCTGGCTCCAACCTTCTGGAACTCACTTCCTGACCACCTCCGCTCTGCCACTCAGTATCTCCCCTTTCGCAGAGATCTGAAAACGTTCCTTTTCAGCCAGGCCTTCCCCACTTAAATTCCTTCAAATTCCCCTTCATCTCTCCCTGGTCTTTTTCCCCCTCAGTTGCTGATCCCCCCAGCGCCAAGAAACCGCAAGGTGTACGCTGCGCTCTAGAAGTATTTTAAATTAGAAATTAGAAATTAGCAGGAGTGGCATCCTAGCTTCTGTGGAGTACAAGGTGGTGAGTCCTTGCAGCATCGAAATCCAAACATCACCACAATAGAACTGTGAATCTCACTGTATCTGGCTGTTTTACCTGTCAGCCTTAGGGTGGTATTCCTCCCAAATTTTTTTGCTTTGCCCCTCTTATTTTTGCTGATCTCGTTTTTGCTGTGCTTTGGACTCTGCATGTCATTACTTCTTACAACATGGTAACATTGGCTTATTCTCAATTGGAATATATTTAATTTACTTGTAAGTCCCTAGTAAAGTGGTACTACACATGCCCAGGGCCTGGAAATTAAATGCTACTAGTGGGACTGCAGCACTGATTGTGTCACCAACTTAAGTAGTAGCTCTTTAAACATGTCTCAAGTCTGCCTTTGCAGCATTTGTGTGCAGTTTTAAATTGCCTTTTCAATCAGGCAAAATAAACTTTTCCCACTCTCAAACCTTCCTTTTTAATACATGTAAGTCACCCGTAGGGTATGCCCTGGACAGCCCAGATGACAGGGTGCATTGTATTGAAAAAGTTGGGCATGTGATTTTAAGTTCACATCTTCTGGTAGTGAAAACGTTTTCAGCTACTGCAAGACTTACCTCTCCCAAAGGGATATCAATGGAGTTACGTTACTACATTTAATAAGCTGTAACTTCCAAATGGGATCAGGTAACAAGTTCATGTTTGGTGTCTTTGGAATTGTAATAAAAACATTCTCTCTTATGGTAAAGTCAGGTTTTAAATTACAATTTTGAAAATGCCACTTTAAGAAAGTTGTATTTTTCTGCCTTAAACATTTAGAGCCCCCAGCCTGTCTCTGGGTCACATGACTGGATGTGATTCAGAGTTGGGCTTTGTGTTTCCTCCTAGACAGCCACACACAATAGAGAGCATAGTTGTGCCTGGATGGGCCCTCACTGACAGGATGGCAGGGCACAGCTGGACACAGCCCTACTTACATTTGAATAGGCAGTGTCCTGCCTCCACAAAATGTTGCTGTATTCTCCCAGTAGTAAGCCTAAAGACATGCCAGGAAAGGCTTGAAGCCTCTGGACTTCAAAGGGAAATGTCTAATAGCTTCTCCCACTACAAAGGATGGCTCAAGTATAAATATTAAACCTCAGACATCAACTCTTAGGTACGCTTTTGACCTGTGAATACTCTATCAGGAAGAAGGACTGCTGTGCTGCTGAAAGGACCGCCACTCTACTGGGCTGCTGCTTTGAAGGAGTGCTGTCCTTCTGTGCTAGCCTGCTGCCCTCTTGCCTGAGTGAGAAGGACTGGACCTGCATCGGTTGAACCCAGGACCCCAGAGTGACTCCAGGGGCTAGTTGACTGGCCTACTGCCTAGAGCCTCATGGACAGAAGGCTCCAACAACCTTGAACCCAGCACCTGGACTCTGCAATCAGGGAGTCCTACCCTTCCAAGTGGTATCACACCAGGTTCTGGACCATTGGGAGTGGGATGGAAGGTACTCTGCCAGCCCATCTGTGGATCCAGCAGAACCAACGCACCGTCTCTGCTTTGTGGTGCATACTGATCAGAACCGCTTCTGTGCAAAGCTTCACCAATGCGGGCCCTCGCATCACAAATCTCTCATCGACGGTGCCTCAACGATGAGGCAGGTTCTTTTGTCGCAGCCATCTAGCTCCTTGGAACCAACACACCTCTTTGACAGCATGACGCATCGTAGAGCTCCTTGGATCAGATGTATCGCCTTGACTGCACAAGGAATCATAGTTGCTGGACCTCGTAACGCTCCGCAACCAGGATTTAAGATGCTCCTGTTCAGTGGGCCTAACTGGGCCCATGTAGCCAGGCCACACTTCATCATTGTCGGCAGGAACTAGTGCCTTTGTCCCAGTCCAGTGTAACCGGAAATCCACAGTTGCTGATTTGTGTTTTCTGGCACTGTTTTCACTGAAATCTTTAAAATGTCTTATCTCCGAATCTAATGATTGGGTTTTTGCCGTTTTTGTCTTGCTTTATTTAATAAAGATTATTCTAATATCCCATATGTAGCATAGTATCCTTTGGTGGTGTGTTTTCACTGTATTACTATTTAAAGAATTGCACAAGTACTTTAGACATTGCCTCTAAGTTAAGCCTGACTTCTCTGTGCCAAGAAATCAGAGGTCTAAGCACAGGGTAAACCATGGTTTGCTTATAACTTCACCCTGGCAGGGATTATGGTGGTTTTACTTGAGTTTCACACCTCTCAACCAGGAACCCAATTTCTTACACTGGCCTACTGACGTATTATTCAAATCACCACTAATGCCTACTCAAAGAAGATATTCTTCCAAGAAATGAAGAGGTAGAGTATATACCAGACTGCTGCACTGGGGAATTAGTCTGTGCCTGCCAGACGATATTGTAGCGAATGGTCCCCCACTGTGTGGCAACATGTGGTTTCAGAATTGTGCACCAACATTACTGAAAACAGCGTTCTGATCACCCCCCAAGGAAATGGGGTCAATGTTTTACTAGGATGCTAAGTTGTTTTGTGGAAATTCCTTCCTGAAGTTGGAGGATTCAGTAATTCTTAAGACAGAGGAAGCTATTCTTTACATGGAAGAATTTCAATGAAATAGCTGCTACTGTAAGTTTTGACCATGGAAGTTGAGTTTTGGAGACTCCCGTTGCCATTAAAATATGTTTACTGGAGTTTGATGAGCCAGTCCCGAAGATCTGAGAACTGTTGATAACAGTATTAGTGAGAACATTGGACTTAGTGGAAAACATCCATTGGAGAACCAGCAACAACCTCCATTTCCACAAGTTAAGATGCATCCTCTTACAACTCCAAACATTTGGCATGCAGTTTAAAGCAAAAACAGAGCTATCAGATCATTAGATCTGACTTCATTGACTCCTCATCAAACACATCCTCATGAGTTGCCCGATCGGACATACTTTCCATCCAGAAAAGACCCAACATAGGAAACCATCTACACCAACTACTAGTTTGTATCCCACCAAATTAACTCTTGGGTCAGCCACAGATTGAATGTATGTCCCAGTCTGCTGCTCAGTGGACATTTTTGTCATTTTTCAGAATTTTCAAAGTTCCTGTAGGATTGCAACGAATACCTTTCTCTAGTGCTTATCTATGGTGCTGTTTTAAATTTATCAGAACATTTCGTTCCTACATCCATCTTTCCTCATTTTAAAGATATTTTGTTATTCTTCACTCACAGTTTGTACCTTTCAGCTATTGATTTGTTAACTGTATTGTTGTTTGACTTGTTTCTGTACATATAACCATGCTTTTTCTTTGAAGAAGTCCTTGTTATTTTAGATAAGCCACCAAAACTAGAAAATGGTTTCCCAGAAAATAGTTTACCTTTGTAGGTTCAATTGTGTGATGCTTGTGAATGTTCAGTTACAGCTCATATCAAGGTATCAGACATCATCATAGCCTAGCACTCTAATTGCCTAGACTAAAAATAAATTTTTGGAGTCTATAATCTACCATTAAAGCAGGCAATCCACATAGATAATCTTCACTAAGACTTTGTACAATATTGAAGCCAGATTGGTCTGTGGCTAAAATGGATCCTCGGAAGAACCTTCGGCTTAGGTGGCAGCCTTGAGGTACCGACGGAGAGAGCGGGGCCTCTATCTCCGAGCCGTTGCCGGGTGAGGTGAGGCTCGACTCCCACATATGGCTGGGAATTCTTCCTCATCAACTTCTGGTCTGGAGGATATGGTAGGATGGTCTACATGACCACACCTTGACTTGGACAGTTCTCTAAACAAATATTTTGCTCTGTCCTCCTCTCGCTTTATGTTTCACTTTGTACAAGTTGTCTGAGTGTACCTTTGCAGTAGCAACATCTCTTTGTATCTGGCCCTGAAGAATGCCGGTGTAGTATCACCTTCGGCAGAAACATGTTGGCCTAATCCATATTACACAGCAAAGCATCACAGTGATTTTTTCACACTGTTTTACACTTCTTTTTAACCTGGCGTCTTGGTGAATATCTTTAATAAAAACATTTTTCTTTGCCTCGACCGTCATTTTAAGATCACCTAGTCTTCACTCCCTGTTTTGCACTGCACTCTTTCAGCACCACTCCGTGGCACGGACACCCCTATAAGATGAACCAGTAGTGTGTGTTGTCTGGCCAATACATCTGGGCTTTGACTCACCACCCTGGTTGGACGTCCTACATGACGAGGCTCCGCCAGATGGGTGGGCTGATAGGATATCTAACATACATTCGTGTCATGTGACCATTTGGGCTGGTTCAGTGCAACCCAAAAGGGTCACTTTAGCAGGACCACATAGACTCAGCTACGTTGTTCAATAGACCTCCCAACTCTTTTTGTTCTTTAAAATGGATCCTCACCAGGCCTGGACATGAGAATAATAACTGTCTTAATATATGCCCTGGATTCTGAGCTTTCCGCAATGAAACTCAGTACAGAGATCAACCTTTCTGTTCTTAGAAAGGCTTGAACAAAAGAGGATACTAATACAGAAAGCCATTGAGATAAGGAATTTAGGGCCGGATGTACAAAGCATTTTTAAGGTCGCAAATGGCCTGATTACCAGAATCTAGTCCATTTGCGGCCACAAAAATGCTTTTTTAAATGCACAAACATCAAGTTGTGATTTGGTGACTTGTTATTGCATCGCAATTTGTGTTTGTGACCTAAATCCGATTTGGTATTTGGAAGGGATATATTTAGGGCATACCTTCCAAATTGGTATGGTATATAATAATGTTTTGCAACTGAATACCGATCGCAAAATAGTAATACTTTCCCACCAATTCAAAATCATTGGTAACCCAGTTGCAAATGGGATTGGATCCCAATGAGACCCCTGCCCCATTGAGAATGTTAAACAAAATATTTTATCCACAGGCATTGGAACCACAGACTACTGGCTACTCGTAAGAAATGAAACATAAATGTTTCATTTTCCTGTATGAAATGCATCCTGTTTTCTCTTAAGGAAAACTGGTTGCTTTGAAAAATAAAAGATTGCTTTATTGAAAAGCAATGCAGAGATGGTAGTCTACATACCTCAGCAGACCCCTATCCCTCTGATGGCTGATATTCCTAATAAGTCACTAATTGCAACCTACCTCCTTAATATTCAGGAGACAGGTCGATTTGAGACCCACTAGGAATCTCTAATTAAAAAATAAAAGTTTCATATATTAGGAATAGTAATTTCCTAATTCCGATTTGGATAAAATGGCAATTTGGAAATCGCTATTCCCAATCATAGTACATCTGGCCCTTCATGTTATCCACTTGGAATATGCCAGTTTGAATTATTATGCTCTGCTGGGACCATTAGAGGTCTGATGTGAACATAGATATGTTTATATGTTAGCGAAACAGAAGTATTCCTATGGATGAGGGCTATAGCTCAGATGCGTATCAGGACTGAAAATACCAAATAGACAATGCAATGTTAAGATTTTAGTTTTGGGGTGTATCCACAATGGCCAAGATTATAACCAATAATCCCAAGATGAATCTGAAAGTGTTCTTTCATAAAACTGCTCCCTCCTTTTCTCCTTTATGGACATATGCTAGATTGTACTTGAATTTGATATCTTTCATTTATTTTTCTTGTTTATATAGCTTCTTAGCACAAACTGATTCCTTCACCACACCTCCTCAATCAAACATCTATTGACTGCTATCTTGAAATAGATAACTTCACAACCACACCAAAGGATGGTTTGGTGTTATTAGAAACCTTTGTTAATTGAAGCTATGGCTCTTGTTTCCCACAATTATTACTATATATTAACCTTTATGGACTCTTCCATCATAGTTCTAGCCAGTGTGGTTGCTTTATCGACTAATACATCAGTTTCAGAGGTGGATGTTTGACTGTCACAGGTTCAGATTCGACAGTTCTACTCAACCAATTTTCTTACGAATGCAGACAACCCTCTGAGAACCGTAAATATGGATTATACCATATTTAGAGGAGAGGGAGCTATATCCAGTCGTGGCTGGCATGTCTCATGGGTGAGGGGGTGGGGGTTCATGCAGGAAGGGAGTAGCGCGGGTAGGTTTAATTGTTATTTTTTTTGAGAAATGTAACTTACCTTCGCTGCCCTCTCTGGTCTGGTACCGCGTCATCCCGCACCCTCTCCTCCACACAGGAAGTAGCCAGGCAGAGTGACTCCCTCCCTTCCCCTCCCCTCTCCTCTCCTCCCCTCCCCTAAGCCAATAACAACACTGCAATGGCAGCATTGTCATTGGCTGGGACGCCGACCATACAGGCATCTATGGGGAGGCCATTTTGCAGAGAGTGAGTATGACTGGTTTGGTCGGCCCTGGGGCCGACCAAACAGTCAGCGCCCACAACAGTGGGCAAGCCACTCCTCCCCTGCCTAGAGCAGGACTGCTCCACCCAAACCAAACTGTTGTATTCTGTTATCTGTTAAGTATGCATAGATATAAAAGTTGAGAAACCGATCAGTGTTATGGAAGGGTTGAAGTGCTTCAGATGCGGTAGCAGCAATCACCTTGCCAACAGTGCTCATTGCACCGCACGTAATTCCACTTGCATTAAGTGCAATAAAAAGGGTAAAAAGGGTCACTTTGCAAGGGTGTGCAAAGAAGGGGAGATGAACCAGGTGAAGGTGGTACACAATGAAGATGTGCAGACTCCCAATATTGTGTTCGAAGGGTGGCAAGGTGAACTTCTGTGTTCCAGGGTGGCATGGTGAACTTCTGTTTAGCGTAAGCCCAGGAGGACTGGCATCTTCGTCCTTTTTGTGCCTTTATTCCTTCCCTCGGTACAGGGGTGCATGTGCACCAGGTTACATTGGCCTGCAACATGACTTTATTATATATTTGTTATTCTGGTAATGCAAGTACATTCCTCATGTATTTTTCCTCAGGTCCTATCATTAGTGCTATTACGTGTTGCAGTCTGTGCATACGTACCTTACCATCGACATTTTGTATGCTTATCATTCTCTGGTTTTCCTTCCTTGGGCCGTCCCTTCTGAGGCCCTGGGATCTTTTCCTTGTCCTGCCTTGCCCCCCCCCTTTTCTCCTTTCCCCTTGCCTGTTTCTGGTACACCTACGTTCCCAGTGCTGGGTTCCTGTTATTTTCACCTATTTCGCATGCATTTCTCTAGACCTTCCATCTTCCTTTCCCCCTCTGCCTACCTGCCCTCCCTCACTGGTTTTCCTTTCTTTAGCAAAGGGAGATGTGTTGTATTCTGTTATCTGTTAAATATGCATAGTGGTACATCCCGCCCCCCTCCTTGTACCCTTACCTGTTGGTGTGTTCCACTGGAGGCAGCTTTGGAATGTTGGGATCCTCCAGCCAGTCAGGAGAGTGGGGGACAGAAATAAAGACTGCTTCTTCTTGCTATTGCTTCAAGAGTCTTTATTACAACACAAACCCTTCTGCTTTCTTGCAGTGCAAGAAGCAGAAACATAAAATGGTATTATGAATGCCATTTTATGTTTCTGCTTCTCGCACTGCGAGAAAGCAGTGGGGCGACACTGCCACTGTGGCGGTCAGATTTACTATATTTAACATTGCGGTGGGTACTGATAGCTGAATCACCCGCTGCAATGTTAAATGCACTGTTTACATTTCCCTGCACTACATTGCAGGCACCATGTGGTGCCTGTCACATGCTGCAGGGAAATGTAGGGTGGCAACATAGGTGCCCCCCAGTACTCTTTCCCCTGGCCAAGGGTTTAAGGGTGGCCTGCTACGGGCCCCCAAATCTTTTTTCTGCCTACCATTTCATGGTGGGTAGACCACCGTGAAACGACCGGCAGAAAAGGGATATCATGATCCTGATGGCGGTGCCTGATAGGCACTGCCACCATGCTGGCCAATTCTGCTACTCCGACAGTCGGAAAATAACCTCCTGTCGGAACCTTGTCGGTCGGTCTTACCGACCGTTTCTGGTGGGCAAAAAAACGCAGTACGGTGGCAGAGGGCCCACCACCGACAGGTTGTTGGTGGTGCGCCTTCCACCATCATAATCAGGCCCTAGGTCTCAAGTTAGGCATGCTGCATCTGTCGCAGAAGGCACCGCGCATCCTGGCATACCCTCTAACTTCTTCACATTGAAGAGATACTCAGGTGCAAGTGGAATAAGTGAACAGATAGGATTGAAATGTCAACTCTGTTACTGGGCTATAAGGTTATAGGTTAGGTTTATAGACAAAATATCTACTATAGTGTGCATTCCATGGGGCAAGCATAGGCTCCACCTCCTTAATTATAACTGTTTATTATTCAGCAAATTAATCATTTGTGAACAGCAGCAAAATATTATTGCCATACAGCATACAACTATGAGGAATATTACTAAACAATAGGCAAAAAGGGCACCCTGGATTGCAGGTCTCATTCTAACTTACTACCCATTGTAACATTGACATCAGGTAAACATTCCGTCGAAATAGTAAAATAATTTTTATTTAATTTGTGCTCAAGCTCAAAATTCCCTATAAGACTATAACTTGATACAGAGGGCTGTAGGTGTCTTGCTCAGAAACCCAGTACATCATGCAAATTGTTCTCTGGTTCTCTAATCTCTATCGAAAAAGGACTTTGGGCCCGATAGTATTTTACCATTGTGAATACCAAAAAATAGGAAGCCTACACTTAAGTCTAAGTTTATTTTTGTGAATCATGCCCTTTGTGTCCAAACTGATATGCAAGATGCTTATATTGGAGCTTCAAATGTTATGCTTCCTACTTGAATTGTATTAGTTACAGACCAGAGATTGCTTGCAAGGGAAACATGCAGAACTAATATATCATGCAAATTGTTCTCTGGTTCTCTAATCTCTATCCAAAAAGGACTTTTGGCCCTATTCACAAAGGTAAACTTAGATTTAAGAGTAAGTTTACTAACTGTGATATTCACAGAGGCATGATGGTACTAGTAACTTTACCACTAGTAAACTTACTAGTAGTAAACTTACTAGTAGTAAAGCTACTACTAGTAATTTTACTACTGGTAAAGCTACTAGTAGTAACTTACCTTTGTGAATACCAAACAGTAGTAAGTCTAAGTTTATTTTTGTGAATCGTGCCCTTTCTGTCCAAACTGATATGCAAGAGACTTATATAGGGGCTTCAAATGTTATGCTTCCTACTTGAATGTTCTTAGTTACATACCAGAGAGTGCTTGCAAGGGAAACATGCTGAATTGTTTATAACAGAAAGATTGAATATTATTGTTTGCATGCCAGAGATGGCTTGAAAGAAAACAAATATGATTTATTTGAGTTAGAAAGCTTTAATATTATTGGATAAAGGCCTGAGATGGCTTGCAAGAAAAACAATGAAACTGATTATATTAGACAGCTCTATATTATTGATTACAGGCCAGAATTGGCTTGAGCTATGAAAAAAGAAACTGTTTCCATGTTTAAATGCTGAGTGTCTGCCATACACCTCTTAACTATAATTAGAAAGTTAAAATAAAGAGAACGTTTTCATTTTTAATCTGAGATCTGCTTCTCACTGCAATTAATCTACAAAATGAAACTACAAAATTAAAACTTTGCTAGAAAGCAATTCTGCTGCATTTGAGAGGTATTCATTTTCGAACAAGATAATCACATGCTCTTCAAAAATGCATGGATGTACAGCTAAGTAGAAAGCTATTGAATGATTGATTTACAAATAGGATTATCACATAGATACAAAGAAATGGCACCTCCAAATAGTAAAAGAAAATTACTTTTTGGTGCCCAGCTACTCCCTTCCCATGCTGTGAGGGGTCCTACGGTAGCTGGGATATCTCTTCTACATAAAGAGGGAAAATGACATGGCTACCTTCGAAAGTAGAGTGTGGCCTACTTATGGGGAAGGCAAAAGTCTGCAGATGTTTGAATCCAAGATTTAGCCACAGTATTTCAAGGGTAGATTGGAAGTGAATTATGCGAAGGTGTGACTCACGGGGGTATAGCCATGTAAGGAGAAAAACTCTTTGTTTAAAGCACTGCTAATGGTCAGGCAGATAATATGATAAATTATAAAATGCAGTGTATGTAACCAAAAACGAATGTTTACAATAAAGTTGTCATATTTATTTATCCACAGACCATACATTGTAGCAATTTCCTAACAGAAGTAAGAAAACTAGAAGTTTTGCATGTTGTTATATTTTAAGACAGATCTGCAAGCTGTTGTACCAAACTGTTCTTTTAAGCTTGTGACACTTTGTTTTAGATATAAAAAGAAAATCATCTTCCTCGAACATTCAGGGCAGATTTGAATTTTGTGCAACTTTGAAAACAATTTGCAAAAGTAGGAAAATTGGCAATTTACACCCAACAATGTTTACTATTTTATGGCAAAACATTTGGGAGCTAAAGTGTAGGCCCTAGCTGCTTTAAACTTCAAAATACTGGATGTCCATGGAAAAATTGATTTCCTGATGCAAAAATGAGTGCGCTACAAGTACCAAGAAACCCCTTAAATGGTGAACAGGTGATTTAAAAATAGATGGTTATATGATAGGTTTATGTTTAAACACATAGGGCCTAATTACAAGTCTGGCGGTCCGAGGACCATCAGACTCGCAGGAGCACGGCAGTGGTGGTCCAGCCACCGCCACACTGGCTGTCCGACTGCCCCATTTCGAGATGGGCAGTCATACCACCTCTGCATCACTTCAGCTGCCAGGGAACTGCCATTCCGTGGTGGTGGTGCGTCAATGAGGGCCTAAATAATATAATGGTGGTGCTGCTGCGGCACCGCCATGCATATTACGAGTTTCTGGATCACCAGCGGTGTCATGGAAGTCTTTCTTCTATGAAAAGGCTGGTGATCCTGTTGCCCATGTGCATGGGGACACATGTCGGGGGCACAACATGTGCCCCCATGTGTGCATCCACACCTAGTTAGCTAGTTATTATGTGGCATTCTCCAGGTGTTCAATTGTTGAATTTGATTAGTGTTACTGTGGGCTGTGCTCTGTGTTGTACTTTTTTTGTAGTAGCCAATGTTTGATAGATACATAAGAATAGAGATTATGGTTTAGTTACTTGAATTTTAACATTTCTAAAATAAATTGCTTACAACTATGTTAACTGAAAGGCTTTACTTCCTTGGGAAAGTAATTATATATCTTTTTCCAGTTTTCTTTTTAGGTTTTCTGTTGACAATATGGCAGAGTGTTGTTGTCTTGCACCTCTAGTGTTTTTGTTGTGGTAAACCTTGACATTTTCTGCTCCTTTTATATCATTATTTTAATTAATTACATATTTTTTTATTGGTTAGTTTGTTTGAGGGTTGTTTTTAGGCCTGGGTGGAGTTTGCAGAGTTCCTCTACGTGGACTCCGCAAAGTGACTAGAAAAGTGCCAGTCATGCTGATTAGCGTTGGGTGGTTTTCCCGCATTGTAAAATCAGCATGAACGGCACCATGTGCAGCGCAACAGGGCACTGCTTCTTTCAGCTGCTTGAGTAGATGTTCTAATCAAACGGCATCTTCCTCAATGCGAATGAAAGGTTTCTCAACGTGAGTAGTAGCAACCATCTGCGCCTGTCCGCATTGAGAAGTCTCTCCAGAGGTGGTCTGAAGTAAGATATTTCTTGCTTGTGCTCATAAACATTGGTGAGTGAGAGGGAGGAAAAAACTCCTCTCAGACAAGTCAACGCCGTCTCTTCCTCGTGCTTCAACACCCTGCGCATGCTCCGCAAGATCTTCAGATGGATCCCCACTGAAACCAGGAAGACCGTCACCCAGGCACTCGTCACCAGCCGACTGGACTACGGGAACGCCCTTAAAGCCGGAACCACAGCCAAACTCCAGAGAAGACTCCAACGCATCCAGAACGCCTCCGCACGACTCATCCTGGACATCCCCCGACACAGCCACATCACCGGACACCTGAGAGACCTGCACTGGCTCCCCGTCAGCAAGAGAATCACATTCAGACTCCTCACCCACGCACACAAGGCTCTCCACGACCTGGGCCCCAAGTACCTCAACGACCGCAGACCTTCTACACGCCCACCCGCCAGCTACGATCGACCAGCCACGCACTCGCCACCGTACCACGCATCCGCAGAGCCACCACCGGAGGAAGATCCTTCTCCTACCTGGCAGCCAAGACTTGAAACTCCCTCCCCACCTACCTTCGGCGAACCCAAGACCATCTCGCCTTCAGGAAGCAGCTCAAGACCTGGCTGTTCGAGCAGTAACATACCCCTTTCCCCCAGCGCCTTGAGACCCTCCCGGGTGAGTGGTGCGCTTTATAAATGCCGTGATTGATTGATTGATTGATTGATTGATTGATTGATTGCTGAGTTTTTCGCAACTCCGTGAGCTATGCGGAGCACGGAGTGGGATAAACTGAGGAAACTCCATGAGCAGAGTAAAATTTCACACCCAGGTTTAGTTGTTTTTATTGGTTAGTTTTTGTTTAGTGTGAATTGTTTTTATCAATCATTACCTTTTATGGTGTTTCTGGTTTAATATTTAATTTATATGTCAGTTTTTGTGGTATTGTTTTGGATATATTTTTATGTTAATTATATTTAATAATGTTTACTTTTATGTTAGGTTAATTGTATAGGTATTTATTATTTTTTGTTAATTATTTGATATACTGTCCAGGGGATTCTAAAGGTCCCAAGGTTTGTGAATTCTTCTGAAGGGGACTGAGAAACTAGACAAAATACATTTTGAGTTACTGGGGAAAAAACAGGAAAAAAGTGCTCTGCAAAAGGAAGTGCCTTTATTTTTCCTAAAACCAGCATCAGCTAAAGGTTTATCATGCTAAAGCCACCATCTTTCCAGCTTTCAGGAATAAGCAGAGCTGAAGCAAAAGATCTATTATTTTACCACTGTTTTGGGAATTTTAAAGATGTAGCCCATTTGTTTTTTGGAAATTGTTTTTATTGAAAATAATAGACAATTACAACAAACAAGACCATCATGCAACGGACATCAGCAAGACAGTTTCGGCAAATCAGTGTTCCAGCGATACAGAATCATGCAGGAGTATCACAATTGGGTTCATGGTGCCTCAGTGTCCTCATTTACTGAATCGGGTTCTGGTGGTGTGCAAATATCTCCTTGATATACATTCCAGGCACCCCATATCTTTCTCCATTTGCGGGGTCTCCCTCTGGCCACATACGCAGCTCTCTCCCGAAACATACACCAATCAAGGTCTTCCATCCATTTCTGAACCCGGTGTGCTCGACCGGTCCCCCATAGTTGTGCGATGTTTCGCTTGGCAATCATACAGGCAAGTGTTACCCAAAGACTGCCATGAATCGAAAGGTCGGAAGGCTCCCATACATTCAGCAAACAGCGGCGTGCCTCCAATGCAACCCGTACACCCACACCTTGCTCATTTTCTCATGAATCTTGGTCCAGTATTTCTGGATATCTGGGCACTCCCACAGAATGTGCAGGAAGGTACCTAACATACCACAACCCCTTCGACAGTTTGCATGTGAGCCCCATTCGGCACAACCCCAGGTCCGTGGTGTAGGACCGGTGGAGAATCTTAAGTTGCACCAACCGAAGTCTCATGGAGATCGCCACTTCTCGAGGGGAGGATACAGCCTCCACCCAATTCTCATAATTTAAAATGAATCCATCCGCCACCCATTGCTCACGGACTCTCACTAGGGGATCTTCTGCATGGCTCACCAACTTTTTGTAAACCAGAGAGATCGCTTTGGTGGGGAAATACCCATCCAGGATTCGATCTTCCAGCGGGGAGGCCTCCGGCGGTGTCACATCACGAGGGATAGCTGCCGCCAGGGCATGTTTAATTTTTAGATATCGGAATCGCTCACTCTCATTCAGACGGTGTCTGGCCTGCAATTCCTCGAAGGTCAATATCCCCTTCTTGCCCCACATGTCTTAATTCTGGGAGATACCTATTAGGTCCCAACGATCGAAACCCTTCGACTTCCACAGGCTGCCGAGGGCTTCGGAGTTCCATAGTGGGGTGGCCATAGTTATCTTACCCTCCCATTGGAGAGCACGGTTGGCATCATGCCACACCCGTGCCGAAGCCGACACAGGACCCATCAAAGGGAACCTACCTCGCTTGGCATACAATATCTGGGTGTACTCGCCCCCCGGCAACTGGGCTCGATCCATTCCGGGGTCTGCCGGGGAGCCATAGATCGCGTGATTAATGGGGGCCAGTTGGAAAGCCCAGTAGTATTTCCTGATGCTGGGTAGTCCAATCCCACCGTCATACCAGGGTAACATCAATTTGGATAACGCAATCCGCGGCCTCCGAGCCCTAAGAAGCTGACGCTGTAGCGATTCTATCTCATTGAAATAAGAGGAAGGCACGGGGTCAAAAAAGTTCTGTAAAGCGTATAAGAACCGCAGTAGCGCCATCATTTTAAACAGAACCGCACGACCCAATAGGGAGAGTGGCAGTTCCTTCCATTTTGCGATATCCCGGCGGTGTCTGGCCAAGGCAGGAACCAGGTTAGCATCGAAACGCTGTTTAGGGTCCCGGGAGATATAGATACCAAGATAGCGAAAGCCCATCTACTCCACTCTTACAGGGCAAGTTTCTGGCACTCTAGGGGGGTCGCCGCTCAACACAAATAGGACTGATTTCTACCAATTGATGGCGAATCTCAAACATCTACTGTGGAGAAGTGTGGCTCAATGGTTAGAGCGGCAGACCTTGATGCAGAGCGCTGGCCAGAGACCAGGGTTCGATTCCCGCCTCGGCGGGATCGGGCTTAAATTCCTCTGACCGGATATTCTCGCCTCAGTGCCGAATCTAAGCATGGGCCCCACGCTGCAACTCTGGGCAACAGCTTGCTTAGTCTCCACAACAGCCCCCGATACACAAGGGATGCCTGGTTTCACCATGGGTTGCCCAGGAGTGGACACCACACAAGGAAAAGCCAGGAGGGGTTCCCTTGTGGTAGGAGTACAAGCGCCGGGATGCTTACGGGTTACTGTTCGCGCTATACAAATACAACACATTTACACATTATACAAATACAACACATTTACATATCGCCAAGATATCCATGAAGACAATGAGGGACTGTCGGGGGGAGGTCAAATACATCAGGATATCATCCGCGTATAGCGAAATTTTGTCCTCCCACTCCGAAGTCCAGCGTAACCCTTTGATCGATCTATCCCATCGTACCCCGGCCGCAAGCGGCTCCAGTGCCAGAGCAAATAGAAGTGGCGAGAGGGGACATCCTTGTCTGGTGCCCCTTCCAAGCTGAAAATCACAGGACTTGTTGTTGTTCACCACTACATGGGCCAGTGGCGCGGAATACAGGAGACAGATCCATCGTATGAATTCCGGGCCGAACCCGAATTTCTCCAACACCGCAAATAAATAAGGCCATTCCACTCTGTCGAATGCCATAGTGGCGTCCAACGACAAAAGCGCCACTAACTCGGGAGGCATATCCTCCCCGTTCACAGGGGTGACTACGACGGGAATTGGTTGCCCCTCCTTCGGAACCGGGATCGGCTCCTCAGTCGGTGTATTGGGAAGCGCCGGCGGCGCCTCGGGAACCGGGGCCTCTCCCCCAGTTGCCCCCCTCTTGGACCTCTTGCCTCTCCCGCTGGGGACTACTCCCGGCAATGCTGGTCCGACGACTCGCTTAGGGCCCCCTACACCGTTCATTGCCGCCATCTGCTTCTTCATCACGGCCATGTCTTTTACGAGCATGCGGAGCATCTGATCGGTACCGACCCGCTTTCCGGCCTTCTTGCCCGGCATTCTCCAACGATGATGTCTGAAAGAACAAAGACAAAATTACAACGCTCAAAATTGGCTCTTCGTTCCGTCTCGAGCTCACGTGCAGCGAGGAGGTGCAGCTTCAGAGCACAGGAACAAGAGGATGCTACCATGGCTTGTCGCTCCTTATATCCTTCTTCGGGCGGGCGTAAACCCGCCTCCGCCCGCCTCCGGGGGCGTGGCTGGCGGCTTCGATGTCTAGGACAACCCACTCTAGGGCGGGAAAAAGCGCGCCCCGGCTACGCCGCTTCGGGCATACCAGCCGAGACTCGCCTCCCGCCCAAGATGGCTTCCCGGGGGGATCGGGGTACTCCACCATACGTTCGGGGGGACCAATTGGTCGCCCCTTTCCAAAAGCGCCACTGGCTCATGAATGCGAGCAAAACCTGCCACCACCCCATGGAGTCTACGAAGATTAAGGGCGGTATTGCGGCACGGCATAAAACCGGACTGATCCCGGTGCACCAGTTCAGTTATAATTTTCACTAGACGATTCGCGAGTAGTTTGGCCAGAATTTTAGGCTCCGCATTTAAGAGAGAGATTGGGCGATAGGAGGAGCATTCCAGACGCGGCTTACCATCCTTATATATAACAACAATGTTGGCAATAAGCTGGTCATAGGGTAGCATGCCATTTTCCCTGCTCTCAGGAAACATGGCCTTCATAAAAGGAGCTATGCAGTCAGCATGGAGTTTATAGAGTTCAACGGGAATACCATTCGGACCCGAGGCTTTCCCGGAGCGCACCCCGCGGATGGCCATCGCGACCTCGTCGTTTGCTATGTCGGTGTCCATAAACTCCCGATCCTCGGCCGATAAAACGGGCATTCGGATATCCCGGATGACCTCCACGTTCTCTTCCACCGTGTGCAGCCCCGCTGAGGTGTAAATCTCCTCGTAATAACTGACAAACTCGTCCACTATGAGCTGCGGATCCGCCGTGATCCCCGAGCCCGCAATCTGCAGCTCCGGGACCAGACGCGACCCCCAGTCTCCCCTCTCTAACCACGCTATTAGTTTCCCCGCCTTGTCTCCATGTTCGTAAATTCTGCTTTGTGTGTTAGCGTGTTGTTCCCTCGCCCCCTCTCGCGCTAGGTGTTTGAACTTGTCCCGAAGGAGACTGAGGCGATGTTCATTGCCCGGGTCCCCAGAGGTGGAGACCTCCTTTTCCGTTGCCAATAGCTCCGCCTCGACCCTGTCAATTTCCCCCCTGCTCTTCTTCTTCTGCCCAGAGATTAGGGAGAGGGCCTCCCCCCTGACAACTGTTTTGTAGGCCTCCCAGAGAGAGCAGTCAGATTCGACTGTCCCTGAGTTCTCGCTAAAGTAGCTATCAGTGACACGTACCAGCTCTTTTTTGGTGGCAGGGTCTCTCAACCGCTAAGCACTAATTGGTGCAACCCTAGCAACATTGTCCGGTCCGACTTTCAATTGCAACCATATTGGAGAGTGATCAGACACTCCCCTGGTCAGATGGCGGACTTCCTGGGCGAATGCCGCCTGCGACGCAGGCAACAGCAGATAGTCAATTCTAGAGAAAGAGTGGTGTGCCGCGGATGTGTGCGTGTATTCCAAGTCTACAGGGTGCCGAAGCCTCCACCTATCCACCATACCCGTACCAGTAATAAACTCCGACAACCACCTACTAGAAGGAGGTAATACACGGGAGGGGTATCTATCTAATTCACCGTCCATGACTGCATTAAAATCCCCCCTATCGCCATGATGCCAATGGGTAGCGACAAGAACATCCTACTCAGGTCACAAAAGGTATCTGTCTGCAATGTGGGGGGTGCATAAACTGAATGGAACGTAATTGTTCTGCCCTCCCACAGCCCCGAGACACCAACATACCGGCCACGGTTATCAGACCAGGTAGCCCGTATGGTGAGCGGGAAGGAATTCTTGACCAGTATCCCCACTCCTCTGGAGCCTGAGGTGTAACCGGCGTGGGCAACTAATTTATACCCACCCCTGTGTAGCGCCATACATCTCTTTCCCATGAGATGCGTCTCTTGGAGAAAGACTACATCTGGCAACCGGCGCCTGATCAGCTGTCCCACCATTGCACGTTTGAGCTTGTCTCCCAGGCCATTCACATTCCAACTGAGGACCGACACACCCAAACCCCGTCTAGCTGACGCCATATTCGTCCCCGGAAAATCCAAAAGCATTACGCGACATCCATTGCAAGCATAGGTCATAAACAAAACACAAATCAATGAACAAAAGTCCCCGCAACCCAGCCCCCAAACCCCCACCCTGCACCCCTGCATGCAACGTGTGCACATCCCCAACCAGCAGTGTGCCTGTTGCCCCAAAACTAACTACAATATCTAAACGTAGAAAACGGAGGAGGACCTTACGACAGGCCACCGGCCCAACCCATCCCAACCCGCATACAAACCCCCATCAGTGCTAATAAAAAACCTCCCAGAATATTAACAAAGTCAGCGGGGAATAAGAGATCTCCCCCATCAAACCAGCTCTCTTGCCACCCTGTTCAACTGCAATGACCAACACGGGATCATTGTTCCTCATTGTCCATCGGGGTGTCGCCTTCGGTATTGGGCCCCTGGATTCGGTCCAACCAGTCCGATACCGCGTCTGGGTGATCAAAGAACCAGGCTTTGCCGTCGCCTTCTATCCGTAGGTGGGCAGGGAACAACATTATTTGAGTTCCGAGGCACGCAGCCATCTTTTGATGTTTATGAAACCCTGGCTTTGTTTCTGAACAGCCTGGGTGAAGTCAGGGAAAAAAAAGAGGGACGCATTTTCATAAGCCAGAGGTCTAGAGGATCTCGCAGTCTGCAGAATAGTGTCTCTGTACCGAAAGTTCAAAATGCGGACAATCATAGGGCGAGAGGGCGCCCCTGTCTTCGGTCGGCC
The DNA here is from genome assembly GCF_964263255.1 of Lissotriton vulgaris. NCBI lineage: Eukaryota > Metazoa > Chordata > Amphibia > Caudata > Salamandridae > Lissotriton > Lissotriton vulgaris. Next base: position 242,508 of record NW_028251109.1, on the reverse strand, counting down.
GCCAGGTACTCTGTGGGCCCTCTCCACGGTAAAAAAGTTGCTGAGACCCTTGGGTTTTAAATGGTTCAGGATAAGATCTTCCACGAACAGGTCTGGGGCCTGCCCCGCTGATCTCTCCGGTATGCCAACGATACGGACGTTATTGCGCCTCGCCCGTCCTTCGTACTCATCCAGCTTGCGAGGAAATTGGGTCCGAGACTCCTTCAACTCTCTCACTTCTCACTGGAGGTCCGACACACCGTCCGTGAGACTCGATGTTTTAATCTCAAGTGATTTGACTTTTTCCGAGGTTTTAGTCAGGTCTGCTCTGATTAGGCCCACCTCGATGTGGACAGTGTCCAATTTGGTGTCCATCTTACCAACGGATGACTGAATCCCGGTGATCGCTGCCATCAGGTCTTTCAATGTCGGGTCTGCCCCGGACGGGCCATCCTCATGGCTACTCACTTGCGTGCGTTTCTCGTCCACCGGGGACCCTTTGGAGAAACTGTACTTTTCCAGTCTATTTGACTGGACCGGTTTGGTGTTCCTCAGCGATTTTGGAGGTAGCTTCTCGTGATCCCCCCTCGCCACCATTTTCAGCTTCTGCGCGACCACCAACTCCGCCAGCCGAATAAACCCCTATTTCGCAAGGGCAATCGGCGCAGTCACAGGTTGCTCAGTAGTGGCGTAGGTGTGCAGAGTCAATTGGCTTGAGATGGGGTTCCGAGAGCCACTCGAGTGGGACACGGCTTCCACGGAACAAGTCTCACTGCACACTTCCGGTCCCTCTCGCCGTTGTTGTTGAACTCCAAAGCGGGCAGTGCCACACGCTGGGTCCCGGTGGCGCACCCAATAGGCCCCAAAAGTTCCAGGCGATGAATTCAAGTCATTCGAGCGCCCACATCATTCTGAATTTCGCCCAGTGGCTCAGGAGCGGGTCCCCCACCAGATGGTAGGGACGGGGCTCAGGATAGTGTGCCGGATGGCAAGTCAGGATGTGGTGGCCGGCGGAGCCAGTGCTCAAGCGGCCATATTGGTCGCCGGCGCGGCTCCTCCCCCAGCCCATTTGTTTTTAATGCTTTGTGCTTTCAACCTACTTCCAGTTTGTGAGTGGAAACAGATGTGAAACCCATGGGTGAGGCAGGTAAGCTACAGATTTCTGAATTTCACAATCGTAAACCTGGAAATGCATCAGAATGGCACGCCAGCCCAGGGGTGGCATAGCAAGGCTCAACGAGGAGAAATGTTTTCATTTCTCCTCATTTGGTTTCCTCTTTGAATGCATACTGCATTCTACAGCACGCATTGGAAAAGGAAATCACCTCAATTGATTGTTTTTGGGCAGGAAGGTGCATTGCAGCAGTTTGTGCGTCAGCGCAGGGAAAAGCCCAGAGATGCGACATATTGCTGTAAATATATCACATCCCTGTGCTTCGAACACAGCGTGGCGCAGCAATATGACTTGCTGCACCGTGCTGCTTTGGTTTCTCCTAAATAGGGCCCTAAGGGCCTAATTACGATGTCAGTCGGAAAGGCTCCAACTGACATGGTAGGTTCCAAGTCCGACCGCCTTATTAGGATGACTGCAGTCGTAGTTTAAACTGGTCGTAGAATCCAACGCGGTTCTGACGGGCTCAAGGACCTAATCAGTTGGTCGGAAAGACCTCATAATCCCTTATGGATGGCGTTTCCACCGTCGGGATTATGATGCGGGTTTTCGTCAGCCATTCAATATCGGCCTTTCCAACATGGAAAGGGTGTTGGAAAGCATCATTGGGGGCCCCTAGGAGGACCCCTGTCCCTCCACAGCCTCCACATTTGGGCCGGGGCAACCATGAGGTGCCTGCTACACAGTGCAGGGATATTTCAAAAGGTAAATTTTTCAATGGGAGCTTGTACTGCGGGCAGTTTACGCCCACCACACTAGCTTCCATTGAAAAATAGAGGTTTATATGGCGGTTAGAACTGCCAACCTGAGGTCGGTTGGTTCCTAATCCGCAATGGTGTCGGTTGGAAGCAACACCGGCCAACATCATAATGAGGCCCTTAAATGTTGAAAGATAGAAATATAGAAAATGATTAGGGAAAAAGAGGCATTTGTGACAATATGTTCATCTGTAACTTTTTGTCATGATGGCTGAATAACAAAAACAATATACCACTATGTCTGTTATACTCTTCAAATTGCAGGGATATACAGGGTTTTTTATGGTATCCAATTACCCAAGGTAGCCAGAGCCATCAACCTAGCTGCACCTTACATTGGTTTTTCATTGTATATCAGTTATGGACTAATTCGTATGGTGAAATATGTAGTGTGAACTATGAACAATTGGTATCAAGGAAACCTACGTATTTCTGAAGTGAGCTCCAGATGTGAGGTTTGAAGCAGCAATAGTTATTTGTAAATCTCTTCATTTATAAGTACCCATAGAATCATGTTTCAAAATGTCTTCATTCTTTTACATTGGCTTACATTTGGAAGGCATAAATGCAACAAATTCTGATTGGTAATAATAAATATTCTACAATTCTATGTTTCCACATGTCTTCTGATAAAAATGTTACCTAACTTGTGTGGGTAGGCCCAAAGCCTGCAGCAGTAAACAGCCCAAAATGCAACATGGGCACATCAAATGTTTCCACTAAAAACTGACCCTTTTTTTAAATGCAGGTAGCTGTGGATTTTGGGCATCTTGGGAAACCTAGCAAACCTCTGCATTGGTAGAAAGTAGACACCTAGGGTAATTAAGAGTGGGGTTACTTGCATGGTTCTCACCAACCTTCCTTACCTTACACATCACAAACCTATATTAAAAAAAACACACATTGTCCTCATATTTCTGTGATAGAAAGTTCTGGAGTATGTTGGGCGCCACAAATTTTCTTCCTCCTTGCAATTCTCCAAGTCTTACAATAAAAATGCTACAGGACAACAGATGTTTTTTTTGCAATGTTGGTTGCTGTGGATTTTAACTCCTAGTTTAGCCTGCAACTAGGGAAACTTAGCAAACCTCTACATTACTGAAATGTAGAAACCTGTTTGAATCCAGGTTGGAGTGATATGCATTGTTCTCACTAGCTTTTTCTACCCAGAAACCCTTGCATATGAATAACTTTAATTAAAACACATTGTCCTCACATTTCTGTGGTTGAAAATCCTAGAATCTGCTGAGTGCCAACAAACTTCCCACCACTTTGCATCCCCCCAAGTACCCTGATTAAAAACAGCACCTCATTTATATGGGTAGGCCTAGTGTCCACAACAGAAAATCGCCCAAAACTCAACATGGACACATTGCATTTTTCCACTGAAAACTGACCATTTTTTTCAATGTCAGTAGCTCTGGATTTTAGGTCCTGCCTTACCCAATAACTAGGGAAACTTAGAAAACCTGTACATTTTTTTTAATAGACATGTTGGGAATATTGGGGTGGGGTCACTTGCATGGTTTTCATCAGGTTTCCTTACCCATGAGCCTTTGCAAATCACAAACCTTGGCTATAACACACATTTTCCTCACATTTCTGTGAGAGAACATTCCTGAATCTGTGGGGAACCATACATTTCCTGCCTCACAGCTTTCCCGCAAGTGTCCCAATAAAATTGGTACCTCACTTGTCTGGGTAGGCCTACTGCCTATGACAGGAAATGGCCCAAAACACAACATGATCACATCACATTTTTCAAATGAAATCGAATCCCTTTTTTTTGCAATGTCAGTCACTGTGGAATTTGGATCTTAGCTCACCCGGAACCTAGGGAAACCTAGAAAACCAATACATTTTTAAACACGAGGGGCCTTATTTACAAGAAAGTGCCACAGCACAACACCACAAGCCCTTTCACTGCACCACGTTGCAGCACTTTCAAAGCACAGGGATGCGTCACATTTCCAACAATATGAACCATCCCTGTGCATTCTCCTGTTCTGGCACACAATCGGCTGCCATGCGCCTCTCAGGCACCCTTGCGCCATGGTGCAAGGGTGCCTGCGTTGTGGGGAGAATGTTTCTCTGGAGGAAGGGGTGCCTTCCTGCGCAAAAACAATAACAAAACAAATAAAAAGAGGTGCTTTCTTCTTCCTGTGTGTGCTGCAGAATGCAGCACCCCTAGAAAGATGGAAAAAACTAGAAGAAATTTGAACATTTCTCGTCGCTACGTCACACTTGTGGTGGCATAGCATTCTGACATATTTGCAGGTTACAAACTCTTGTAATCTGGAAATGCGGCATGGGAGCACCCACAGCAACACCAATGTAACACACCTTTCACGCAAAGTGTTGTGTGAGGAGAGGCCATACTTACATGGACAGGAAAAGCCACGCAGGGTGGCTTTATGTGTTCTTGTAAATATGGGGCAGGAGGTTGAGCCAGTGGTGCGTATCAAAAAGTAATGCACCAGTTGGGCAAGGGGCTTGTAAATAAGCCCCATCGCATCTAGAGAAATCCAGGGTGGGGGGACTTGCATGGCTCTCACCAGTTTTTCTTATCCAGAAGTCCTTGAAAAACTCAAACTTTGACTAAGAAAACACTTTTCCTCACATTTCTGTAATTGAGTTCGGAAATCTGCAGGGAACCACAAACGTCAACATTCCCCCAAGTGTCCCAATAAAGATGCCACTTGTGCAGGTAGGCAGCAGGAAAAGACCCAAAACGCAAAAAGGACACAACACATTTTTCCACTGAAAACTGATTCTTAATTTGCTGTGGATTTTGGGTCTGAGTCAAGGTCGTAACAAACACTCTTGCATCCACTGCAGTATGGGGGGCCCACAGTGGACAAGCTATAAACGGAGGCCCCCTCAGCTTGGGGGTATCGCTATTGCGAGTGGCCCTCTCACCAATCCTTGCAGGGTGGCCCCCTAAGGTTCCCTATGCCAGTGGTCTTAGTTCAGCCGAAACCTAGTGAAACCTAGCAAACCTGTAAATGTTTTAGCACTAGCCACCTATGGGAATCCAGAGTGGAGTGACTTGCAAGGCTCTCATTAGATAATTTTACCCAGATGTACTTGCAAACATCAAACTTTGGCGAAAGCCACACATTTTCCTCATATTTCTGTGACAGAAAGTTATGGTATCTGTGGGAAGCCACACATGTCCTACCATCTAGCATTGCCCCAATACTCATGATAAAAATGTTATCTCAATTCTGAGGGTAGGCCTATTGGCCACAACAGGAATGGGCTCAAAATGCAAAATGGACTCATCACATTTTTTGCATTGAAAACTGGCCCTTTTGCAATGTGGTTACCTGTACGTTTTTGGCCCTAATTCAGTGGGCACCTGGGAAAATCTAGCAAAGCAGTAAGTTTTTTTATCTAGAAACATGGGGGAATACGATATGGGGTGACTTGCATAGCTCCCAGTAGATAATTCTACCCAGAAGCTCTTGCAAACCTCAAATGTTGGCAAAAACACACATTTCCCTATTATTTCTGCCACAGAAAGTACTGGAATCTGTAGGGAGCTACAAACTTACCATTCTGAGTTCCAACATGTCTCCTGATAAGAACCGTACCCCAATTGTGTGAATTGGCCGGAAGACTGCCACACAAAAGGCCCTAAACTGCTGCATGGAGAGATCGATGATGGGGTAGCTGTGGTATTTGTGGCCATGCTTAGCCACCACCCAAGGAAAACTACCAACCATACACATTTTTGAAAATTAGACACCCGGGGGGATTGAGGGTGGAGTGACTTTAATGGATCACATAAAGTTTTCTTACCTGAATTGCTTTGCAAACCTCAACCTCTGTCAAAATCACATATTTCCCCTACATTTTTGTGATGGAAACTCCAGAATCAGCAGGAATCCACAAAATTCCTCCCACCCAGTGATTACCGATAAAAACATTACCCCACTTTTGTGGCTGACTCTATACCCCCCAAAAAATACTGCATATATGCAGTTCCTGGTGTCTAGTGGGCTTTTGGGGGGTCAGAAAGGCTAATGGGGCCCAGGACAGTGGGGAGCCCAGGCCCATGCCTAGGGGGAATGCTCCTCACAAAAAATAACAGCAAGCTAGCAAATCCTGGTATCTAGTGAACATTTTGGGGGTGAATATCCCCATTTACACCTGGGGTGACAGAAAGGCTAATATAGCCCCTGGTGGGGGGAGCATAGGCCCATGCAGAGCAGGTGGTTCCCCTCTCAAAACATAATGAGGCATATTTACAAGCTCCTATTGCCACAGGAACATACTTTTTTGGACGTTCCAGTTGTATTACGGTCTTCATCTTATTTAAAAGGCAGTGTTAAGCCTTATAAAGTGGCTTAACGCTGCCTTGTAAATAAGCCACCCTTTCACACTATACTTAGCGTGAAGGAAAGGGCAATGGGTGTTGCAGTGGGAGTTATTGTAAATACGGTGCAACCCTGCGTTTCCAAAGTGGCGGAGCGTGGCGTTAAGCCAAGAAGGCTAATGCCACACTCCACCACTTCCCTTGTAAATATACCGCCATGTGCTCTAAAAAATCAATAGTGGGCTTTCTGCTGATGGGGCAGAAAGACTAATGGAGCATAGGGAAGGCAGCAGAGCACAGATTCATGCTCAGAGGATGTTCCCCCCCAAAAAAGAATAGCAAACTAAAAACCCTGGTGTCTAGTGGGCGTTCTCCCCCCCCCCCCTTATGATCAGATTGGAGTGAACATCCCCAACAACACCCTGGGGGGGCAGAAAGACTAATGTGTCCCCTGGTGATGGGAAGCACAGGTCCATACAGAGCCCGTGTGGTAGATTGTGGTTAACACACCCATCCAACCCCGGTGGGGCAGAAAGGCTAATGGGGCCTAGGGCAAGGGGAGCAGAGGCCCATGTCTGGGGAGGGCACTTATCCCCCACAAAAGACATACTTAGTTTCTAGATGGTGGAGCCCTGCTTTGGGATCGCTCTCCTGTGGCAATCCTCAAGCAAGGAACCACTGGATAGATATACCTTTGGAAAGGGGAAATTCTCTCCTTTCCAATGATACCTCCCCCACCTCAATCAGTGCTTGGGGGGGACCATCGAAGGCTGATGCAGTGAAGGTAAAACAAGCCCATCGGCTAACTTTACCTTCACTTTACAGTAATGACATCAGCACGCCAATTTTGTTGATTGTCATTACAAAAACAAACAAATCCAGTGTCAGCCAGTGACGAACAAACGCACTGGGGAGGGCGTGCGACCGTCAGCCACTGGCTGACGTCCGCATTTAAGGAGTTAAGTCCCAATAGCCCAATTTTGTTACTAAAATAATCATTGCTCTTCCCAAATGTACTTCCTAAAGTTTAAAGAGCTCAGCTACATCGATCACTGGTGCCTCTATATATGTCCCTGTTTCTGTATGGAATCACTGAATTAGAAAATCAAATCAATCATTCAAATCAGACTTCTTATAAGTGTTCTTTGCCTTCGCTGTGTTTTTCCCATTTATTGTGTATTTTTTAAAAATAACAAAGATCATATATTTTTCAAGTTTTATTTAAATGTTAACACTAATCTAGATTATAAAAAATGCAAGATTAGCATAGTAAAAACGAGCAGATTATGAGTTTGGGCAAGTATTAGAAATGTGAACAGGTAGTAAATAGCTATTGTTTTGTTCGAGGTAACAAAAGCCTGCATTTATTTTTCTGATGATCTACTACAAATGTAAACCTTCAACTCCCACGTATCTCTCCTTAAGGCAATGATAAGGAGTGCACTCTTTGATGTTCAGAATTCATAGGCAGGGCACTCAGCTGACTGGAATAGTGTCCCGTGGATTTGTAAAAGGCATTCTGAGTAACTATAACATGGAGTTTTATCCTCTCGCAAGGAATGTGACAATTATCCCTGGCACCTGCTTACAGGACTAAAGGTCACAGCTTGGTAAATTATCCTTGCATGAGCTAATGGGAAAAAAAAGCTATGGACAGTGTATAAATTAGACTTAGTAGTAGTTTTACCATAGTATTGCTGAAGTTGGGCAATGATAAACATTAGCGTTAACTTATTATTATTATTATTATTATTATTTTGAGATTTGTAGAGCGCCTGGTGACCCGAGGGCATCCCCGCGCTATAATACTGTAATATCCAGGACAGGCGAAAACCAGGAACTATTTGGGGAAGAGGAGTGTTTTGAGTTTTTTGCGGAAAAGTGCGTGGCTAGGTTCCAGACGCAGCAGGCGAGGAAGGGCGTTCCATGTGGAGGAGGCCTTAACCGAGAAGCGGCGTCCACCGGTACGCGACTTCTTGAATCTTGGGACTGTGGCCAGATGTTCGTTGTCCGAGCGAAGGTTTCTGTGGGCTTTATAAGGGGTAATCATATCTTTGAGGGTGGCAGGTCCAACCCCATTGATGAGTTTGTGCGTGATGTACATGGCCTTAAACTCCACTCGCTGGCGGAGTTTAAGGCCATGTGCATCACGCACATGGCCTTACATGCATCATGTAAACAATTTAAAGCCACCTTGAACCAAACGAAAACTTTCAGATTATGAATGAATTAGTACATAGCCATTTCATTCTACTCTTTCATGGAGGTGGCATCACATGTCCTAGGTCATGAATGGAGATAATTGGAGATATTTCTGATAAGAGGGATGTAAAGAGGGAGCTTTATACACTATCATGTCCGAATTTTGCACTATCCTCCTGGACTCCATCATATGCTCTATTTGATTTCGTTGAATTTGAAACTAATTGGTTTGTTCTTTTGTTTTTTCCTGATTTTATTTGCCACTTCCTGTTACAACGAGCAGGTATGAGCACATCTCAAGAGGGGAGAAACAATGACTGTCAATGTTTGGGTTTTGCATCGATCCACAAATGTAAATCAAGTGTGTGGTATTCTAAAATATTGCACTTCCTTATATGTTCCAGGGGTAAGCATAACAAGACCTTTTCTTGATTGCTCAACAACTTACTCATTTTTAATCATTCACGGGTACGAGACAGGTCAAAAGATATTATTCTAGACATAATCATATTATCATAATGAGGAGGATTTTCAGAAATAGTCTATTGGTTGGGAAAAAAATGCACTCTAGCATTTAGCATTCGGCTAGTGGATGGAAACTCAATTAGCATGGGACCTTTGACTGGAGTGGGTGGGGGGGGGGTTAGAGGGTGGGCTAGGGGGTCGATCTTAGATCTTTAGTCTGCTCTGTACTTGTTGTGAAGCGCTCCGATACCTTCTTAAATAAATAAATACATAAATAAATAAATACCTCCATACCTATAGCACCCTGCGATAGTTTCGGGCTTTTGTCTGAATTTTCTGGCTAGGGCCTGCATCATGACTTTATGAGTCTGCACCTCCTTATCTTCAAAGTGCAAAGAGCAGGGGTATTTGTTCTCAGACTGCACAGCGATTTTTACAAATTGTACAATTATTTTAAAAAGTGAAAATATGTGTGTTTCTTCAGAATAGTAACAGGAGGTTAGTGTGGTAATCCTGATCAAATATGGGTAAAAAAATCAACCTAAAAGAAAGTAGGAATTCCAAATTGTGATAATTTATGAAACAGATTTAAATTGAGTGCTTTATTTAGATTTAAAATGACGCCAATGATGACCAAGGGAGCCATTTATTATTGTTAACATTCTAAAATGTGAGTGAACCTGGTATTCAGATTAAGAGGTTGTGAGTGAAGCTATTCTTAACTTTCACAAACATGTTGGGGATGGTCCCAGCATGTTTAGAATGCACATAGGCGTAAAGAATAGCAAAATATGCACTTAAAAATACTATTTCTAGCAATAAAAATTAGTTATAAGTTTGATTGTGATAAAATACTTTTTAAATACCATTGAGTTGAAAAGTATGTTGTGATTTGGCTGTTGTATAATTCTGTGTCATAGTTACTTTAAGACTGATTTGTCTTGTTTTTCTTGTTTGAAATATGGAATATTTTTGACTGATCCACGAATATTTAAAGACTTGTTTTTAGATTGTTTGATGGAATGTGTTTTTGAGATTATCTCCAGGCTATGTTGAATTGAAATGAGCAAATGTTTTGAAGCTGCACGTGACAAGCCATGCTATATTTTATTTCACATAATCAATCAATCAATCATGGGTTTGTTAAGCGCAACTAATTACCCATAAAGGTATCAAGGCACTGGAGAGGAGGGGATGCACAGGTTCCAGTCCATCAAGGGGGGGGTCTGTCGAAGAGCCAGGTCTTGAGGTTTCTCGTAAAGATGGGGAGTGATGTTGTCTGCCTGAGATGGAGCGGTAGGGCGTTCCATGCTCTGGCCGCAAGGAAGAAGAAGGAGCAGCTTCCTGATCTGGTCTTTCTGGCACGGGGAACCACGGCGCAGGAGAGCTGGGCTGATCGTAGGGTTCTTTGGGGTGCGTGGAAGTTGATTCAGCTGTTGAGGTATGCTGGTCTGGTGTTGTGGAGGGCTTTGTGTGCGTGGGTGAGGATATTGAAGGTGATTCTAGCCTCGATGGGTAGCCAGTGGAGTGTGCGCAGGTGTTGGGAGATGTGGCAGTGGCGTGGTAGGTTGAGGAGCAGTCTTGTGGTAGCGTTCTGGATGTTTTGTAGCTTGCCGGTGAGGTTTTTGTTTATTCCTGCGTAGAGTGCGTTGTGTAGTTGAGTCTGCTGGTGATGAGGGCGTTGGTGACCGTTTTTCTGTGCTCAAGGGGGATCCATTTGAAGGTCTTACGTAGGAGGCGGAGGATTTGGAAGCAGGAGGATGTGACGGAGTTGATCTAGCAGTCCATTTTACGTTCGGAGTCTAGGATGATTCCAGGGTTGCGTGCATGGTCTGTGAGAGTTGGCGGGCTACCGAGGGCGAAGAGCCACCAGGTGTTGTTCCAGGCATTGGGGTGTGGGCCCATGATGAGTACTTCTGTTTTGTCTGTGTTGAGTTGTAGGCAGCTGCTTTTCATCCATTTGGTGACAGCTTCCATGCCTTCTTGGAAGTTGTGTTTGACTGTGTTGGCTTCGTTGGATAGGGAGAGAATGAGTTGGGTGTCGCCTGCGCATGAAACAATGTTGAGTCCTTAGGTTCTGACGATGGGGGCCAGAGGAGCCATGTAGGCGTTGAAGAGCATTGGGCTGAGGGAGGACCCCTGGGGGGCTCCGCAGGTGGTTGGTGTAGGGTCCGAGAGGAAAGCAGGAAGTCTGACCTGCTGCGTTCTGCCAGAGAGGAAAGAGTACATCCAGTCGAGGGCCTTGTCCCGGATACCTGCCTCCTGAAGTCTGTGTATTAGGGTGCAGTGGGATACCGTGTCGAAGTCCGCTGAGCGGTCGAGGAGGATGAGGGCTACTGTTTCTCCTTTGTCTAGTAGGGAGCGGATGTTGTCTGTTGCGGTGACAAGGGCGGTTTCTGTGCTGTGTTTTTTTCTGACACAACAGGTGATGGACCGAATGTGGATCAATGTCACACACTCAACCCAGTCCAAAGATCTGGGCCGAAATCCATCGTTTTTTTGCACTCCACACCACCCCGGGTTAGACAATGGCGATATGCAAATCAGCTCTGACCCTGTGCCCCATGGGAACAGTCCAGTCCGAACTACAAAAGCCATGTCCTTCCCAGAACGGAATCAAGCATCCGAGGACCGGACCGGTTTCGAGGTAACACCTCTCATCAGCCCGGCTAGCTTGACTCCAGTGGTGTGGAGTGCCTGGGACCCACGTCTGGGCATCCCCAGCGCACTTAGGGCGGAATATGCAAACACAACAGGTGATGGACCGAATGTGGATCAATGTCACACACTCAACCCAGTCCAAAGATCTGGGCCGAAATCCATCGTTTTTTTGCACTCCACACCACCCCGGGTTAGACAATGGCGATATGCAAATCAGCTCTGACCCTGTGCCCCATGGGAACAGTCCAGTCCGAACTACAAAAGCCATGTCCTTCCCAGAACGGAATCAAGCATCCGAGGACCGGACCGGTTTCGAGGTAACACCTCTCATCAGCCCGGCTAGCTTGACTCCAGTGGTGTGGAGTGCCTGGGACCCACGTCTGGGCATCCCCAGCGCACTTAGGGCGGAATATGCAAACACAACAGGCGATGGACCAAATGTGGATCAATGTCACACACTCAACCCAGTCCAAAGATCTGGGCCGAAATCCATCGTTTTTTTGCACTCCACACCACCCCGGGTTAGACAATGGCGATATGCAAATCAGCTCTGACCCTGTGCCCCATGGGAACAGTCCAGTCCGAACTACAAAAGCCATGTCCTTCCCAGAACGGAATCAAGCATCCGAGGACCGGACCGGTTTCGAGGTAACACCTCTCATCAGCCCGGCTAGCTTGACTCCAGTGGTGTGGAGTGCCTGGGACCCACGTCTGGGCATCCCCAGCGCACTTAGGGCGGAATATGCAAACACAACAGGTGATGGACCGAATGTGGATCAATGTCACACACTCAACCCAGTCCAAAGATCTGGGCCGAAATCCATCGTTTTTTTGCACTCCACACCACCCCAGGTTAGACAATGGCGATATGCAAATCAGCTCTGACCCTGTGCCCCATGGGAACAGTCCAGTCCGAACTACAAAAGCCATGTCCTTCCCAGAACGGAATCAAGCATCCGAGGACCGGACCGGTTTCGAGGTAACACCTCTCATCAGCCCGGCTAGCTTGACTCCAGTGGTGTGGAGTGCCTGGGACCCACGTCTGGGCATCCCCAGCGCACTTAGGGCGGAATATGCAAACACAACAGGTGATGGACCGAATGTGGATCAATGTCACACACTCAACCCAGTCCAAAGATCTGGGCCGAAATCCATCGTTTTTTTGCACTCCACACCACCCCGGGTTAGACAATGGCGATATGCAAATCAGCTCTGACCCTGTGCCCCATGGGAACAGTCCAGTCCGAACTACAAAAGCCATGTCCTTCCCAGAACGGAATCAAGCATCCGAGGACCGGACCGGTTTCGAGGTAACACCTCTCATCAGCCCGGCTAGCTTGACTCCAGTGGTGTGGAGTGCCTGGGACCCACGTCTGGGCATCCCCAGCGCCTTTAGGGCGGAATATGAAAACACAACAGGTGATGGACCGAATGTGGATCAATGTCACACACTCAACCCAGTCTGAAGCCGGATTGTGACAGGTTGAGGATGTTGTGCTCTTCAATGAAGGTGGCGAGTTGGCTATTGATGGCTTTCTCAATTACTTTTGCTGGGAACGGGAGCAGGGAGATGGGTCTGTAGGGGTCCGCCAAGGGCTTCTTCAGAAGGGGGTTGATCTCGGCGTGTTTCCCGTAGTCGGGGAAGGAGGCGTTTGCCAGGGAGCGGTTGATCGTGTGGCGAAGCATGGGTGCGATGGTGTCGGCGGCTCTGTTGAAGATGTGGTGGGGGCAAGAGTCTGTGGGGGCCCTGGAGTGGATTGACTTCATCGTCTTCAGTGTGTCTTCGGTGGTGAGGCCTGTCCAGCTGTCAATCATTGGCTTCAGGGTGTCTGGATTGGCTTGTGGGGCTTCTGTGTGTTGGATGTCTTTGTCGAAGTTGTCGTAGATGTTCTTGATTTTGCGGTGGAAGAAGGTGCTGAGTTTGTTGCAGACATCTTGTGAGGGCTGAAAGCCAGTCGACTTGCTGGTGGGTTGGGTGAACTGCTTGATGATGTTGAAGAGTTCTTTGCTTTTGTGTGTATGTGTGGAGATTCTGTCTTCCATTGCAGTTTTCCTCGTGTTTCTGATGAGCTGGTAGTGGGTGGTGGTGGGGTGGCGGCTTTGAAGTTGTTGTGGGCTTCTGTGGATTTGGAGTTCCTCCAGGTCCTCTCGCGGCAGCAGGTGCGCCTGGATTCCTGGAGTTTGGTGGTAAACCAACCGGCTTTCTTGACTGATACCACATAGGGGTCTCACATTATGATAAATGGTTTATGTGGTGATTTCAAAAAGCTGTTTTGCCATTAAAAACAAGAGCACCAAAATGAATTAGATTAGGAGGGCTGAGTGTTTGTTGACAGGGCCTTTTGTTGTTTTGTGAAGTATTGCTTAACCCACATTGCTTTCCCTGATAGGGTCCGTCTTCCTAGGCACAGCAGAAGATCCCACTCTCCTGGGGTTGTTCTATTGTAGAATATTCAACATAAAACACAAGTACTCAAAAGTGAACCATCAATTTTCAATTGGTAGATTCTTCACTACAGGTGCTCATCATCATTTCGCTTCAATATCAGCAATTGAATGCAAATAAGGTTATAAAATGTGAAACAATCATCAATCCTTTAATCCACCCCATCCCGATGCATTTCGTTTTGGGCCCTTGCCTGTCACGGGTACTTGACCCACCCACGCGAGTGAAGTACCATTTTTATCGGGAGACCTGGGGAAATGCTGGGTGGTAGGAAATTTATGTCTGCCCAGTGATCTCACAACTTTCCCGCACAGAAATTTGAGAAACGTTTTATTTTTTCAGCTAAATTTGAGGTGTGGATGGGATTCTGGGTAGGAAAACGTTGGGGGCCCAAGCATGCCACACCTCGCTGGACTCCCTCAGGTGACAAGTTTTCAGAAATGTGTGGGTTTGAAAGGTTTCCCAAGATGGCTGCCGAGCCCGGGGCCAAACCCCAGGTGACCACCCTTGCAAAACCAGGTTGTTTTGTGATAGGTCATTTTGATGTCTCCTCAGTACGTTTTGGGCCCTTGCCTGTCGTGGGTACTTGACCCACCCACAGGAGTGAGGTACATTTTTATTGGGAGATTCCAGAACTTTCCACCACAGAAATGTGAGGAAAATTAGTGTCTTTTGACAAAGTTTGAGGTATGCAAGGGATTCTGGGTAACAGAACCTGGTGAGAGCCAGGCAAGTCACCCCAACCTGGATTTTCCTGGCTGTCTAGTTTTAAAAAATATATAGGTTTGTTAGGTTTCTCTGGGTGCCGGCAGAGCTAGGGTTAAAAATCTACAGCTAGGCACTTTGCAAAAAAGGGTCAGTTTTCACTGTGAAAATGGGGTGTGTCCATGTAGCATTTTGGGCCGTTTCCTGTCACGGGCACTGGACCCACCCAATCAAGTGAGGCACCATTTTTCTCTGAAGACTTTGGGGAATGCGGGGTGGATGGAATTTTATGGATCCACACAGATTCCTGAACTTTCCACTACAGATATATGAAGAAAATGTGTTTTTCTAAACACATTTTGAGGTTTGCAAGGGATTCTGGGTAACAGAACGTGGTGAAAGCCAGACAAGTCACCCCACCCTGGATTCCCCTGGGTGTCTAATTTTAAAAAGTGCATAGGTTTGCTAGGTTTCCCTAGGTGTAGGCAGAGCTAGGGTTCCATATCTTCAGCAAGGCACTTTGCAAAAAAAGGGTCAGTTTTCACTGTGAAAATGTGGTGTGTCCACGTTGCGTTTTGGGCCATTTCCTGTCGCTGCCACTAGCCCAAAGGCTCATTTCAGTTTCGGTTTCTATAAAATGATGACAGCGAGACGTGCACGTTGATCGTCATTTTAGGGAAACCACGGGGAGTCCCCAGCTCCCGAGGCTTTTGGGGAGAAAACAAAATCCCTGTGGTGCCTGCATCAGAGGGATTTCCGGTGCCATGTGCGAGGACAGCCGGGAGCCCTCCTGCGCACATGAGCACTGGTGCACAAGACAGCTTCC
The DNA here is from genome assembly GCF_964263255.1 of Lissotriton vulgaris. Taxonomy (NCBI): domain Eukaryota; kingdom Metazoa; phylum Chordata; class Amphibia; order Caudata; family Salamandridae; genus Lissotriton; species Lissotriton vulgaris. The sequence goes on along the minus strand of NW_028251109.1, from coordinate 226,974 downwards.
GGCGGTTGTGAGCATGGAAGGGGTTAAAGACTGTGATGTAGTTCGGAATCAACAGAGATAACAAATTTTGCTTAATTTTGGAGGAGCAATTGAGAGTGTAGTACTATTTGAAATACCCACGGTTTTAATGTACAGGGAATCTGATGAATTTGAGATTTTAAAATTTTGCAATATTTGAAATCAACACCGTACTTTAAGCACATTTCTCAACATATCCAATCAGATAAACCTAGCAGCAGGTGAGTGTTTGTATTGTCAACGCTCCGTCCATCATCCCCTTTGGTTTAGCTTTTTAAAGTGAACACTCAAATTTTCTCAGGCTCACAAGGGTATTAAACTCTTAATGCTTTGCCTAAATATTGCATCTCTCTAGCGCACCACTCCAATGCCATCTGTCTTTACTGTAGGTATTGTGCTGTCTGCTTGCATCCACCAGGCAGAGCACATAGATAGAGCCCTGTTTTACCACAAGGTACTGGGCACAGAGACCAAGTGCTGGCAAAATGTACTCTTCATACGAACCCATCAGATCAGGCATACCTCCAAGAAGGTGCTTATGGGACTGGAAAGAGTGGCTTTTGGATCATATCCCCCAGGAAAGTCACAGATGCCATTTCGACAGTCTCTGGTCTTTCAATATATCCGCTAAAGTCATCGAAAAAACATCATGACTAATATATATGAATATGAAAGTCGAACTGAAGAATAAGCAAAAGAAATGCTAAAACCTGGTTACATTCAAACTCATACATAATTTCATGGTTGCAAATATAACATCACATCAAGGCTCATGTTCAGTGTAAGAGTTTAAATGAAATACCCAAATAAGACGGTCCACTGGAGAGTGGCATGGTCAACTAGGTAGGGTCTAACACCACAAGGTTTGTTTAAAAGAACCCTCACACACCAACCTGGTTGGTGTCATGCTTCATCATTGGGTTCCCAGTTGGGTAGCCGAATGCTACCCAACTGTGCTGTAACACCTGATTACAGTGGAGCGAGTATTTTTGTGTTTTTTATGTGATGGTGCTGGGAGTGAAGTGACGTTAAAAATACCTCTAGGAAACTTACTAATCAATAATTTATTCCCAGTGGCCCAGGGTATGTTTAAATATTGTTGAGATGGATAATGCATCAGAACTACAGATATGTGTCTGGATTATCCTTTGGTCAACATGTTTCAGCTCTCGAAAAATTTAGGAGCTTTCTTCAGGACCGCTCTATACTGACTAATGTGAAAAGGTGAGAAAGTGAGTGGTAAGTTTTGAACCACGTGTTTAATGTATTTTTACACACTCGCTAAGGTGTGCTTATCATGCTTAGATGGACTAACCATGAGTCCTGGTCCATCAATGGTAACATTCCTGTGGAGAAAGAATGACAAGACAATAGAAGATATAGCACATTACATTTATTGTAAAAAACATGCTTGTTGTTTATATTGTCAATTCCATGCTTATCTCCCCTAAGTGGTGATAGAAACATTCAGTGTCACTCATAAATGCGTAGCCAATCATACATATGAGCAATTGTACAGTAAAACAGAATTTAAAATACTCGCAATAAATGTGAGCATGCTTGCGGTGTGGTCAGATCATGGGTTCATGCTGCACCCTGAGTCCACTGCCGCAGTGAAGAAAAGCGATGTTTGTTCACCTGAGAACTAGCATGCTTGTGGCAAAACTGGGTGAACATGCCAGTTTAATCTATTCCAAATGCGCGCCTTGTGGATTGACAGCTATCGGTAACGCTATAGTGATCGCAGTATTGGGCCTTAATGCTTGATGATTTTACAAGCACGTTGCGTGTGCTGAGCTTTAGCCACATGCAGTCATGAAACAAAAAATGCAGGAATATCTCTATCGTACTTACGTTTTTCTTGGTATTTCCATGGCTATACGGTTCAAGGGAGGGGAGCGTTCCTATTAGGTACTCTGGATGAGGGTGAAAAAGAAGCGGAGATGAGGAAGTTGTCTGGAGCGCGATACTGAAGGGTGAATCTGTATACCACAAGTGGGATCTGTAAATAAAATCCGTACTTAGTCTCGGTGCTCGCCCGCGTATCAACCTACTCCGGTGTCCCCTGGAACTGGATGGGTCTCGGGAACGGAAGCCGGCAGGTATTTGAACGAGGCTGGGCGAGAGCATTATCTGGCAATCGGCGTCATGTGTGTGCGGAAACACTTGGCCGCTTACCTGCACTGTGTGAAGGGCACAGGAGTTTGAGATTTGCCGGAAAAATCCGGATGTGGATGACTCAACTAATGCTATCTCCCCGCGAAGCTGCTGATGCAGAAAGCACATGCGCAAGGGTCCCTACATGAAAAGAAACGCTGGGATGCTGAGCTGCATGACGCGTGTCCACAATCTCGTGACATATATGCCTTGAATACAGGTGCCTATGAGTGTGCCCCAAAGTGAAATAAGTGCTGAGTGTGCATTAAAGGTAGTCCAGCAAACACTGTGCCGCTATTGATTGAAATAGGAACTACTGGGCCGATGACTTATTCTGTGTGATGTGAGAGCGAATACGTCCTAATCATAGAGCCATATGTGCAATATATATTGCTGCCAGGAAGTTCCACTATGTTAACCTAAAGCGCTGCACACTCATAGGCACCAGTATTGAAGGCGTATATGTCACAAGATCGTGGACGTGCGTCACCCAACGCTTCTTTTCACGTAGGGACTCTTGCGCATGCGCTTTGTGCATCAGCAGCCTCACAGGGAGATAGCGTTAGTTGATTCATCCACGTCTGGATTTTTCTGATGAATCTCACACTCCTGTGCCCTTCACGTAGTGAAGGTCAGTGGCCTAGTGTTTCTGCACACACATGACGCCGATTAATAGATAATGCTCCCACCCAGCCTCGTTCAAATACCTGCCGGCTTCCGGCCTCGAGACCCATCCAGTTCCAGAGGACACCGGAGTAGGTTGATACGCGGGCGAGCACTGAGACTAAGTAAAAATTTTCCTTACAGATTCCACTTGTGGTATACAGATTCACCCTTCTGTATCTTGCTCCAGACAACTTCCGCATCTCCGCTTTTTTTTCACCCTCATCCAGAGTACCTAATAGGAACTCTCCCCTCCCTGGAACCGTATGGCCATGGAAATACCATGAAATACATAAATATGATGGAGATATTCCCGCATTTTTTGTTTCATGACCGCATGTGGCTAAAATCATCAATTATCATGGCCCAAAACCAAGATCACTATAGCGTTACTGATAGTCGTCAGTCCACACAGCGCACATTTGGAATAGATTAAATTGGCATGTTCACCCATTTTTGCCTCAAGCATGCTAGTTCTCAAGCGAACAAACATCACTTTTCTTCACTGCGGCAGTGAACTCATGACCCATGATCTGACCACACCGCAAGCATGCTCACATTTATCGCGAGTAAGCATTTTAAATTCTGTTTTACTGTACAATTGCTCATATGCATGAGTGGCTACACACTATATGAGTGACACTGAATGTTTCTATCACAACTTGGGGGAGCTAAGCATGGAATTGACAATATAAACTACAAGCACGTTTTTTACAATACATTTTATGTGTTATATGTTGTATTATCTTGTCTTTCTTTCTACACAGGAATTTTGCCATTGTTGGACCAGGACTCATGGTTAGTCCATCTAAGCATGATAAGCACACCTTAGCGAGTGTGTAAAAATGCATTAAACACGTGGTTCAAATTTTACCACTCACTTTCTCACCTTTTCACATTAGTCAGTTTAGAGAGGTCCTGAAGACGGCTCCTTAATTTTTCGAGAGCTGAAACATGTTGATCAAAGGATAATCCAGACACATATCTGTAGTTCTGATACATTATCCATCTCATCAATTTTTAAACATACCCTAGGCAACTGGGAATAAAGTATTGATTAGTGAGTTTCCCAGAGGTATATTTCACGCCACTTCACTCGCAGCACCATCACATAATTTATTTTTTTTAAACGCTCCACTGAAATTAGGTGTTGCAGCACAGTTGGGTAGCATTCGGCTACCCAACTGGGAACCCAATGATGAAGCATGACAGCAACCAGGTTGGTGTGTGAGGGTTGTTTTAAACAAACCATGTGGTGTTAGAAACTACTTAGTTGACCTTGCCACTCTCCAGTAGACCGTCTTAGTTGGTTATTTCAGTATTACATTGGGACAAGGACGGCCTACATACTGACCTAACTCTCTTTTTTGTTTTTTTGAAGTAAGAGTTTTAATGGCCACTGTCTCTCAACCTAGAAAATATGACATTGCAACACTATAGAGGTAACATATTCTCCATAAAATAGGGTGAGTTTCTGATGCCAGTTTTGAGGGATGCAATGTAACGTTCATAGTTGGTTCCTCAGATGTACTATTGGGAAGCAAGTTTATTTCTTGTAAGTTAAATAACCCCATTTTACAATGAAGAGACAAATTAAATGCAGTTTTCATAAAATGGTAGACATTAATCTCTACCTACACGTCTAGCAGAATTACAAAGAAGGGTGGTTTTCTTAAGCAACTTTAGGGCTTGCTGATTAGCAACAGAAATGGAAGAAGGGGCTACTGACCATCAATGCAAATTTATATGCAGAATCTCAGTGTTGAATGGCTTAGAGTGCCATTTATGGCACATCATAGAAATAATGATTGATAATCGATGAGTCGGCTAAGCATGTATAAAAATTACCTATGCAGATCTGGTGACTCTGCATACTTTCATTGTGCATATTGACAATGGATCCAATTGTAGACCGATTTAGCACAGGAGAGATGAGGACACTGCTTCTAAAGTTCATGTCTTCAAATACCTTCAAATACTTGTGCCTTTATAACTAAAACTTGAAAGAAGTAACAGCAAAAATAGCCCCACTAAAACAAAACTATGGAGACAAAATCCTTCCTCTCAAAATGTTTTAAATCTGAGATCCAGGGGGGAGGAGCTTCACGCGCAACCAAGATGGCCGCGTGAGCACAGGGCTCCCGAGACCCTCGTAACCTCCCGAATATATCCTGTCATCTATCCTGTTTGCTGGCGACGTCTTCGTGCAGATGAACCACGGGAGAAGTGACAGCTGAAATTTGTATCCCGATCGGACCCCGGAGGCCGGAGTTGTGGTGCGGGAAAGTTTGCGGCCTTCGTCTCTAGGATGCCCGGCGCTTGGGTTGGCATGGTGCCCGGGGTGTAATTGAACAACAACGGCCAAGGATCGCGGAGGCGGCTGGTCCGGTTTCACTTTCCCTTTCGTTTTTGGCACTTGGTTCGGATCCCGGGCCTGGGGACACCTCATTGAAGCGAAGCTCGTACCCCTGTTGGTGCTTGAGCGTACTGTACAACACACGAGGTGTTGGACTTTGGCCTAGAGTGTAAGCCGTCCTTTTTTGGCTAATTCCCGTGCTTTGCCCGAGAGCCATTTTGTACTTTCGCTTTCTGGACTCTGTGTGGATAAGTCACATTGGTCGACTTCCTTAGCAGTTAGGTCGTGTATACTGCTTGCTGGACTGGACACTTGTTTCCCCCCCGCTCTTGATTTGGACAGCAGCTGGGGAATTTTTTGGAAATGGCAAGCAAGCCGGAGGGGGACAAGCAGATGTCGAAAACCAACAGACGGGGTGGATATACTCAAACCAATGTCATGGACCGTTATGCCCAGGTTAAAGGGTCGCCCAGTTGACCAGGTAGGTCACTGGAGGAAGCGAGGAACTCATCGGCTCCGGTTACTGAACCAACTTTACAGGACGTGATGGCCGCCATCAATGGTATCAGGTCTTCCCTTGGGAAGCAAATGGAGACCCTTGCCCATAAACTGGATACAGTGGCGATCAATGTGAATTTGATTCGCACGGACCTTACAAAGACTAATGAAAAGGTCAAATCGTTGGATATAAAGACATCGAGTTTAACGGATGACGTCGTTGACCTGCAGAACGAGGTCCGTAACCTTAAGGCCTCGAATGACATTGTTGTCCGTCGCCTGGAGGATTTTGAAGGGAGGGCCCGGCAGAATAATGTCCGTATCATTGGAGTTCTGGAAAAGGCAGAAGATCAAGCGGCGAACCTCTTCGTTGAGGACCTTAGCGTCAACCACCTAGCGCCCAAGGGACTGAGCAAGTTCTTTACTGTGGAGCGAGCGCATAGGATCCCGGGCGGCAGACCGAAAGTGGGTGCTCAGCCGAGGCCTATGATAGTGCGGATTTTCAACTTTCGGGACAGGGATGCTATCCTCCAGGCTTCTCGAGCGAGTGGGCCCTTGAAATTCGAGAACTCATCAAGCAGTTTCTACCCGGATTTCACACAGACGGTCCAAAAACAGAGGCTAAGTTTTCTGGGGGTGAAGAAGAGACTTCGTGATATGGAGCTCAAATACGCTGTGCTTTTCCCGGCCAAGTTGAGGATCGAGTATGATGAACGGGTCTACTTCTTTGATAAGCCCGAGGTGGTGGCCAACTGGTTGGACACTCTGCCGGCCCGCCAAGAGCCGGCGAGTCAATCTGGCGGAGCGGAGGGAGGAACTATGGAGCAGGAATGAACACCAGCTGTCTGGTTTCTGGGGACACTAGGTGGGTTTACTATTGTGGTGGTTCGAGTTTTGATGTACGGTTCATTGCAGATGGAATTGGGGGTTGCGGGGCTATCGGAGGGTCTCTCTCCTCCTCAGCTTTACTTCTTGTAGCTTAGTTTAGATGTTGGGGCGACAGACACACTGCAAGTTGGGGTGGCTCTATAGTCGTAAGCAGGGGTGCAGGGTGGTGGTTATTGTAACAGGTTGTTTGGGTGGGGGTGGTGGGGGTTTGTTGGTTTTTAAGTTACTGTTTTCGCAAGGTGCTCTATTGCAAGACTTTTTTATTGATGTGCTGGACTCAGGCGGGGGTTGAGTCTTCTTTCTCTTTCATGATGGGGGTAGGGGGTTGAGGTGGATGAGCTGGAACGTCAACGGGTTGGGGGACAAGATTAAACGCGGGGTGGTATTGCAACTTTTAAAACGACATTCCCCTGACGTTGTTCTACTTCAGGAATCCCACTTGGTAGGAAATACATTTCATGCCATTCACAGGAAGGGATATCGTCTTGTGGCACACGCTGGGTTCTCTTCCGGGTCCCGAGGGGTTGGAATCCTTATTAGGAGAACTCTCTCCCACTTGAGTTGGACTCTACGGTCCTTGATGAAAGGGGGCGCTATGTGGCTGTGTCGGGACGGTGGGAGGGCCGCACATTTTCCCTGGTGTCTATTTATGTTCCTCCTGGCTTGCAGTCTATAACCTTCCCTGACCTGGGACGGGTTCTACTCGATCTCCCTGGGGCGTTTCTGATTCTAGGTGGTGATTTTAATGCGGTGGTTTCCGGAATGCTGGATAGACATCCACCTAGGGATCTCAGGGGGGCACATGGCTGGCTGCCTGACTTCATTGACACAATAGGCCTAGTGGACTGCTGGAGGCTGCTTCACTCTACTCAGCGGCAGTATACATTTCATTCGGGCGCCCATGGTAGTCTTTCCAGACTTGATTATGTTTTGGTGCCGGCTGCACAAGCATCCTATGTTGCAGAGGTCAGGCATATGGCTCGGGGTATCTCTGATCACTCCCCACTGTGGCTTCGGTTTGAATTGGCGCCGGGCTCCGGGGGAAGGATAGCCCCTATCAACCCTTGGTATCTTCGAAATCCTAAGACTCGCAGTGAGCTTGTAAAGGCTTTTGAACATTATTTCTGGGAGAATGAGGGTTCGGTTTCTTCCTCGATATCGCTGTGGGAGGCTTTCAAGACTGTCCTTAGGGGTCAAGCTCTCTCATTAATTACTCGAGTTAAGAAGTAGAAGGAGGAGGATGTGGTAAGGGTAGAGATGGAGATAACTGACTTGGAACTGGAACTAGAACAAGAGGTGACCCGCTCTAGACTGCATGTCCTGCAATTGAAGCAGCTGGAATACAGAACGTTGGTGACGGATGGTGCGAAGGCCCTTAGTCGGGAACAGCAGGGGCGTCTCTATGAAGTTGGGGAGAAGGCGGGCAAATTAATTGCATGGTTGGATAGAAAAGATAGAGCCAGTCGCGTGGTGCCTGAAATTGAACTGGAGAGTGGGGTTATGATCACTGACCCGCAAGGGATAGTGGCATGTTTCGCCGATCATTTTCACACTGTATACTCTTCCGTGTCGGATAGGCCGGAGGAGGACTCTTGCTTGTTGTTGCGAGATATTGCACTCCCGAGCCTTTTTGAGGTGGACCGAGACCTCATGGACTGTAAAATCACTGCGGATGAGGTAGCTTTAGCTATGCGTTCCCTACACTAGGGTAAAGCGATGGGTCCCAACGGTCTCCCGATTGAGCTTTACAAGCTTCGTCCTGACAAGATTGCTCCGTATTTAAGAGACATGTTCCTGGAGTCCCGAGATCGTGGTCTCCTCCCCCGCGACCAGCGGTTGGCATCGATAGTGGTAATACATTAGGAAGGGAAAACCAGGAATAAGTGTGCTTCGTATCGACCGATTTCACTGTTAAATGGCGAACCTAAAATTCTGGCCAAGCTGCTGGCTAATAGACTGATCAAGGTCATTAGTGAGCTGGTCCATCCGGATCAGTCTGGTTTTATCCCACACAGGAATACGCCGTTGAACCTTAGGCATCTGCACGGGGCTCTCGCGAGAGCCGCGACGCTGCGTGAGCCAGCCATTTTGGCGTCGTTAGATGCCACTATGGCGTTCGATACGGTGGAATGGCCGTATTTGTGGGCGGTGTTGGCTAAATTTGGCTTCGGGTCGGATTTCATTGGCTGGGTGCGGCTTCTCTATGCGGACCCTCTCGCTCAGATAGTGGTTAATGGACGCGTCTCGGTGCCATTTTGTCTCGGGCGGGGCACTCGCCAGGGTTGCCCGCTGTCTCCTCTTTTGTTTGCATTGGCCCTAGAGCCTCTTGCAGCTTGGATCCGTTGGGAGCCCTCAATGAGGGGTATTCATTGGTCTCCGCAGCTCGAAGATCGCATCTCATTATATGCGGACGACATCTTGCTTTACTTGACTTCTCCCAGGAAATCTCTGATGGTACTATGTGATGTTTTGGCTTCCTTCGGTAGAAACTCTGGCTTGGTTATCAACTGTGCGAAATCCTATCTTTATGTTCTTTGTGGTGATGATCAGGTCCTACCGCCTAACTGCCCCATCCAGATAGCGCAAGAGGGGTTCAAATATATCGGGATCTATGTTTCGATGGACCCCGTGGTTCAATATGAAAAGAACCTTCTCCCTCCTTTGAGTCGGTTGAAGCGAGATGTTGCGGGCTAGCGGAAGCTCCCACTGTCACTGCTCGGGCGAGCGGCTCTTTTCAAGATGATGTCTCTCCCTCGTTTTCTATATGCCCTTCAGAACACACTTGATATTGTTCCAGCTAGTTACTTTCGTGTAGTTGAGGGACTGCAAAGGAAATGGTTGTGGGGTGGCAGACCTCGTATTGCGCTTGCCAAGTTAACGCTCCCGTGGTATGATGGGGGCATTGCTCTCCCCGACATTAAAAGATATTATTGGGCGTCGCAGTTAGGTGCCATCAACCACGGTATGTATGGCCCTGAGTTAAACCCTGGTTTCACCATGGATAGGTGGCTACTTCCTGGCGGCAATTATTACAGAGCGTTATATTCTAAATCGGTGGAAAAGACTCTGACGGGGCCGGCGAGAACGGCCGTACAGATCTGGCAAGATGCTACTAGTTCGTTAGGGTGGAAGGATCGTTTGACCTTGGCGACCCCGCTTTTCGGCTCTGATAGGTTTGGTAAATTGTGGAACACCAGGGGGTTCGACAAGTGGGATCTCATTGGTATCTCCAAGGTGGGAGACCTCTGGGTTAAGGGACAAGTGAAATAGTTTGCGGCTTTGCAGACTGAGTTTGAACTGGGAGGCACGGAGTACTTCCGTTATGCACAGGTCCGTCATGCACTGAGGTCAGTCTTCCCGGAAGGGGAGGAAATACCGGAATCTACCACGTTGGAGGACCGTGTGTCGGATGGCCATATGCCAGATAGTACCATCTCCCTGGTGTATAAAAAACTGATTAACCACAGGGCGGACCTTCTGTTTCAATTACGAGATCAGTGGACCCGTGACGGCCTTGAGCTTGATGATGAGGACTGGCAATCGGCGATCTCCTCTCCGAAGGAGGTTGCGGTTCCGGCACGACTTAGATTAGTTCAGCTCAAGGTATTGCATAGGGTACATGTCACCGGTCCCCGTTTGGTCCGGATGGGTTTTTCTGAAGTGGGTCTGTGTCAATGGTGTTGTGGACAGCTGGGGACGTTACTCCACATCATCTGGGAGTGTTGTTAGGTCACTCACTGTTGGAGTAGGATACATGAGGTGATGCAGGAGGTCACAGGTGTGGCTCTCTTGCCAGAGGCCAGGCGCTGCCTTTTAAATGTTTTGGAGCCCACGGATCATAATGTGGCACAGACCCAGTGGGTGACCCTAGGAGCCATGATTGCATAAACGGAACATTACACAGTTGTTGGGGTCCCAGAGGCCTCCTACTCTTGAGGTGTGGATGGAAAACATGGATTGGTGCATGTTCAGGGAAAAACTGTATATCTGGCTCGGGGTCGCCCCCAAAAATGGCATAAGGTTTGGGGTCCCTGGAACCGTTATAGAGGAGACATATGTGTACCACCAGCGACTGCAACCCTTGATGTCCCGCTTTCCCACTGAACCCTTATTGTTCTTGATTGTTTTCATGTTACTGCTGCGCCCTCTTCTCCTCCCCCCTTCCCCCATAAATGTGCTGCTTTTTGTAATGTCTACTGAAATGACGTACTGCCCTCATACAGTCTATGCACTTTTGTAGTTTGATGATGCCTTGCTTTGTTTTTCTTTTCAATAAAAAGAAATATAAAAAAATCTGAGATCCAGACGAAAGGCATATCAAATAAATACATTTAAATAAACTTTTTGAAATCATTAAAAAAACACACAATCCATCCTGCCTCTCAGGACATCAAAGTTTGCAAAGAAAGTTGAAAACGTCTCCATCTTAGAACAAAATAAGAAATAGAGAACTCTCTTTTGATGGCAGAGTGTACGTCATCTGACAATAATCAAGGTGGCCTTGCGTGGCCTGATAAATCTGACTTAATCATTTGTGGTGCCCTTGCACCCCCTCGCAAGGGCGACACAACTCAATGATAAATCTGCCCCTTAATGTGCAGTGCCAGGTGGTGGATGTGGAGGACCAGGCACAATCTTTAGATATACATCACTACTGTCACAAATTGTAGAAAGATGCCCTTGCTTCTATTGCAATGGGTAGGTGGCGATATCATTAAACTTACAGGCTGACAGCTATTGAGGATATCAGAGCAGTATGAGGCACTGGGGAGCCAAATAATTTTTTTGTCAGGTGAATCTGTGCCACGGACATCAATGTATAGCAAGCATTTGTCTCTTCAGACAACAAGCAAACGTTTTGTGCACTTCTTGAGCGTTTGGCTGCATATAGTATGTATTCTGCTCAGACCACCGAAACATTGCAATTGCTATCTACACTTGCAAATGCAAATGTGCCCCATTGTGCATGCATATAAGTATATGTGTAAGTATGTATGTATGTATGTAGCATTTGTATAGCGTGAGCTTAGCCAAAAGCAGTGATGCCTACAAGGTCCAAAGCAAGGATACTTTCAATAAATCCATCATTCAGTCAAGTATTAGACGAGGGGGCCGGCAACCAGTAGGATGCGTTTCTGCCTTGCCTTTCATTAAAATTAATCACATTTATAATTATATAGTCTTGCTACAGCACATTGCTCCTGTTGTGTCAAGCAGCACAGGTGTTGCTACATTATACTCAAAGGTACCTTAAACACCCCTTTGTGGTGTCGCGCTCTAGTCTACGGGCGTCAGCGCGATGACGCGTCACGCCGGAGCTAGAGTGTGAGACGCGCGCATGCGCAGAAAGGGGGGTTTACGAAGGCGCGCAATTGTTTCAACGGCAGTAGCGACCAGAGCTTGTCCATGTTAGAAGCTCGGCGCTCTATGGAAGAGTTACTCAGTCTGAATGTTAAATAAAGCAGACTACGCATCCAAGCAGCTTCAGTGTGCTTTGTGGGGACTAAAGAACAACATTACAGTGGCGACGAGGACTGGGAGCACCCCACTGACTCCACACTGCCTCACTGAAATTCGGCGATCGGGGCACCTAACAACTGACCCAGGCCTGTGAGGAACCGGTGCAAGAAGCAGTGCTCTTCCAACCCATAGAGCGTGGCAGCAGCAGCAATTCAGCACAGCGGGCCGGCGCGTGCACCTGCCTCCAAGCAACTCGGCAGAGGAAGAAGCTCACGGACCACAAAAGCGAGGTCAGTGCTATCCCGGAGTGTGGTGGGACCATAAGCCAGTACCCTGGCAGCGAAAGGGGACACCCAGAAGACAGAAGAGGGAGAGCATTCCCTCAACCTCCCACAAGGAGCTACTAGTAGCACACCAGGCAGTCCCAGAGGCCCAGGAGATTCCGCAAACGGGGAAAGATCTCCTAGTGCGCCAGGCAGCCCAGTGAACCAGTCAGAGGGATCCAGGAACGAACCCAGAATGGCCAACCAGGCATCTGCACTGACGGCTCCCGTTCCCTTCCTACCCAGACCAGGTGAACCCCTAATGAAGTGGGAAGACTGGAGGGAGTACTTCAAAAACTACGTAGAAGCCTTAGAAGATGAGAACGGGGAGCCATACCCCAGTGCTCGAAAAAAAAGGTTGTTACTGCACAACCTGGGTCCAGAGGGTGTGCGTGTGTTCGCGAACATCGTGCCTAAAGAACGAGCCGCTACAGAAGATGACGTCTTCAAGAACGCCTTACAAGACCTAGACAACCACTATCGACCGGCAGTATGTGTATCCATTGACCGGTACAACTTCCAGCAAAGGAAACAGGAAGCGGGAGAATCGATAGATGACTACGTGGCAGCCTTGCGGCGACTAGCCATCACGTGCAATTATGGACAACTTCAAGACGAATATATCAAAGACCAAATTGTCATGCACACAACCAACAAGTCAGTCCAGGACAAACTTTGGGCACAAGGAGAAGCCTCGCTCAAAGACGTCATAGCCATGGTGAAGAAGGCAGAGTTGTCCAAGCGCTGTGCAGACGCAGCCAAAAGAGAAAGCGCACAGAAGCAGATGGTTAGCAAAATCGACGAGGCCTCAGCGGCATACAAGAAAAAGGGTTCCACCGGGGAACAGAGGCAAGAATCGAGATGGACAGGGAAGCAAACAGGGCCAGGACGACAACCCACTGACAACAAGTTCTCATGCTACAGGTGCGGAAGCACGGCCCACTCAGCCCAGGACAAACGATGCCCGGCGTTTCGCGCCAGATGCGCGTTCTGTGGCCTAGTCGGCCATTTTGAGAAAGTGTGCCGCAAGAAGGGGAAGAAGTCAATGGTAAAGTGCATTGAGCCGGCACTATCAGAGGATGTGACGGAGGAAGATCTAGAGGATGAAGACATGGTTCTGTGTGTAGAAGGTCAAGTGCTGGACGTAACAGGCAAACGCTCAGACAAACCACACACGGACATGTTCATCGGAGGGGTAAAGGTGCACATCGCAATTGACTCGGGATCCCCTTGGACAATAGTGCAGCGATCAGTGTGGGAGGGGGACTTTGTGCCCACGTTAGGACCGAAGCTACACCCACCGGATATCCGTCCCATCTCGTACACCAGCAACGCCATCCCCATAGTGGGCTTCCGTCCTCTGAAGTTTGAATTTAGAGGCATATCAGCCACCTGCAAGTTATACGTGGCAGAGAAGGGGCCCTCAGTGCTCGGCTGGAGAGATGCTGGAGACTTGGGGATCAAGTTAGATCCTGGTGGCAAAGAGCAGATCCTGTTAACAGAAGAGGACCAGTCACCCCAACAAGAGGAATTAAAACAAGCCTACCCCAATGTCTTTGGAGGCACGGTAGGAAAATTGGACAAGTTCGTACACAAGATACTACTCAAAGAAGGTGCCCGCCCGGTATCTCACAAAGTCAGGAACATTCCCATCTCCATAAAAGAGGCCGTACAATTGGAACTCCAGAGATTGGAACGTCAGGGAATCATTGAGCCGATAGACAGTTCCGAATGGTTAGCCCCCTTGGTCGTGGCCAAGAAACCTAATGGAAATGTCCGTCTATGTGTGGACCTACGTGAGCTCAACAAGTGCCTGATAGTGGAAAAGTTTCCTCTGCCAAGGATTGAGGAAATGCTGGCGAGAACGAAAGGAGTATCATGGTTTTCCACCATTGACCTCACATCGGCGTATCACCAGATTGACCTGCACCCAATGAGCAGAAAGTACACCTCGTTCATCACACCGTTCGGGTGCTAATAGTTTCGCCGCATGCCCTTTGGTCTGGCCTTTGCGGCCGCAGTGTTCCAGAAACTTATGCATCGACTGTTCAAGGATCTACCGGGAGTCCAATATTTCCAGGACGACATCCTGATAATGGGAACAAACAGGGAAGACCATGACAGAAAACTAACCAAAGTGCTCACAGTACTACAAGACAAAGGCCTAACGGCCGAGTGGAGCAAATGCAAGATAGGCATGTCATCTGTCACATACCTAGGACACGAGATCAGGAGTCAAGGCATATCACCCAAACGGCAGAATGTGAGAGCCATCAATGATGCCAGAGCCCCAATCAACAAGGAGGAGGTTCGGTCATTCCTTGGAATGGCCGAATACTACAGCAAATTTGTGAGGCACTTTGCCACTAAGACCCATAAGCTTCGCCAGCTCATCAGAGACAAAAATAAAGTTTGAGTGGGATGCAGAAGCACAAAGTGAGTTTGACGGACTGAAGAAAGACATCAGCAAAGCGATACCCTTACAGGGCTATGACCCCACCGGCAGCACCATTCTAACGACGGACGCCAGCGACAAAGGACTAGGGGCAGTACTTGCTCAGGAAAGAGTGGATGGCACGGTAGAGACTATCAGTTTTGCCTCTCGTTCTCTATCCCCCACCGAACAGAAATATAGCGTCATCGAGAAAGAAATGCTGGCGGTCACATGGGCAATGGGAAAGTCTAGGCAATTTATCTGGGGCACCAGGTTCAAACTACAAACCGACCACAAACCATTGGTCAAAGTCCTGACGTCATCCGGCCACGATACAGCCACACCACGCATTGCCAAGATGACGCTCAAGTTGTTGGACTACACGTACGATGTAGAGTACCTACCGGGGACACAGAACAAAGTGGCAGACGACTTAAGTAGAGCTTCTGCCATGGAGGACGCCCCTGTGATCTCACCGGACACGGACGACATGGTAGCGGACATGGTCGATATGGAGACGACGATAAGCAAGCAGGAAGGGGCCGAGGCGTACATGCATGACTGTGAGATAGTAGAAGTCAAGCAATATCTCACCTCCGGTTGGCCTGACAAGCGGAATCTAAAAGCGGACTTGAGGAAGTACTATGAGATCCGAGAAGAGTTGTCGTTGAGTGATTCAGGCATATTCTTGTACCGAGGGGACAGAGTGATACCTCCGGGAACCATAGTCCCTGTTCTATTGAAACAACTTCACGAGGGGCACCTTGGAATCGTAAAGACAAAAATCAGAGTGAAACAGATGTACTGGTGGCCAGGTATGGACGGTCAGATAGAAAGGCAAGTAAGAGAGTGTGTTCAGTGCCAAGGAGCTGATAAAATACTTCGGCCACTGAGACCTGCGCTGGGAGAATTTGACCGTCCCCAGAACCCGTGGGAGGATATTGCAGTGGACATCCTAGGACCGGTACTCGACAACAGAGGCGTTAACAAATACCTTTGTGTGGTCATAGACAAATACTCTAAATGGCCTGAGATAGATGTACAGGAATCCATGGACACGGAAACAGTACTAAAGTTCCTCACCTCGCTGTTCTTGAGGGAAGGAATACCAAAAACAATACTGAGTGATAATGGACCACAGTTCGTTTCAGACAAATGGATCAGGTACATGAAGAGAAACGGAATAAAGTCAAAGCACACGGCAATCTATCATCCCGCATGTAATGGACAAGTGGAGCGGTTTAACCGAGTACTGATGGGGTCAATACAAGCGGCCATAATGCAAGGTAAAGATTGGGAAACCAAAGTCCAAAGCATGTTGTGGGCATACAGGATTACCCCGACAGTACTAGTGTACAGTCCTTTCCAGATCTTAAGAGGCCGATTCCCCTTCACTAGAGACAATGTAGTGTGGAGAGAGAAAACTGTGACCAGTAAGTGGTCCCCGGCAGTGGTACAGCACAATCTGGAAAAAGCTCAAAAGGTGTATGCTGCTCACTACAACAACCGGCGCAACACCAAAGATGTCTTGCTGGAAAAAGGAGAGTGGGTCAGAGTCAAACTCCCAACTCTTCAAAAGAAAGGTGAGAGCAAGTACAGTCAACCCTTGCAAGTTCGAGAAGTGCGTGGTAGAGCAGCCTTACTCAGCGATGGGAAAGTGTGGTCCCAAGACCGCATGGCAAGAGTCAACAGGATCATGAAATGGCCGATGGTTAAAGTAGAGGAGACGCAACCCGGAGGAGAAGACGAAATACAGACAGGTGAAAGTGGTGAGGAAGAAAGACTCGTGGAAAAGGACAAAGAAGAGAATGGAGAATCAGGGACACCAGCTGAGGCAGGAAACAACGAAATCCCGGCTGGAGACATGGAGAGCGGTAGCCAGGTGGACACTGGGAGTCTCCACGAGGGAGGTAACTGCGAAGAATCCAACCTGGTAAGGCGCACCCGCACGGGAAGGTCAGTCACCCTGCCTTCCTGATTCAAAGACTATGACATGAGTGAACATTGAACTGGGACTCTAGAGTTGTTATTGTTTGGAAAAAAAAGGGGGAGATATGTGGTGTCGCGCTCTAGTCTACGGGCGTCAGCGCGATGACGCGTCACGCCGTAGCTAGGGCGTGAGACGCGCGCATGCGCAGAAAGGGGGGTTTACGAAGGCGCGCAATTGTTTCAACGGCAGTAGCGACCGGAGCTTGTCCATGTTAGACGCTCGGCGCTCTATGGTAGAGTTACTCAGTCTGAATGTTAAATAAAGCAGACTACGCATCCAAGCAGCTTTAGTGTGCTTTGTGGGGACTAAAGAACAACATTACACCCTTGACGCCTAATGGCTGCATTCGAAATGAAAGCAGCTGGATTCCTGTTTACAAAGCGTGAACTGATCGCTGCAGGTGGAACACAAAAGATTTCAGACACTGATCTCCTACAGAATCAATTATTTAGCATTCAGTTGCTCCCTCGTGGTCTTTACTGAGTTGGTCAAGTTAAAGGTCTTACAGCAATTAATGAACCCTCAGTCGCTTTTGCTACTTGTAGGAGTCTTTAGGAACATTCTTAAGTCTCAACCTTAAGTGCACAATATGATTATGTATGTGCATCTGAACATATCTTGCGTGGCAAATATATCTTCTTGGTGCAGGCATAGGAGCTGTTAGTTACATTTGGAATTAGCTACGGAAAAGGTATATTTAATTCCCCATGCAATTATGAATACAAACGTCAGAACATGTCATTTTATAAAGGTGATAACCGGTTTTGATGTCCTGTCTATAGCCTTTTTAATCACAACATATTTTGCAAATGACAGATATGTTCAAAACCATAAACCATGAGGTGTTAAGTGGAAAAGCAAACACAAGGAGGTGATGGGCAGAGTGCTGAAACTTTTCAGACACTCACCCCCAGTCACAGATCTGGGTTGAATCCATCATCATTCTTTAGCTCACTTCGCCACCCCAGTTCAGACCCAGCTATATGCAAATCAGTCTTGACCCTTTGCCTCATGGGAACAGTCCAGCCCGAACTATCAGGCCAGGTCTTCCCTGAACCGGAAACAAGCACCCTGGGATCGATTTTGGGGTAACACCCCTCATCAGCCAGGCTAGCTTGAATCAGGTGGCAAAGTGTGCAAGGGGTCCACGTCTGGGCATACCCTGCCAACTTAGGGCAAATAAAGCAAACACAGGAGATGATGGAGGGAGTGCTGAAACTTTTCAGACACTAACCCCTAGACACAGATCTGGTTTGAATCCATCATCATTCTTTAGCTCACTTTCCCACCTCAGTTCAGACCCAGCTATATGCAAATCAGTCTTGACCCTGTGCCTCATGGGAACAGTCCAGCCTGAAATTCCAAGCCAGGTCTTCCCTGAAACGGAAACAAGCATTTGCAGATATAAATTCAGCATTTGTACATTTATGCATGGATAATGCTCCACCCAATTGCCACAGAACTTGCACACACTTTTTGTCCACAGTTTTTTGTAGAGAAACCTATTTCCTTCAACACCAATTTAAAGGAGTTTCCTCCCAGTTGATGCATTGATTGATTATGATTACTTTTATAGTTTTATTGGTTGCACTTTTACCGGCAGGCTTTTTGCTGCTAAAGCAGAATCAGTGCTGCTAGAGTAGATCAGAACAAAATCAACAAGAAGCTGGGCTTTGAGAGCTCTGCAGAAATCCACATTGTTGTTTTCTAATTGTCGACTGCCATATCATTCCAGAGAGTAGGCCCAGAACACCAAGGGCCTTATTATGTAAATGTGTTTGTATTTATATAGCGCCTTCTACCCAGAGGTCTCGTAGCGCTGTATTCATACCGCTGTGAAACCCTTCCTTGCTTTCCTGTGAGACGTCCACTCCTGGGCACCCCCAAGGTGAAGCCAGGCATCCAAGCGCTGCTGGGACAGTTGTGGAGATTAAGCAAGCTATTGCCCAGAGTCACAGAGTGGGACCCATGATTAGACTAGGCACCGAGGCGAGAATTATCAGGTCCGGGGAGATTGAGTCCAAGAGCCGCCGAGGCGGGAATTGAACCCTGGTCCCGGGCCAGACCTCTGCATCAGGGTCTGACGCTCTAACCATTGAGCCACGCTTCTCCACTTTTATGAGGAAATGTGTTTGGGGGCCCTTAGCAAGGCCCCCTTCTCCTTGTGGCATTCGGTTGGGAGGCAAGGGGCACCTATGGCGCCCCCTGCTGATTCCTCCACAGTATGGAAGGCTCTTTGAGGTGCCTGCCATGCAGTTCAGGGATGAACACAATCTCCCATTTCTAGATGGGAGCTTGTGGTATGGCTGGTTTATGGCCCCCAAGTGTCCTGTCTCTAATGCATGTCTTTTTTATAAAGAAGGACCATTAGGAATAATGCTGAAACTAAGCTTTCTGTAGACAAGACTTTCACAGAACTTCCACAGACATAGCCAAACTTACTGTGCATAGCAACTTGGATTGTATACTCATCAGGACTGACCACCAGTGTCCGACATGCTCACATCACAAAAGTATTTATTAACCAGATGAACTGCAAAGTTTAGTATACGTTCTGGTTTCATCTGTGTCACTTTTTTGGGTGGAGAGCCCTAGTATAAAGAGTTGAGGTGAGAATAACCCCTGACTTGGCAATTAGTGGCAAAACCTGCAAAGTCTGAAACTGAAAGAAACTGTTGCTGTGACAGCCTTTACATGACCTTTCAGTGTAAGGTCTTTATCCAAAAGTACATCAATCTTTTTAACTTTGTAAACTGGTCAAGATTGGTCTCCCAATGAATGAAGTCAGACAATAGCGGCTCAGGAAAATTGTTTTTAGCCAGTAGGCACTGAATCATACCTAAATAGATTTGAAGATGGGCAGGGTTATCGTGAGCCTGATGATAGAGTCTGATTATGAGCTGAGTATCATCAGTGTAACATAGAGTGTGGAAATGTATTGCTCTTACCAGTGCTTCTAGAAGATCTAGAAGTGGAGATGAGAAGATGCAGAAACACTGATAAACTCCACACATTACATGAGCTATACTCTGAAAAGGCTACACATCTATTTTTTGGGTTCTCCCTGTTAGAAATAAGGTGAACCAAACTAGGGAAGGCCCCAAATGCTGTCTAAAGTGAGACAGTTGAGCAAGATCTTGTTCTTGACTTTATCAAAAGCTGTGGAGGACAGCAATTGTATCTCCTATGTCCTAGGCAGATCTTAATTCATCCAGGACAGCTTTAAATACTGGCTATCTCATGTCCACGGATGAAACCTGCTTGTGACTAGTCAAGATGACCATGGGATTCCAGATGTTTTGAAACCCAGCCTGTAAAACACCATTCAGAGATTTCAATAATGGCAAGTAATTGGACTATCGCTGACTCAAATGGAAGGATCTAAGTTGGCTTTCTTTAGCAGATGTGCAATATTTACTTTGTTCAAATGCTAGGAAAACAGCCTGAACTATATGAGGTATCGCAGTTGTGGCAGAGAACACAGCACTTAAAACGATAGACCTGTCTTATCTAAATATATGGTGGGTGTCTGAATCAATAAACATTATTATTATTATTATTATTATTTTTAATAATAATAAAGTACCCCTTGCTCTGAATTATAATGATACTGCAAGTCACCTCAGAATTCATGACCTTTTGAAGGAACTCAGCCTTCGTACTCGTTCCTCAATTTTGTGACACAGAAATCCTTGGTGACTTTCAATAGCTTTATAAGGTACGGCAAGGGGCAGTTTATCCCACATATTATCAACAAACATCAATTTGTCATCTAACCCTTCTAAGGATCTGTTCTTTGTAGTCAGGAATTTCTTCCCCCTAAACAGGATAGATATAGAACCAAAACCATCATAGGAATGATATGACAAACAGCACCATTTATATCTGAAAAGATCTCCACAATCTACAGCACCATTCAGATCCTGCCTTACATCAAAGGTGTCCCAGTTTCTTCCCTTTCACATTTTGAAATTTCGAATCTGAACCTTCAATACTTTCTCTTCCTATTTAAGATTGACTGCTTTCTAGATCAACGTATGTCTAGCTCCCAGAAGATCTAGGTGCAGTTTTTATTTTACAGGCACTGGCTCCAGTAGAAATCACACTCATTTCCAAAATCATTAGTACCTCATTAATATAATAATCATGATGTTTATTGATTTAGACCCCAAACATCGGATTTAGATAAGACAGATCTATCTTTTTAAGTGCTGAGTTCTCTGCCACAACCGCGGAGTCTCCAAAGGTTGTACGACGGAACAACGCAGGGAAATAGGTTGCAAACCTTAACCACGCATTTCTTTACAACGTGTATGTTTTTACACATCTCCACAGTCATACACTTACTATTAACTCGTAGTTTGTGAATACCTAAAAAAATGCAAACTTACACAAAAGTGTTAATTTGTCTTTGTGAATCAGGCCCAACATGTTTGAATCTTTAGTAGGCTTGATCAAGGGGAACTCCAAGATGCTTTTTGCAAAAATCTTTCCTGTAGCATTGAGAAAGGCAATTTGATAGTAGTTACTTGGGGTTAAAATATGTAAAAAGGATCACATCTTATTTGGGGAGACCTGAGCTATTTAGCTTTCCGGAGAAACTCCTAAAGGTGGACATGCTCTGGGTTAAAAGCACGTACATGCAGTTATCACAAATTGATAGAGTCCAGGGAATTAAGGAAACCCCTTGTGTGGGCATACCAGTTGTTAGGTACATCACAAATGATCGAGCCATAGCTAACTATAGTTACAAATCAGCATCATCGTTTTCTTCTGGTGAGATTCAGATTAAACCAATTACATTTGCTCCTTGCTGAACCAATGGGATGGAAAAAGCTGGAGGATTTGAATGTCTGTACTTGCGATAATTTTTCCACCCAGGACTCGATGCACTTTATGTTATTTTGTGACCATTTTTTTCACATCTGAAACCGGTTCATTTTACCAATTTTAAAAGGCAAAGGATTTACCCAGGCTAGACCAGCTTTTATATATTTACAAATGTTGAATAACGTTTGGGAATTTTTTAATATAGCTAGCTTTTTGACCGCTGCTGTCAGATTAAGGAGAAAAAGAAGAATTGTTAATAATGAACATCCCTTTTTAGAAAACTCATGAAATTTTTATGTGTATATTGATGATTTAGATCTTGCCACTGGTATTCTGTGATGAATGTGTTTTGTAACAGTTTTTAAAATAATTGTTGTAGTGTTTTTTGTAGTATGCTTTTATGGCTTTAATTGACCGAATAAAGTAAATTTGACTGACTGACTGTTAGTAGTTACTTGGTATTGAGCATGGGCATGTCCTATGCAATAGGATCATGATACTCCCCATCTAGGAGTAAGGAATTAGGCCTTTTATCTGACACTATGAAAATAGCGGAGTTAGGAATTTGCCCCATGCATCAGAGCCCTCTTTTATGGTGTTTACTGGAATTTTGTCCAGACCCATTGTTGCAGAGGATCTTTCTCTTTTAATGTATGCCTCTATCTGTTTTCATGTTGTTGGCATTAACTCCTCTTAGGAATATATTGGACTTTGCGATGGTGTTAAGGTCACCTCAAAGAAATCTGTTGCTGAATTGTCAGTGTAGAGCTGGGAAATGTAGCCTATCCAAACCAAGCCTGGGATTGAAACAGATGTTGGTGCTTTTCTGGTTCTAATGTGCGAAGCGATAAGATTGCAGAATATGCTGTTGTTTTTATTTAGTGCTGCCTGAGGAAGATCTAACCAGTTTTGATCGGCTGGTTTTCTTTTCAAGGCAGAACAGACTTTTTTCGTTTTCTCTGCAGAGCTTGAATTTCTTTAATTCTAAGTGCAGAGTATTCAATAAATTGTTGCCGTGTAAGTTTATTTATTGCTGTGAAATTTTCCCATAAAAGAAATCTTGTGAGGTTTTTACCTTCTTTTTTGATGTCTTGCTGGTGATCCACATCTTGTTGATAATATCCAACATTTTTTCCTCCTATACAGTGAGTACATTGTTCTCCTTATTTATGCATGAATCTAAGGAGGTTGTGATTAACTTTTTAAGGTGAGCAGTGGTGTGTTCCAATTAATCATGCCTTGATTTGGGTTGACAGTTGCTTTGCCATCGCCTTCCTCCAAAGGCAGATTTAAAATTCAGGGAGACTGTAGCTCAAGACTTTTATGGATAATGGCATGATTGTGATTGCTTCCTTGGTAAAATATAACATGCACTTCTACAGTTAAAAAAACCCAAATCATAACTGGAGTATATGTAGCATATAATTGAGGATCCTGTGGTGCCTCTTCTTGTGGGTGATACCAGATGTTCAGATCAAGTCTTCCATTTATTATCACTACATTGATGATTGATGGAGAGAGATTCTAGAATGAATATTCCGTGTCTGTCTGTCTTATGTTTAATTGGAAGGTAGAAT
This sequence comes from Lissotriton vulgaris, assembly GCF_964263255.1. Taxonomy (NCBI): domain Eukaryota; kingdom Metazoa; phylum Chordata; class Amphibia; order Caudata; family Salamandridae; genus Lissotriton; species Lissotriton vulgaris. The sequence continues at coordinate 203,780 of NW_028251109.1, read as the reverse complement.
CTGAGATATTCCATGCTTTGTCAAGCTCATTATTCCCAAGTGAGCTTAGAGGGGTATTCAGGATCTTAGCATTGAAGTAATAAATCATTAGTAGTCTTTTTCATGATTTAGGATAGATTCAATAGTTTCAAACGTTTGAAGTAAAGGTGATTTGTTTTGCTGTCCTCTGCTGTCTTGGGGGAACACAAATATTAAACAAAAGAAGAATATTATCTTGCTGATTTTCTGGTTTGGGCGGATTAATGTGAATGCATTGTATGTTATTGAAGAAAAGAGTTAAAATGTCGAAGTCCCAATAATGGTCTGTGAGAAGTAGAATGGTCGTGGCTGTTAATAGCCATCTGTACAGCGACATCTATTACATAGTGAAGATCTGAAATACATTTTTGGGTGGGACAGTTCTCCCGTAGGCAAATGATTGTAGATTTTAAATCTTCTAAGGTATCAATTTTTCCTTCGTGGAGCCTTGCTAAATTCCAGAAGACTAATGACAGATGGTTGCTAAAAAGGTAATGTAGAAACTTTGTTTCATTTCTTTTCATTTAGCTTCCCAGGTAGTCAGGCCAAGATACTTCTTTAATTATAGACACATGAGATCATTGATCTTGAGCTTTAATTTGTCAGCCATATGGAGCAACTTGAAAGATGAATGAGTTGGAGAATCCCTTATTAGATGTGCAACCACTTAGATCAGCTTGAGGGGCCAAATGGGTAGGCTCCATAACAATTTCTCAACTCCATTTGCTTTTTTGAAGAGCTTAGAGCACAAATACAATGTACGTCATATTCGTTTTTATGAAGAACAAAGCATTCCTTCATAATTATTGTCGGTGGCTGATTGGACCAGAATTTTGCCCTCACAATTCACAAGTCCTGTTTTTATTGGAAAAGAGACCAATTTTATTTCCGTAGAAGAGAGTGATTGTATTTGTGAGTAAGTGTGAAGGGTTTACAGGGTTATTGTCTTTTGGAAAGAGATCCTGTGACTTCTATAATTTGTGAAAGGTTTGAGAAGTTACTAGATTCGACTACTGTATCCAGTGACTTGCCATTGCGGGGTCTTCAAGGCAGGGCATTATTCCACCAGACATCAAAAGAGAAGATTTTAATTCAGGAGCATAAGGGCTTAACTCATTATGAGGTGCTTTGGAAGCGGATCCATCTTCCAGAACATGGAACAGAAAATGATTGTGAACCCTGCATTAAGTTTATCTGAGATGTCGCAATTAGCTCTAGACTGTTTGCTTTGTGTATACTATTTATTGGTAAATCGTTCTCTGGTGTTTGTAAAAAAAAAGAAAATACTGTGTTTTTAGCGTTTTTTTTGTAATTCTGTGCTTTGCTTTTCCCCTATTGCGACTTTTTTGAAATTCAACTATTCATACAGTTTTTTGTTTGTTGGTTAGTTCCACCAGTACTACCACATACAATTGTAATTTATCTTCTCTGTACCTCTATATATTTTGCTTATCAAATATTTCAAAACAGGGAAAGGAGGAAGAACTTGGAAATTGGTGATGGTTTTATGGATCTTCAGAAAACAATTTACGGAGAGGAAAGGCCATCTGCCTGTGTTTTTCTTATTTTTATTATCACTTGATCTTACTTTCCTTTTTTGGGCCATTATTTTCCTCCTCAAACTTTTGATCCTTAAACAGACCAGTTATTTGAGCTTTCTACCTTGTCTATCAGGTAGAGTTGCTATGCCATTGTGATCAGTAAGTGATTTTAATACTACTGTTAATAATCCGAGATTATGGGAGTGTTGTGTCTTGTTTTTTCTAAAAGCTTCATGATTGATTCAAGAATGCTCTAGAGGTCTTGCAAGGCTTCAGAGAGATGCACACTGTCACAACGCTCTCTGTGTAGTGGGCCTAGTGTGCATGATTCATGTTGTTTTACCCCTATGGAGCTTTGTGGCCCACCTTGATATTCATGACTGATACACCCATAGTGCCCTCAGCATCCATAACTTCCGTTAGGCTTGAATTCCTGCAAGCGTTCCCTATTTCCTGTGAACCAATGGATTACCTACTCTCGCTGTTCTTAGGTCCTTGGTGTCGTTTTTAATTAACTCCCTGTAAACTTTCCTAGAATCCTGTGAGCCAATGGAAAGCCTTGATATCACTATTAGTGGGTCCTTGGTGTTGTTTATCACTATGCACGTTAGACCGAAAACAATACATTTGTTTCTTGGTATTTGATTCTGATCACCAAATTGTAGCTGCTGATTCTATAAGGTCATAGAGAGTGTACTAATACATGTTTTTCCCAAGGTTCAAGAACCTTGCAGATGGCCATGTGCTCCACGTACTGCATGTGGTCTAGCTACATCCATCAAGCCTTCAAGAGGGTTTACAAACCCCAGCGAAATGCCAATCAAGACTTGACCTTGCTCCCTGCAGACAAAGATTCACCCTTCCCACTCACCTGAGGAATCCTGCTGGAAGCAAGAAGCCATCAGTCTCCTTAAAGTCCATCTGAACCGGTGGTTCCCAGGGCATCCTCTTCCTTGAAGTCTTCCTTCTTGATCCCTCCTGCACAGCTCCTCCGGACCCCCCTCGTCTCCCTGAGTCAAGGCTTCAAGATCTATTTTGAACTTCAGACACGTTGAAGAACTAGGCTAAGTACTCAGGTTAGTGTGCATTAAACCACCTACCTTACTAAACAGGACCGAGCATTCCTGTATTCAAAGACTATAGACGCTTCTTCCATTTCCTTTCTGTGAATTGTGTTTATACTCTGGACCCTCCCTACAACCTTGGCCTAGGACTATATCACGGATGCATAAGGACTTGAGATCTGTGTTTTTCTGATGAACAGTAGTGCCTAGAGAAAGCACTTCAGAGTCTGATATGTGTATGGAGCTTGTACCAAAATGTGTATTGAAAGTTATTCGTAGGAGTGACTCACTCCAATCTTAGATTCTGGTTATTCTGCTCTCATTGTGAGCTGCTGTTGAAACCTGTAAGTTTGTGTCACTGAAGGTAATTCATTTTTATTGTATGTAGAGACTTGTTAGCATACATATAGTAACTGCCTCTTCTTTTTATTCCCAGTGCATTGCGTCATTGCAAAAACAAAGTTTCTGGACCCAGGCACATTTATCTCACAAAACACAGAAGGTCTCAGAAGTGACAGATCCTGTTACACAGTGTCACACAGCTGCAGAGTAGATTTAGTACCACACAATACCACCTGGAGGATGGAAAGAAGTGTTTAAAGAAATTCAGGCGAGCAAGAGAGATCACCCACCAGGGCAGGCCCATTGCCCAGAGTGCTATTGAAAATTTGCAGTGTTAGTATTGTTTTTTTCCTATTTATACATGTTAGTTGACTCTTACCTAAATCAAGCACAGTGTAGTCCATAGGAAGTATAGCTGATGGTTTAGCTTCAATAGTTTTGATGTTGTTGCACTTAGTGGGTCTTTCTGCTGATAAGAATTTTCAGTGAGCACTGTGGATGCGATTTCCCCTATCGGAGGGATCTTCAACACCTTTACTCTTGGTTTTTGTGGTTACAATTTCTGTTGCAGAAGTCTTTAGTTTTTGGAAGACTTTTGGGATAAAAGGAAGGCCTACTAGTGAACCAATGTAATGTGATTTATTTCTCCCTCTTTTACACTTTGTACTGTAGGTTGCCTTTTCATTTGAATAGAATGAATGCTGTTTTTTTAATTTGCATAATGCTTATTTTTTAATTACAGAAGGGTAGTTTGCTTGTCCTGCTTCAGAGAGTGGATAAGTAAACTTGAAGTAAAAAAGGAGAATAGTTGTTTCATTACAAGATTAGGTTTAGGCACATGTAACCTGGCCTTGTTGGGCATTTTGGGAGAACAGGCATCTGACAAAACTAGGATGTTTGTAAACATGAATGACAAAATTAGAATCTGTAGTGCAAAATTAAATACACCAAAAAACAGTTAGATATTTTTTGCAAAAATATATTGGAATCAGTTTACAAGTCAGATTTTTTTTTAAAAAGCTCAGAATGTGTAGAAACATGCAGAGAGATTATATCTTTCCTATAACTACATAAAGCATCTTAAAGAAAACATAGAGCCATACATTTGTCCATTCTGCTTATTGCTGTTCAGCTAGGAAAATAGAGCAGAGAGAGGAAATGGCAGGTTGCAGTGTATCAAAGAAAAATGCCCAATCATTTCAAAATACTCTAGGTGAAATAGAATAATATGTGTAGCTACTAACTCTACTTTATATGTATCCTAAACCCTTTCTAAGAGAATTGAAGTTGGCTGAAGTAGGCTGACATATTTCCACATGCTGTTTAATGTGGTGGGCGAAAGCAAAATGTTAATGACGCTTGAACAGACCAATGGATGAAGAGGGCCAACTGTAAGCCACTGTACATATATAATATATGAGTATTTTACTAATAATTGTTTTGAAAAACATGACGCTGGTAAAGTAGTTAAAGCGGTCACTAGGCCGGACCTAAGAGTGACAGAAATGTGCTACTGTGCTTTTTGTTGAGACACCCTGGCCGAGTTTTTTAAACAGGACTTCAAATGAGATTTCATAATTGCTGGTTGTGTGTATGCATGCAGGTGGGGGCATATGGAAGGTGGGGTACATTCCAAATTTAATTACAATTTAGCGCTAATTGTGGGGTATAAAAATGATTGGGCATATTCTTGCATTCTTTGACTGAAATGCTATAATGCGCCAAGGAACCACTTTCCTCTCATTCATGTTGTCTTTCCAACAATTAAGCTGTCCATAAAACATGACAGAAGGTTATTATTTTCCTTCCATGCAGTTTCATTGCAATAAAAGCAAGGATATGCAAGGAACTTTTCTTATTATATGGGTACCTTCAGTAAAGCAATACACCAACAATATGAAATGGGGTGATAATCAACCTGATAGCACAAGAATTGGTTTTGCAATGCCATTATCCTCCTGGGACATATATCCTAACTACCCATCCTCATGAGGAACAATTTTGAATTTTGTACCAACATGTTAGCCTTTTTTGTGTATTTTGACCGTGTTGTGTGCCTAGTAAGTGATTGTACCTATAGGCCAGAAAACAGTAGATTGTGAACAGAGGGTGAGAAGGAAATATGCCTAGTGTGAGACAGATTTTGTGGTGCTGGTGGAGAGTGGTGCAGGGCTAGAGAGGCCTTACGAATAAGCGACCTTGCAAAATATTGGCCTAGAAGGAGAGAGGCCTTGATGAAAAATAATGGGTGAGTATGGCTACCACTGAATGAGAGCCAGAGTATATAAACTAATGTGTGTTTCCTTCGTGGCCCATTGTAGGTATGTTAGCCTAATTTTGCACTTTGTAGGCAGCTTTTCCTTTGCACACAGCTACTATATAAACACATTTGCTTTTGTGCCACACTGTATTTTCCCACAGGACCTGCATATGTTTTCGTGTTCTGTCCTGTTCTTTTCCTGGGATTTAGTCTAAGCACCATAGACAAGAATTCCACTTTTTATTCTCTCTGGTCAGAGAGTAGGACCTAGACATAACATGAGAATGCAGCTGCTGTTTCTGAACACATGTCTTGTCATATAATGGAGTACAGGAGTGTTTAAAGAGGCATGATTGCTGCAGCAGCTGAGATGTAGAACATCCATCTATGTATGCTAAGGTACGGGGTCCACCTATAATCCCAAAGATCTTTGATGTATAGTCAGTTAGCTTCATTTGGGAGGTGGGGTGCTCTGTCTTTGAATGCACAGCAAATTCTACAGATAAAAATTAAATTAAAGAACTCTTTATTGATCATTCTGCTTTTGAAATACTACAAGTGTATTCTAAGTGGGTGCTACAGCACCTCCCACACCCCTGGTTCCACCGCCACTGTTGCCAGTCCTGCATGTCTTCAGGCAGCAGGACTCTTTTACTTTAATAGAACAATACCAGCACACAACAGCAGCATGACCAGAGGAAGATGGCCTCAGCTAGAGACTGGTGGTGCGAACTCCCAATGAGGCACTAATCCAACATGAAAAGGTGAGCTAGAATGGGCTTGATCTGCTAAAAAAGACTTACATTTCAGATTGACTTCCAAGGATGACGTGGACGACAGCCTCAATTACTGCTAAAAGGATCAGTGTGCTCACATGCATCTATCGCCACCATCATGAGGTCATTAAGGCCATCCTCCAGGACCAACTTGGTACCTCTGCCAGGTCTGAAATCTTCCTGGATAGGCTTGCGATTCCACCAAATTTTTGAGATTCAAGAAATGCAGGTTTCAACAAGTTTTTTAGGAACAGTTATTAATGATGTAGGCTTGTAATTGTCTACCTCAGTATTTGGTAGCCAAATTATCCTGCTTTTATTAATTCATTAGAGAAAGGGGAAAGTTTATGGTTTATATGTTACCATTTTACGCAATGTTAATGACGGTTTCATAAATTAAATCTTATTTTACTGTAAACATTTACTGCAATTATATTTCATTGAGTGAATTTGTTGGGTGCTGCGGTGTGGTTTTACTTCAATGATCTCTGTATCGGATTGTGTGTTTACAGAGTGAGGACCACTTAGTGCCGTCATTTTTACTCTTTTAGGCCAACCAGAGACACCATTTAAGGTTTAGCGGCACTCTATTTAACCAAGATAGCCTAATGTGCAACTCCCTTAAAAGGAGGGCCACAGTGCGGAAACGCAACTGGCTGGCAAAAGTCAAGCTCTTCTGTGCCCATCTGCATCCATTCTGTGGACAGCACGAGCCATGTTTTCATTTTTGCAACAGCTTCAGATTTAAATATCCGTTATTCCGCCAAGGAACTATTTGACCTTTGACCTGAGGCAATCAAATAGGTTGGTAGCTGCCAACTGTTGGGGCTCCCTGTCCTGTAGACAATGTTTAGGAGAAATTTCTTTTGAGACTGCCTGTTCAGATGTGGTCAGGGTAGCCAGTTCTACCCCTCTGACATTAAAGCATCATTGTCAATGTGCCCTTGTTACACAAAAACACCTATGTAATTAATCACATCCTGTCAGAAAGTTAGTTTGACATCCTTTTCCTGATGGAAACTTGTATGAATGAGACATCCACCCCGTACTGGGATCGCCTTCCCTAAAAATTGCACATGCGTTCATGCCGAAAGAGTAGCTAAAAGAGGAGGAGTGGCTATTATCAAAACTATTTGAAATGCACTTCCTTCCACCTACCCAACTTAATGGCGCTGAATCCCTGGGCTTCTGCATTTCGGTCTCTCCCCAGGTGTTCTTAGCTTGGGGTGCTCATTTATCACCCATCAGGATATGCAGGTGAATTCATCAATTTGATCAATGTGGCATTGGCCCAGGTATCTTGCAATACCCAAATCTCATGGTGTTGAGGAATGTTAATTTACATATTGATGTTGCGTCAATCGATCAGGCTGCACTCCTATTGGAAAGGTTAACAGTTCTGAATCTCCCCCAAGAGGTTAATAATTGGACTCATCAAGCAGGACACATGATTGATCTGATTTTCTCTAATATTGAATTATTTTTTAAGGAATCCCCTGTGCTGGTCTGGTCAGAACATTAGGTGATTCCTTTTACAATTCTGTCAGTGGTTGTGTGTGAATTTGCAAAGGAGTGCACTTGTCAAACTCACAATTACTTTTGACATATTTTCCCTTTGTAAAGCTGGCAAATTAAAATAGGGAGCAGATGAGAGGACACTAAGGGACACACGTGTGATGCTTGACGTCCACCTCTGGCCATCTCCCTTTGGTCAGTAGGGAAATGCAAGTATGTGGCTTATCTAGTGACTATTGTGCTTTCAAGCTGCCAGTCAGGGCTAAAGGCTGCCCTGAGTGGAGTGTCAAAGTTGAAAACAATTTCATGCAGCCAGCGGTCCTATGAGATGTCAGTCTGAAGGAGACTGGTCGTGATGATGCAAAATTTCGCTTCGGTGTAATTTGGAACTTTGTCCATCTTTGCCAAGGGCCAAGATTCACAACTGCGCAAACCTGGCATTTTTGGCATGCGCTTGCCTTGGATGTAATCTATAATACAATGTTGGTGATCTGCTGAATGAAAGACCCCCAGAGCACCACTGGCACTGACAGCCATTTGCAGACCGACTTGTCGGCAGTTGGGTGAAAGCAGCTGTCAGAGAGCAGTACAGAGAGGATCACCGCCGTCCACATTACGAGTTGGCTTTATGTTGAGCCGACCGTGGCGGGAAGACCGCATGCTTTGAGTTGGCAGAATTGAAGTAATTAGGGTGCATACTCACCTATTTTCTTTTCTTCCCTTCAATCTCCCACGTGAATCGCTTCCTCCAGATCCCTCCTTCACAGCAGCATATTGATCCGAAGAAAACAACCCTGTTGGAGCCGAAATCCAGGTAAGTCCATTTTGCACTATTTATACATTGACTGGAATGAGCACATATGGTCCAGAGTCCAGCAAAGGGGAAAGTACTCATAGTAGGTATTTTTTCACGTGTCAAGCATATGTGTACACTGCAGTCAAAATATCCACACCTGCATTGACACATATGAAACAATATTCCCCGCTGTCAGAAACACAACAGCTGGGCCAGCGGTGACATCGTTTCACGGCAGGCGGGAGACCACTGCTGCAGCGGTCCTCCAGGGACCACCTCTGCGGCAGTACTGTGGTAAGACCGCCAAACTCGTAATCGGCTCCGAGTCATGAGTCATGACTAAGTCGCCAATGTGGGATCTTGATGTCAGCACTGATGACCAATAACCTACGTCTGTACATTTATATACATCTATGCGTATAGTGTTTGTATTATATATACATTACATATTATTTGCAACTGTTTTGGATAATGGCGAATGCAAGGAAGTATGGAAAAGATACTTCTTAAGTCAATAAAATCAAGAAAGTATTGCAGTGTTTGGGACTGAAATATTGTCAGCCGAGTTATCCGTAGTGCAAATGGTCTCCATCCACTGAAGACTAGAAATTCAGAGACTAGAATAGAGAGAGAAATGCATTTACTGCAGCCAGCAGTTCAATGTTTGCAGATTTAATTATACTTTATTTCCATGAAGGTGCATGACTAACTGTGTCTTTCCTGATGACTATCGGCTGCTAACTGTAGGTCGGAATGTCAAGTTAAGTCAAGTCAAGTCAAGGAAAGCTTTATTCGGCTGCTTTTTAAGACAGACAGAAAACCACATCAAAAAATACATTTCATAATATTTACAGCAATATAACAATAAAACACAGTTTATTTTGTGCAGGATGCTACAATTACAACTCAGTGATTAAACATTTCCTAATTTGAAGCACCTTCTTTAAAAACTTAGCTAGTCTCCACGCTATATGCTCATTTTCCAATAGCTGGAGTAAAAACATGGCTGGACAACACGGAGTAAGCCCCGAATCTTTAAAAAAAGGAATAATCCAAACTTTCCTTGGCTCTATATAAAACATGCAGAACAAGACTAAGTGCATAGTAGTTTGATCAGAAATGTTATCACAGTGACATGGTAACAAATCATGCGACCAATCATTCATTTTCGGTATTGACACTAATCTGTGTACCTTTCCCAGTCTGATCCTAGTTAAGAGGAATCTACAGAATGTTCCGGGTACAAAAGATAGTTAGGGCTCCATCCCCAAAGTTGTACGTAGCAGCTGATGTCGCCTCACACTAATTTTAGAGGCTTCCCCTGCCATTCCGGTAGCTTCCAATAAGAGACCCTCTTTTTTAAAGATCTTTTTAGGGATCTCCAGCATAGATGTTGGATTTGAAAAATATTCTGGATGGCCCAGATTATTAATGAAATCATGGACAAATCGAATCCAAGGGATCATTAAGGCCCTCTCTAACCTTACATAGCCTTGCAGGATCTCCTATTTAACTTAGTCTGATCTTTACACCAAATGTTATGCAACAAGAGGATTGACTCTAATTTTATAAGATCAGCTGTAATCTGTAGGTGGCCTTTATTGATTTTAAGGCCGCTTTTGACTTAATTCCAAGAGATCTGCTGTGGGTAAACCTGTTAAAACAAGGCGTCCCCAAAAACATCCTGGTGCAATTGATAAGAATTCGGGAAAACAACTTTCCAAAAGTCCGCTGGGGTTTAGGCGGGAACTAACGGAGGAGATCCCGGTGAGGAGAGGTGTGTGCCAGGGGTGCGTCCTAACACCTACTTTGTTCCTCCTTTACATCAATGACATGGTGGATTACTTATTAAACTCAAACCATGACTCCCCCAAGTTAGGAGGTTCCAACGTGTGTGCCCTGACTTTTGCGGATTATACTATCTTGCTTTCACAAACCCCCAGGGGATTGCAGAACCTCCTTAATAAACTGGATGAGTACTGTGCCGAAAAGGGTCTAGAAATAAATCCTTTAAAAACTAAATACATGTGTATCAGGCTCCATAAAAGTTTTAAAAATAATATTACACTAAATGGTGCAGTAATAGAGAGGGTTGATAATTTCGTTTGTCTAGGAGTGACCCTAGATTCTAAGCTTTCATGGCGTCCCCACATTAGAAAATCAGGGACGATTTTAATGCAAAATTCAGTGCCCATCCTAAAAAAACTCCATGCCACTTATACCAAATCCATTACTCCGGCATTGGGGGTATATAAAGGGAAGGCTCGAACCACCGCCCTCTATGGTTCTGAGTTGTGGAGAGGGGAGCAAACTTCCTTAATTACCACGGAAAAAAATAGGGTCTTACGATCTATGATCCCCGTGCCCCAAAATACCCCGGTGATTCCATATGTATATGATCTGGGGTTAAAACGTATTGAGGACAGAGCAGTTTTCATGACCCTATTATACTGGTTTAGGTTATGGGCTACTGATGAACTATTTATTTATATGCAGGCACCAAAAGAACTTGTTGCACTAGACATACATGTAACATTCCCTTGGTTGGTCAATATACTCAGATGGCTAATCGACCTGGGCTTAGCGAGTTCTGGCTCCATCCAGAAAAACTCTTAATTCAAGAATATAACTCAAGAGGATTTACTGGAGCTAGGCTGTATCAAAAGTAGTACGGAATAGCAGAGCTGGCCCACTCACGAATGATTACCTGATGGTTAAACCCGCCCCTTGTTTTGAGGTTTTCCTCGATCAAATAGAACCTCAACTTGCCAAAATATTATATCTAAAATTTAGGTACGGGATTCTTCGTGTTGGATCTTTTACAGCCAAGTGGGGAATGCCTTGCAACGGGGAGGAAGATAACAAGTGTACAATGTGTCAGCTGTCAACAAAAGAAAGTATAGCACATGTTCTTCTATTTTGCCCTACCTATATGAAAGCTAAACAGAAATGGATTGCACCATTGGGAAGGAAAATGGGTGTGAGAATATATATGGATATGCTACGCATTTTAAAAACAGATACTACCCAGCTTGTTGTTTTTGGAGTTTTGAGATTCTTATTGGCTGCTAACTATATTAGAATGAAGAAGGGATTTTGCAATAGAAGATTTGAGTATATTAACCATGTACCTTTCTCCTAGTTGATTGTTTTTAGTGTACATAGTATTTATATTTTACTACAAAACTTATTTTCAATATCCCAGGTAGAGTCATTTTGTAAAAATGCAATGTATTTTATATATTGAAATGTAGTTCTGATTTTAATGGCGATCGCACTTTAGTCCGGAACCCATGTATTTGCACAAATGTTACGTCCCACGAATTGGTCACATATAACCGTGAATATTGTCGTAATGGACTTAATGAATGTGTTCTTTCTTTGCACTGATTTGATTGCATTTTACATATGGCCGAGATACCCGCCACCCCCTCTCAACACAATCCCCAAGGATGGGAAACCGGAAACAGTTCGAACTTTTGGAAGACGGGAGGGAGTGACCCTCCCGGCCGTATTTATTAAAATATGAAACAAAATCAAAACATTTAAAATAACAGTTTCATATTATGTACAATTTCATTTCCACAATGCGATGTTTGGCTAACCTTAACATATTCACTAATACAAAGGTTCTCCTAGCCGAACTAACATCCTTCAAAACATCTAACTTGAACTTTTGAAATTGTACATCCTAACGTTTAAGGGCCAACGGCAAGGTCGTAACCGGTGTCAAGATCCCTAACCAGAAATATCCCCCTCACTTGTGAGGGGCGACCGCACAGAGGTGTACCTCGAGTGCAACTACCAATTTCCCTTGACTTGACGGGGGCCCCAATAAACTCGACGCCACTTAAAGGTCGTCCGAGGACTCGTGTGAGGAATCTAGAAGGTAGCGTAGACCCCCCCCCAAACCCCACACAATTTACCACATCTGCCGTCGCAGATGTCCTGGCCCCGGGAAATTCTCCGGGAGGGGGCTGTAGCCCCCCCTACCCAGGAAGGGGCCTTGACCGCCTTTCCTTTCCTTTCGGCGTCCCATCCTTAGAAGGGACCGCCTTCCCCGTTGAGGGGCCAATGGCCACCTCCTTCGAGCGCTCCCATCCGTAATGGGTGACGCCCACTCATAGGGATCTACCAATTAGTGCTCACCGATCATGACCTTACCGCCACAGGCCGGATAGTTGACCGGCTATCCGGACCCCCCACAACACTCCTACCTAAAGGTCATGCCTTAAAGTCTTTAGCCAAGCTATACAGTCTCCTATGAGTAACTCGTTCCCCACCCGGGACAAATGAACACCATCCCCCAAATACATACAGTCACCAGTAATACAACCATGCGAAATAGAATGCAGTGTATTGGAACGGAATAATCTACTCACTTTGTTATTAATTTTTCTCACCGAATGGTTTAAAGCAGAAACAGAAACAGCCCCCCGCCATACTTTACGTGGGATCATATGTGACCATGCAATCGTGCACCCTGGAACTCTCCTCACCAACCAACTTACAGTGGAAAGCATCGCCTCAAGAAGAAGTCGTCTACCAGTGGTGACCAAATCATTACCCCCAAGATGTACTATGACTATAGACGGCGGTGACCTCGTCCGCCCTAGCAAACCCTCAAAAAATGATTGAAACTGGTCAATACAGAGTCCGCCCCTTCCGTAGAAGGACACACTGTACCCGTATTCCCCAGCCACGTGATTCATGTCACCTGCTTTGAATACGTCCGCGGCTCGCCTCACGTATGAGTGGCCCACGACCCACACCTCCTTTTTCACAGCCGGTGAAGTATGACCGCTGGCCCGGTGTTGGGTCGACTGCATAGTCCGCCCTGCCTCGTAAGCTTGCGCAACTGAAACCAAACAAAAACAAGAAGCGTGAGTACATCGTTACAGCTTCACAACATGTGCAACCGCACATACCTCCTATAACAATTAGAGGACCAACGCCCCACCCGTTTAATTTGTTCAACATTGAGACCCCTGGCTGTAGCCTCTGTAGCAGCCCCTATCCGAAAGGAATGGGTCCCAAACTCGCTCGGGTTCAAACCCGCAGCCGTAATTGACATCGCAAGCACCCGCTGAAACTGAAACCTCGTCAGTGGGGTGGCGTCAGCGTGTCTCAACAAGGTCCCCCCCCATGATGCCACCCGCTGTGCTAAATACTCCTCTACACAACTCACCGGGCACATGGAGGACCCGGGGATCCTTCGTATCATTATGCAGTCCCCCATTGAACCCTGGTCGGTCTTGGACTTGACAAACGAGACAGTCATTGTCTCCCCCCTGACTTGGACATGCTCTCGGCACAGTCCCTCCCTGGTATCCTGCTTGTTCCTTGCCACTAATTCGCTTACCCGCATAGCCCCATGGAATGCTAACACAAAAGCGGCTCGGAATAACACTGCTTCATACTGGGATGAACATGTTGCAGGAAGTACCGCTAACAACAAAGCCAACCTATCCAGACCTATCGGGCGCCTATCATCTACCCTGTGACCCTCAAGGTGTTGCCACCCACGCAGCGCTTTTTGCACAACGAAAGACGCTGTCGGGTCCTGGATCCCATGAGCCCTAGCCACGAAGGAAATGGCGGCCCGATGCCTCTGGGCCGTAGCCACTGATTTGCCTGCATGACGTAAAGACAGCAGGAATTTCACTACCAACTCCTCCTGGCCCCAAAGCTCCCCTCTAGCTGCCCCCAAAAAGGCCCAATAGGAACGGAACGCCCCTTCATATGCCTTCCTTGTCCTGGGTGCTAAACTCTCTCCCACGAGGTTCTGTAGTTCGGGGCACCGAGAGACCAGAGAGCTTCGGGAAAGGGTGCTGCCACCGGGTCCGCTGTGGGCAGAAAACCCCAGAAGGCCTGCATACGAAAACGAGAAAGCGCATCAGCCGCCTGGTTCATCACCCCCGGGACATGTCTTGCCTTAAATACTACATTCAATTGCATACATAATAACACAATTTCCTTGAGCAATCTCAGAATCCACTTGCATCGTGCTGCCTGGCTATTGATACACTCAACCACGGTCATGTTATCAGACCAGAATACCACAGAGTGATCTCTGAAACCCTCGGGCCAAGTTCTCAGGGCCACCAGAATGGGAAAAAGTTCAAGGAAAGCAAAGTTTCTTGTCAGACCACTCTCATGCCACCATGACGGCCATTTTTGTGCCGACCACTGAGTGCCGAATATGGCGCCAAAACCAATGCTCCCTGCTGAATCCGTCCGCAGCCCCAGCTCCTCGGAGGACACGGCCGGTTTGTTCCAGACAATTCGGCCATTGAAATCCGCCAGAAATGCCAACCAAATGCGCATGTCCTGGCGAACCTCTGCCGAGAGCCTTGTGCGATGATGACCCTCCTTCAGGCCGACCATGGCTTGAGCGATCGAGCGAGAAAAGGGGCGGGCCATCGGTATAACTCTTAGGGCAAAATTCAACTGTCCCACCAATTGCTGTAGTTGATGCAGCCTAACCTTAGATTCACTTATACACATTTGCAGGGATGCCCTGAATCTTAACACTTTGTCCCCTGGTAGACGAAAACAACCTTTTTCCGAGTCGAGCTCGATCCCCAGAAACTCGAGGCAAGTCAAGGGACCCACTGTCTTACCTGGTGCCAATGGCACACCAAACTGATTCATCAAGACACAAAATTCGGTCAAAGCCTGTCCACATTCCGGATCCCCGGCTGCCCCCAGAAACAAAAAGTCATCGAGATAATGCATAACATGTTGAAACCCCGTCTTCTTCGTGAAGACCCATTGCAAGAAACAACTGAACTTTTCAAAATAGGCACAAGATATAGAGCACCCCATTGGCATACACCTATCCATGTAATAGTGACCCTGGAACATGAAACCAAGAAGACGCTGGTCGTCTGGGTGTACCGGGAGCAACCGGAACGCTGACTCGATATCAGATTTAGCCATCAGCGCACCGGGCCCCAGGCGATTCAAAATGGCTACGGCCTCATCGAAGGATGCGTACCGCACCGAACACACTTCCGGGTCTATCGCATCGTTCACTGAAAGACCACGTGGGGCTGATAAGTTATGTATCAGCCGAAACTCCCCCGGGTCCTTCTTGGGGACCACCCCTAACGGGGAACAAACAAAGTTAGCCACTGGTGGCACATTAAATGGACCGGCGACTCGACCTCGAGCCACCTCCTTCCCGATCTTTTCTTGTACCACGGTCGTATGCTGTAAGACCGATATCTGGTTTTTACAAAGTGGCCTACCCTGAAACTCTCCCACTGGAATGCGGAAACCATATGAAAATCCGTTACGCAACACCCCAGCGGAAGCGTGATCCGGGTATTCGTTGAGCCAGGGAATCATCGCCATGGTATCAATCGGGGTAGGTAAAGGCGCCCCTCGGACTATGTCAGACCTGTTTGGCGCCTCCTCTACCCCCGTTATCACCCGTTTTGGCTCTGCACATGGACTCAGGATGGGATGATTGCCCACACCCCCCACATTCGTGCCTAAATTTGCATGACCCCTGGGGCCTAGTACATTTCCCTCTGTTAAAGTTCCAACAAACCCCCCTTTTATTTGCGTTGCCGGCTGGCCTCGAGTGATTGTCGTTACTCGTAACTGATCGAAAGGGCGTCCCCGCATATTGGCGGGAGGATTCACCAATGTTACTTCCTATCAATGGCACCTTCAACATACCAGAATCCTCCATTTTGGACCAGGACACAGAATCATAACAATCCCAGGTTAAGTTTTTATCATGCTCTTTCGCTTTTCTGAAAACATTGTCGTAACAAAACCAATGATTGCCCTCGTGAGATACAGAGTACCCCATGATCCGTGACTGATAAATCGGCAATTCGTGCAGCAATTCGGGCCTACGTTCACCCAAGATGGATGTAAAAACCCCCCATGCCTTGCCCCAATTACCAATGTTTTCATTTACCTTAAAGGCGGCCATTTTTGCGCGCCAAACACTTGGATGCATGAGCTCTTTCTGGCTTTTAACATGTTCCATTTCATAATGGTCGGTAAGCAACGAGAAGATGTTTATATATTCCCCTGCCCATATTTTTTCTTTAATAGCCAGAGGGACATGTTGACCCAATTTTTCCCGCCGAGAGGGTGCCGACTCATCCCTCGCAATCGGCAATGGCCGCTTACCTGAACCGGAAGCTGTATCTGCGACTGAAACTGATGGCAATGGTGCCGTCGTCGCTTCCCTCGTTTCCCGCAGCTGCCTCATCAACACCTGCGCGTCGTCAGCCGTGGCGCCCTTGCTACCTTTACCCAACCACGCTGCTAATTGAGCTGCCAGCTCGGGCGGCATATCTTCCCCGGACACGGGAGTGACCACTACGGGAATCGGGTTCCCTTCCTCTGGCACAGGAGTGGGAGCTTCGAGTGGGGTACAGGGAACTGGGTTGTCTCCCCCAGGTACAGCCCTTCTGGGCCTCTTGCCTTTTCCTCCTGGAGCTGCTCCTGCCAGGGGACGTTTCCCCCCCTTCCCCGTCTTTCTCCGCCACTCGCTTCTTTAAGTCGGTCACCTCCTTCATGAGAACACGCAGCATCTGGTCGGTAGTCATTCGCTTTCCCGCCTTCTTAGGCATTCTCACGACAGAGTATCTGAAAAACAAACGAGAAAATTACAACGCTCAAAATTGGCTCTTAGTTCCGTCTCGAGCTCACGTGCAGCGAGGTGGTGCAGCTTCAGAGCACAGGAACAAGAGGATGCTTCCCTGGCTTGTTGCTCCTTTTATCCGTCTTCAGGGCGGGCGTAAACCCGCCCCGGCCTGCCCCGAGGGCGTGGCCCGGCCGCGTCAGTGTCTAGTACAGCCCACTCCAGGGCGGGAAAAAGGCGCGCCCCGGCTACGCCGCTTCGGGCATACCAGCCGAGGCTCGCCTCCCGCCCAAGATGGCTTCCCGGGGGGATCGTGGTACTCCGCCATACGTTCGGGGGGACCGAATGGTCGCCCCTTTCCATTTGTATTGCTTATTTGCACAAATGTAACGATGTATAAATTGGCAATCAATAATTGTGAACATATCTTATGGTTTGGAAGTGCTTGATTACTGTATGACTTGCTTTTCTTTTATGATTCTTTGAATCAAATAAAGATATTTTGATTGATTTGATTGATAAATTCAGCTATATATTGAAGACCCAACTCTTCATGGCAGACAAACGAGGAAGTGCTCGAGGGTACAGAAAGAATATACCATAGGAATGTATTTTCAACTGTTTGTAGCGGGATAGTATTTGCAAAACCCCACAACCCTGCCCCATAAGTTGCCATTGTAATACATTTTGCTTTGTATATTTGCAGGAGTTCTGGGGTGGTTTCCTGCCTAGTTTTTTGGCAAAAGTTGCTAGAGCTGATGTTGATCTAGAAAATACCAATTTTATAGCAGATATGGTGGAAACCCATGAATCATGCTGATTGAATAGTAAACCCAGATAGGAAAAATTTCTAGTTGAAAGTAACTTCTTCCCATCTACAAACATTTCTCATGTCCTCTGAGTCCCTTGTCTGCATCTCATGACATAAGTCTTAGAGATGTTGGTGTTAAGACCTAAGTCCTTCATAAAATCACTGAATCTATCCAAGACTCTCTGGAGTGCATGCCATTAGCACTGCATCGTCCGCATAGAGAAGTGCGGGTATATGCCGCCCACCAGCTTGAGGGAAGTCTTTGCCCTTCAAGAGTAATGCTTCTCCAAGTCCATTAATGTAAAGGTTAAAAAGAAAAAAGGCTGGCACGCAGCCTTGTCTGACCCCTCTCCTAATGGGAAAAGCCTGAGTGCATTCACCCCTCAACCCATACCGAACACTTGCAGTAGCTCCACTGTACAGCAGCCTTAAAAAGACCACAATTTGGGAATCAACCCCTACCATTTCGAGGATCTCCCACATCCTATTATGTCTAACGGAAGCAAAGGCTGCTGTGAGGTCCACGAAGGCCAAAAAAAGGCTCCCTTCTTTTGCTCTGGTATACTTGCCTACTAGGATGGACAAATTCAAACTCTGTTCAATTGTGCCAAGCCTGGCACAAAATCCATTCTGCAAGTCTGATATGATCTGGGTGTCTTCTGCCCAATCTTAAAGGTGCTCTAGAATGACCCTCCTTACCACTTTAACCATGGAATCCAGGAGGGAAATCGGTCTGTAGCACCCTGGATTCTGACGATCCCCCTTTATGAAGATTGGGATTATTGTTGTTTGCACCCAGGTCTGGGGAAATGATGACTTTATACTAGCATTGATAACTTGGGTTAAGATAGGACCCCATAGAGAAACATTAAATTTAAACATATCAACTGGGACCCCATTGGATCCAGGGGCTTTACCACCCAGGCTAAGTGCCAGTGCCCTATTCACCTCTTCCAAGGTGATTTCCAAATCAACCCGGTCGCTATTACTTGTGTTAATATCAGACATTTGGCGCCCTGAGTTTCCTTGCTCACTATACACCTTGGCGAAGTGACTAATCCAGGTTTCTTCTGAGATTGCTAATTCAACGGAAGGGCATTTATCCCCCTGGACCGACCGATTTGTTCAACAGGCATTTTTTACTTCATGTCCATGTTTCTATTAAGTTCAGTGTGGGTTACTTTTCGTTTTACTGTGAACTTCGATTCACTGTTTATCACTTTCAACTGAGCATCACACTGTACAATCAGCTATGTTTTTTTTTATTTTTTTTAATGAGAGCAGCAGTCAAACAGACCTATTGTTAATACTCTACAAAGAGAGTGTTTTTTGTCTGCCCTTTTGACCATTGGCTTTCTTTGATCAGACATGGCGAACTATTAAGGACACACAAGCTATGCAGTTCTTGGATATGTTATTTCTATTGCACTGTTCGCTAAATGGCTGAGGGTGGTTAAACATGCATATTAAATGACTATGACAAAAGAATATGTGTTCTTTTTTTGCCTGCGTTTAGAACGCATGCCATAACAACGAGGTTGTTACAACAACTGCGTTGTTATTTTGCATACTGTTACAACGCAAGTCGTAACAATGACTTGCGTTAGGGGGCGCTTGATGTTGGAATAGTATAAATGACTATTCCAACTCCAGTCTGTGCGGACACTACGGAAGGTGTTGGAATTTAAATCCTACACCTTCTGCCCCCCAGCGCAATTCATTGTTACGACTTGCATTGTGATGGTATGCGAAATAACAACACGGTTGTTGTAATGACACCGTTGTTCTGGGATGGGTTGTTATGCATGCGTGGTAAATGAAGTTTGCCATGACAACATGATGAACAACAAAAGAAATAAATCCTTGGCAACCATTGATTTTTTATAAAACAAACAGCAGTGGAGGGCATAAGCAGGGGGATGTGGCTCAGATCCCTGCTACTGGCACTTTTGAGGATCAATTGAAGAGCCGACGTTTGCTGCCTCAGGAACAGACCAGACATGCCTTGGGGTCCAGAGCCCACTGGCTGCGTGAGAAGGGAGCGACGGTTATCAACGTATTCTGCTGACTGGTGGATACAGCGGAATAAGAACGCAAGTAGCGACCACCAACTGGCAGAGGAAGAAAGAGACCTTGACCCCCAGAAGCCTGCAGGTGTTCACAGCATCAGAACCTCCAGGGGGACTTTGTGCATCTCCTTACAAGAACCAATTAATATTATATGTGGCCCTTGGAACAGAAAATAGGATTCTCCTGCACAAAACGAACGGGGCATCAATTTGTAGGGGCAGGAGGCTGACCTGAGTGCATAAGGTCTCACTTTCCACAGGGGCAAAGCTACCATTAGTACAGCAGGTGCTTTCGGACTGGGGCCTAGGGCTGTGGCGGACCCACTGTGCTCTAATTGAGACTGGCTAATATTACCTAACCAGAGGGTTGGATGGATCACCTCCTTAGCTTCTAGTAAGTGCCATAGCATGGTAGCTACATCCAGGGCTTCATTTGTAAAAGAGTGCTAGTGCCTGAATCTCTGTTCAGAGGCCTGTGGCTAGTGCAATTAAATGCTGGTGCGCCTAATACCAAGGCTGTGTAGTCTTGAGTCCACCTCTGGCCTCTTTAAACCTCTACCAGACACCCTGGCCTTTTTATCGCACTCTTCCAGGTTCCTGCTTTCTTCCTTTGTGACGTGTTTGCCCTCGTTCTCTGTGTGTTTTTCCCCCTTTCGCACTTTGTAAATATTTAATGTAGAAAACTAAGTGCCGGTTCCCATAAATAAGTGCCAGAAGCCCCCACCGGCGACCACCCGCTCAAATTAAGCACTGGCTGCATCACTGTAAATGAGTAAATAAATAAAGTAACTCAGGAAATCATCCACTCCACATCATGCAGCCACTCTTTTAACAGATCTGAAGAAAAAGGAGTAATTTCTCTTGAGCCTTATAATCTCTACCAACCCTTGTTTCCCGTACATAGAATCCTTAACTGTTCCCTAATTCCCATAGTGATATGCGCAATTTCCTGTTGCGCTATATTAATACCCATAACTGCTGAAAACTGAGCATTTAAAAAAAAATTATCATATAATTGAGAGCAGAGAAGCATCGACATAGCAGGGGACAAGGCTTGCTAGCCACATTCCTGTTACGTAGAAGCCACTGAGTTTATCTTTGTCTTTTCACTCATTGTGTTAAGAAGCAGATAGACTGGATAAGAAATTAAGAATAGCCATAAATCATCTAGTCCTTACCATTGAGTCTCGCTTCCTCACCCAATCCAGCTTCCTTTGGATGTAAGTAGTGGGACGAGGAATGATAGACAGAGTGTAATGCATACTACTAAATTGTCCGGTCATTATCCAAGGTCCCTTTCACATCTTCTCTGCCAACAATCTCTTAACACCGGGACAGCAGATATCAATTTTTTTTTACAGGGTCTACAGTTGTCATCCTCTGAACTATCTTTATCTAATTAATCTCACATATAGCATGTAGCCATTCAAAGATATCCCCCAGTTGTATTTTGTCAGCTCAAAACAGTTTTTACTGTCTCTTGGAGAACTACTGATGATTGGATGGCTTTGTTGTTCATCTCAATTCTCTGCTCCTGATTTGATGGTTTTTCTCCCATTTCTTCTTTTTGCCCCACCAAAGATCATTTCAGTCTAACAGTTGATTGCCTTATGTATCCTTCCACTGGTGCTGTCAGAACTTACATTGCAGTGTAGTGGAGGGGCTATTTTTTGTCCATCTCCCAACTCATGGCCCGCCTCCCTCATCCACCTCTCTTTCCTCCAAGCCCGATTAGCCCTCCACTCCCATGTCCACTACCTCCAAGCCCCATGGTGCTTTTTTCTGCCTGCAGTGCTGTTAGTGTCTAGCCATTTTTTAAATGTTTTTGGTAACTATTTAAAATGTCTAACTACTTGTGCATACAGGGGGGGGGGGCTTCGACAGTGTCCATCTTTAACGGAATTTGTAAAATATTAGAAAATACATTAAAAAATGGCGCAATGGCCCTTTAGTATAAAAAAGCATTGGGTAAGCCAATAGGTTAGACAGCTAAGACCTGTAGGCTTCACGACTGCATGTATTACTCAGATGTCACCTTGAGGGTCAAAATGCAGAATGTTGCTGCAAATGCAAACTAACTAATTAATTAATTAATTATTAAATAACGTATTTAACGTATACATAAATATATATCTGCAAACCAAAGTGTTAATTGAGTTCTAATACTTTTAGATCAAAACCTGAGTTTTGACGCTTTTTATTTTAACATTTTCACATGTAGTGATATACTAACAATGAAGAGCATTCTTCTGAAGAGTAACATCCAAGTCACTTGGTGAAAGGTAAAATAAATCATTGTTAAAATAAGCCTGGCTTCTTTCTTCTAGGCAGAATGATTATTACGCTGTGATCCTGAGCACAGTTCTGAAGACAATTTTATTACACTGTCCTTGTAGGCTGGACAAAACAAAAGCAATTTTCATTCCCCAGCTTGACGGTGCTCTTCCTGTTCCTAAGATAATGAAAGAGCTTTAATTATGGGTGACAAAGATGTGCTCTAGCAGCAGCGCTTTACCAGGGATCTGAGAAGAGACAATGGTAAGGAGATCTGTGATTAATCATAGAAGATGCGTCTGGCGCCTAGCAACCGCAGAGATCACAATATACTAATTACAGGATAATACAGTCACTTGAGAGGATTATTAGTACATGGTATTTTCAAAGGTTAATGAGGCTCGGTTTTTCATTAGATCAGGGGTAATTCTGTTAACTCTATTTTCTTACTTTTTACGTACAGTGGAATCCCACGCGCAGCATGTCAACTCCATGCTAGGACCATAGGGATACAAAACAGTACCTTGTGGCTTTATTCATGATGTATTAATTTTAGATTTGTTTGGACTCAGAAGGCACGTCATAAAAAAACAAGAATACATAACTGTCACGTAGCCCTCTGTCAAGTGTGACAGCTTCAGAATCCTGGCTCGTAAGATAATTTGCAAGCAATCAGTAGTAGCAATTGCTAACCATGGCTTATCTTCTGGTACCCCTACCACTTTCCGGTACCCCTGGTCTCATGGGTCATGAAGAGAGTAACTCAGGGCAAAGAGACATGATTACTTTTTGTAGATTCCAATCCTAGTTTCTTTCCACCAATTAGGAGGCAAGAGCAGGGGTCAATCCGAAGGTGTCATTAGCAGTCTAAGGGCACTTGATATCACTCCTGCTTCCCCTGGTATTTTTGTGAACCGAAAGTTGTATTTCAGAACATTGAACACAACAATATTGTGTAACAAAAATAGTGGAGCCAGAATATTGGATATGAAAATATTGTTAAGGAAAATATATATGGGTAAGTATTGTGGTCCAGAAAGAGGAGACAGCACAACTTATAATCAATTTTAGAATGCTCCAGTGCAGAATGTTAATGATAATCCATCATTGATCAACTGGGCCTGCCACTAAGCTGTTTATGTTATGTTACTCAGATTTATATATATAGTGTACTATCACTCGAGAGGGTATCCTGGTGCTGAGTCAATGCGAATCTAGCCTAACAAAGTGGGACTACTTGAAAAGCCAGGTCTTCAGCTTCTTGCCAAATTCAAGAAGTGATGAGCATTTTATGTTTAGCAGCAGGTAGCTCCACGCTGTAGGAGCAATGTAGGAGAATGCTCGACCACTGCATCTGGTTTTCTGTTTGTGGGGTATGTACATGAAGGTGCTTGGGTGAGTGGAGGTGTCTGAAAGGTTTGTGAAAGCAAATAAAAGTTTGAGGTATGCTGGGCCAGTGTTAAGTAGTGCCTTGAAAGTGTGGGTGAGAAGGGTGTTTGGACAAAATATATATTTAAAATATCACGAGGCAGAAATATTGGAATGTAAATATTGTGATGCACATATATATAGTTGACAAGAATATACTTTTTTGAGGTAAGTAATATCGTTGTGAATAATATCAAAGTTTTTAACACTGTTTTCATTAATAAAGTGTTTAAATAACATCATAATAAATATTTTATTGTGTTTTAGTTGATTTATTAATTTTATGTGTTACTATTGTTTACATAAATGTTATTAATTGTTTAACAGCTGGGGGGCGTGGCTTGGCACCAGCAGCAGATGACGGCTAACGGGTGAGGCTCCCGGGGGCGCTGGATGACAGACGCGGAATTACCCTGTCTCTACTGAAAACGGGGACAGGAATGTGCGTGTGAAGGTTGGCGGAACATTTTCACCTAACTGGCTGACATCTAAGCCCCTTTAGTGACAAAACTTCGTAAGTGAATGGAAACGCGGCTTCGTTTCACCGCGGCCGCCATTTTTGTTTTTTTTGCGCGGCCGCGTGTTTTCCTACCGTTTATTACTGTTATGGGCTCATTTAGCCCTCGTTTGTCCAAAAGACTCTGTACCACATGAGAGGCATGGGAAGTGGAGCTGGGAAGTACATTTTGTCACAGATGTCGTCCTTTTTGAATTCTGCTTTTAATTTCCAGCTCCCAAATGTCTTTGTTGCTCTTCTCCTCATAATGAGCAGCCATTTTGTTTCTACATAGTGAGTTCCTCACAATACATCTTCACGTGAGCATTAATTCTTCTTTTTCTCACAGAGCACGCCCAGGATTTAACCATTCAGCTCCTATGGCATACTGCAATTTTTTCCATTTTTGCTGATCTCACATAACAACAACTTGGGATTTTTATACTCTTCCACTTCGTAGAGGACTTTCACATATTTTACTACTCCTGCCTGTCTATAGATTTCTTCACTTTTTTGGTGCTGAACTGTTTTTTTGTTTTTTTTTGTTCTTTCTTTCTCTGGATATATATACTTCGTTGCTGCCTAATTCCTCTGGGAACTATTTGTCTACACTCATTTGGAAAGAAGCGTTCCGAATGTTCTTTTATGGGCAGATTAAAAGCGTTCAAGTCCCCCTCTCTCAAATCAACTCATAATTTTGTAAAAAACTCAAAGATTTTTTCTGAGTTTTCCAGACTGGAAGATTCCTTGGTGTTTTCCTCTCAGCACCCTGAACTAAAAATGGAACCCTCACCAGCTGTCTTAGGGAAATCCAACACTAAGCGGCTGAAAAAGGACCCTCCCTCACCACCCAAGTCCACCTCGTTGGTGTCCATGGAGCTACTGTTGGAAGAAATTAGAGCTCTTCGACCCTTCATGGAAGAAACTAATTCTAAATTGCAGGTTCTGACGGACAATTGGTCCCAACTCGAGGCAAAGGTCTCTTCAGTGGAGCAAAACGTTTCTTCCTTCAAAGAAACCTGTGTCACTGTTTCTCATCTTCACTCACAAGTTTCTACACTCCAGAAACAAGTTTAAGATCTTGAAAATCGTAATAGACGGAATAATCTCCGCATCTACGGCCTGGGGGAAGGCATTGACGGGTCCGACCCCATCACCTTTTTTAAATCATTCCTTCCTAAAGTGCTGCATATGCCAGATGAGACGATTCTCAATATTCAGCGTGCACATCGCCTGGGTCGGCCTGGGTCGGTCTTTCTGCAGTTAAAGCTTCTCCTAAAATTACTTGGTCTTGTTCATCTTTGTTTTTTGAGCAGGATTATGCCAAAGCCACGGCTAACCTGACGTAAATAATTAATTTACTCTCTTAATTTCTATGCAGGTAAGTACTTAATCAATAATAACTCAGATCGGAAAGAAAAAACCAGAGTCCGTGGTGTTAGAGTTTCTAAGGGTTTTATTCCTCAAAAAGGAATGGTCATGACCAGGATATCGGATTCTGACCACCACCGGGGTGTCAGAAGGGATAGAGAGCGCGCTACATTTTATTGACAATACATAGCTTATATACTTAATTCATATCATAAGCAACAGTGCAGGAGGCGTAACAGTTGAGAGAAGACAAGATAACAGTATACACGTGGTACTAGTACGTAATCAAGAGGCGTGAACTGGAGGTGTGTGCTAGAAACGTCACTGATAGGTGACGCAGGTGGGTGGCACCAAGGGGTGGCGTTAAGAGAAAAGTTGCAATGTCAGCAGAAATCGGAAGCTTGGATGCGCGCGCAGCTGCATGACGTGTGATTGGAGGGGTGCAGGGGACTTGACATTTACACTGACGGAAAGAGACAGAAGTCTGGCATGTCAGATCAACTTGTACTTCTATCATATCTGATATCTGATGTTTAGGAACCATATTATCTGGGCGGAAAGGTCTCTAGGGCAGAAGCTATTCTATGCTAACTGTGGATGCGTGTATAAGCGCCTAAGTGTCTACATGAGAAGCGTGGGGGCACGGGGGCCTTCCATGGAAGCATGGTAACAGAGGCTATGAATTACTTGCACTGGGACGGGTCGGCCCTTTGGCTCTGCAGCTGGGGAGGATGTTTACTGAAGCTAGTAGGCAGGAATGCATTTTCGAGGGGCAGAACAGATAACTCGAAGGTTATAGTCAGTCTTGGCAGAAAGCAGGCTGAGCTGAGCGCGAGGGGCCGCGCTGGAAGTAAGTCAGAGTTCACGGGTACAGAGGCAGCCTGGGCAGAGGCTGTCATAGTGAGAAGCCAGAAAAAGAGGCTCGATGGCAGAAATTCAGGGCCTACTTTGCCAGAGCAGGAAAAACATGTAAAGTACACTACAAAAAGACGGTGGCATAGCATACTTAGGAACGGACCATTTAATCCATTCATGGTGGATCTGAAAGAGGACAAGTTAACGTTGGACGCAAATGTATTTGCGTCTTCATAGCTGGCACAGGAGGGAAGTTACATGCACTTTAAGCTGGTACATGGAGTCGGTGGGGTACGCGCTAGGGAACATAACATGACCAAAAATTTATATTTCCTCATTCCCTCCTTGTTCCCTACGGACCCTTCATGAAATCTCGATCCTCATGAATCGATCAGTTTGTTCTTGTAACATCATTTGTTCTTCTTTCTTTCGTTTACGTTTTGAGAGAAAACTGGAATGTTCAATACAAGAGGTGGCACACAGTCCACAAATCGCTGGCCCACACTGCAGGCACAGGCAGCAACTGAATACTAGGACTAGGCCAATGCCTAGGAAGGATAGGATCTTCCATCCCCAAGCTGTTAACGTTGTCCAGAACCAACCGGACCAAGTCCAGGTGCCTGGATCCTGATGTATCTGATTTGCAATTTTATGGAGACGTGTAATAGCTTGATATACAGATGGTGCGTTTTGTGGTATGAAAACACAACAACTTGACCCGATGACCTTACAGGCTCCGCCTCTATCTGCCAAGATGACGTCAATAACAAGACGGTTCTGAAGGACAACAACCCGCATGGCGGACTGTTCTTCTGTTAAGTTACCTAAGGCGGAGGCAGTTTCATTCACTACTGCTTCAAGTGTTCTAGTTAATCTACGTATTAATTTACTATTCTGAACAGGTCCTAAAAAGAAAAAGAATCCTTTATTAAAATCAGTGTACTGTTCCCATGCCGTTTCCGTGTAGTCGACAAGTGGGATATCTCTTCTGGGTCTATTCTTTACTAGATTGGTATTTCTATGGTAATCAGGGGGAGCTAGGAAAACAGGGGGCAGAAGGAATGCAATGTAACAGGTACCATCCCAATCTGGAGGTAGACGTATGTATGCGGTTTGACCACAAACAAAGTAAGAATGACTAATAGCTTTAAAGGACGATTTTCCATGATCGCTGAATTCGACCACAGTAGTGCACTTACTATGACCTAAGTGTACTGAACCTTTCTTCCTGATACATAATTCGCCAGTAACTGGCAATACTGACATAGTAGGTATAACAGGTGCGGCTTCGGATTCAACAGTAAGAATCATAAGGCTAATTGTATAGTTACCTAATCCATACACTTCATTTTCTAGATCAGTTCCTATTCTAGTGGGGAGTCCCTCCTTATCTGGGTAACAAACGTCGAGCAGGACCAAGTTCAGGTTTCCCCAAACCCAGCCCCCGTCGAAAACAGCAATATCAGGATCTAAGGAATTAATTATTTTAAACCATGCGCCGCAGGAGCCATTATGAGTGAACGGGTACGGAAAGAGGGGCAGAGCTCCCTTGTAATTCTGGTATGGAGGGAGTCGGCCACATATCCAGCAGTCTGTAGCATTATTAGTTTGGTGGGAATGATGTAGCATACTAATGAATGTATTGTTGCGCAGCGCAAGTCTATAGGAGAGTTCATGTGGAGGTAACTTGCTAAAAGTGTGTTCAGCAGAGACATTGTAGACAGATTGTTCACGCTTGAAAATAGGGTAGTATATAGGTAAAAGGATGCTAGCAACAATAATTAAAATACTCAGAATAAACATGATTAGTAGTGTCACTATACAGTGACTACGAAGTGATTTACAATATGTACGTTTCTTATATTCTCTCTCTCTATCTCGATCTAGGGGATACATGTCAGAAACTATTTAACCGATTCACCTAGGGGAGGACTTAAACAATTAAACTGTCTGACTTGCTAGATCGGAGTTTCATGCGATACTCCTCTTGGGGAGTTTTTTCTCGTTCAGATTCTGTAAAGTCTTTTGGCTCAACACAGTCTTTGGTGGGGGTGGACGAGTCTCGATCAGGTTTCAGTCCAAAGAATTTTTTCACATGACTCGTGTGAACCCACCCCTTTCTCCCTTCGATCTTCACGGCGGTCCTCGTGGTGAGAAGGACGGTCTTCGGTGATTTCCAGCGGGGCTCCAACGGACTCTTTCTATCAAAGTTGCGCACTAGGACGAGGTCGCCAGGACGGACATCATGTGGCTTTACATCAGTGTTGTCAGGGAAGGCTGCGGCAACCTGTGAACGACATGATTGGAGTGCAGACATCATGGAGGCAAGGTAATCTGTCAACATGTTACAATCAACATCAGTAATCTTTTTCGGAATGGGCGTCCCCCACATATTCGGTGGTCTGCCAAAGACCACCTCGTACGGGGATAGCCCTGATCTCGAATGGGCAACCATTCTCATGTAGAATAGTGCTACTGGCAGGGCGACTATCCAGTCGACCCCTTTCTCCTGACATATTTTGGCAAGGCGGATCTTTAGTGTCTGGTTATGTCTTTCTACAAGGCCTGCGGCTTCGGGATGTCGGACACAATGGAATTTCCACCGGTATCCCAATAATAAAGAAACTTCTTTCATTAATGCAGATGAGAATGGCTGACCGTTATCTGAGTACACGACACGAGGCAAGCCGTATCGTGGGAAGAATTCACGAACCAGCTGCTTGGCAGTGGTCGGAGCAGTGTAATCTGGGACTGGGTATGCTTCGGTCCAGCGGGACAGAGCACAGACAACTACGAGAACATATTTAAATCCTCGACAACGGTCCATCTGGATATAATCCATCTGGAGGACTTCAAAAGGGTGATCGGGAGGATGAAATCCACCTTGCTCTACAGGGACGCTTTTACCTGGATTGAACTGACAACAGATCATGCAAGTACGCACTTTCTGTTTCGCTGCTGCTCGTAAGTGTTTATTGTTCCAAAGATTTTGTAAACTGTCTAACATCGCTTTCTCTCCTAGGTGTGCTGGGCTATGTGCTGTATTTATCATAACTTGAACCATAGAGTCAGGGAGAAACCATGTAGATTTTCCCTTCGTCATCCAACCTTGATCTGTCTGGATCCCTCCTAGTTCAATCCATTTCTTTATTTCTTCTGGGGTAGCGTGTGTCTGAATATCAATAACATCAAGTGCGGGATCCCTGACTGTCATACAATTTGTCAGTCCTATTGTCTTTGTCGTATCAATTGTCTGAGTGTTAGTCAATGCTGTACGTTTTGCTGTCTGGTCTGCCAGGTCGTTACCCTGGGAAACAGAATCTGTGACTTTAGTATGTGCTTTACACTTCATGACGGATATGCCTGAAGGCAGATGTATTGCTTCTAACAGTGCTTGAATGAGGGGACCATGTTGGATCTTGGTACCATGAGAGGTCAGAAAACCTCGTTCTTGCCATAGCATGCCGAAGTCGTGTACAACTCCGAACGCATAACGGGAATCAGTGTATATGTTGACATTTCTGTTCTTGGCTAGAATACAGGCTCGGGTCAGAGCGATGAGCTCTGCCGCTTGAGCAGACAGTGTATCAATACGATGTGTTTCTTTAACTTCGGTTTCATTGGTCACGGCATATGCGGCCACTAATTCTCCTGTACTTGTTCGCATGCATGAACCATCCACATAAAGTGTCAGGTCTGGATTTGTCAATGGAACATCTGTTAAGTCTCGTCGGGGCTTTGTTACTGCATTAATGATCTCTATACAATCATGCGGGGCTGGATCTGTCATAATTGTAGGTAACAGTGTTGCGGGGTTCAGGATGCTGCAGCGTCTGATTTCTATGTGTGGCTGGAATAGTGTCAATTCGTAACCTGTCAGTCGTGCTATAGTCAAGTGTTGAGTCTGAGTTCTGTTTAAAAGAACTTCTACAGAGTGTGGAACTTGTACTGTTAACTGATGGCCTAAAACAATTGAATCGCTCTGTCTTATTGCTAACGCTGTTGCTGCTACTGACTTTAAGCACGCAGGGAGTGCCTGGGCTACTGAATCCAATGTACTTGAAAAATAAGCGCAAGGCTTATGTGAACCTGCTTGATCTTGAGTGAGGACAGACAATGCTGTACCATCACATTCTGTAACAAAAAGTGTAAACGGTTTGCTGTAACATGGTGTCGCTAAAACTGGTGCTTGGCATAATGCTTTCTTTAATTCCTCAAAGGCTTGTGTATGTTCCTGAGTCCAAGGGAGGGCAGTCGAAGTTGCTGCCTCCTGCGTCGTTAACTGGATGAGTGGTTTAGCTAGAAATGCATATTGAGGAATCCATTGTCTGCAGGACGAGGTGAGGCCTATGAAGGCCCGCACTTCCTTTTGTGTCTGGGGTCGTGGCATATTTACAATTAACTGAATGCGATCGGGAGTGAGCTGTCTCCCCACTTTGGACAGCAAGTGACCCAAGTATACAACTTGCTGAACACAGAATTGCAGCTTCGAAGGAGACACCTTGTGTCCCTTGTCTGCCAGAAAATGTAAAACTGTCAGTGATGCTTGTTCACATTCGGGCTCACTTCGTGCGGTGATCAGTAGATCATCGACGTATTGCAGTAAAGCGGTGTTAACTGGCATTTGAATACAATCTAGTTGTCTTTTCAGTGCTTGACTATAGATGCTGGGGCTTTCTGTGAATCCTTGAGGTGCGCGGGAAAATTTGAAACTTCGTCCATTTAAACTGAATCCGAAGAGATATTGGCTCTCCGGATCAATAGGTACACTGAAGAAAGCGTTCTTGAGATCAATTACAGTAAAGAACGTTGCTTCTGAATCAATAGCAGTCAATAGGGAAGATATATCAGGGACCACAGGGTACTGTGGTACAATGCATTTGTTCAATTCTCGAAGATCAATCACCAGCCGATATACTGGCGGTGCATTGAGGTCAGTACGTTTAAGAATTGGGATGATAGGTGAATTACAGATATTGGAGTCTGTCTCTACGACCACTCCCTGGGCAATAAGCTCTTCAATGATTTTCAGTAAAGCCACTACAGCATCGGGTGGTAACTTGTATTGTCTGATTCTGGGTAGAACAACTCCTGGCTTGAGTGAAACACGGTATGGAGTGATATGCATACAACCTACGTCAGCTGGGCCTTTTGCCCATAGGTGATCTGGTACATTTTTCAATCTGACATCAAATTCTCGTAAAACATAATGACCCTTGAAATCCCGTAGAAAGAGTCTAACTCCCTCCGGGGAACAGCATATTATAGCTCCAAGAGCCTTCAGAGTTTTAATTCCTAACAAGTTTTCTGGGCATGAGTTCGTAAGTAGCAAATCTGTAACTCGTGATAATGGACCCACAGCCAAGGGTACTGGTTCCGATACTTCATTTACAATAGGCTGTCCTGAAAATCCAAGGGAAACATTCTGCGAGCCTGAGAGGGGTGCCCCTGGGACTTCATTATGACTGATTGTGGTGCGGCTTGCCCCTGTGTCAATTAAAAACTTTCTGTCTTTTCCTAATACGTGACTGTGTACATAAGGACCTTCTTGATCTACAGGAATCTCAATAAGAGGCAAACCACCTTCCCTCTCTAGGCTGTTTCATGTATATCGGGGGTAATCTGGATATGCAGATTGGGCATACTGGTACATCTGTTGCGAAACTTGCTGAGTCGCGGCAATGGGCTGTGGTCCTGCTACTGTCTGTGCTGTATGAGATGGAGCATGCATAGGCTGGGTATTCTGTGAGGTCTGTTGCTGGACCTGGTCTTGTCTAGGCGGATGCGGTCTTTCTTTAGTTTTACCTGTTGCTATGTTATGTTTCAGGACTGGGCATTCATGTACGTAATGACCTGGCTGTTTACAGTAATTACATGTCCCTTTAACGGGAGCTGTAGTGTGACTTGTCTGGGTCCCACCTTTTCTCTGACCGTCGGCTGGGACCGTCTGAGCTACTAACATTTTCATCTTGGTGTCTTTCATACGTTTCTGTTCCTGATCTTGTTCTTCTCTAATTCTGTTCTGATGATATTGTAACATTTGTAACATCTGGGATGGCGTATTTGCCTGCCAAGTACTTTCAACTTTGTACACTCTATTTTTAACTAATGGTAGCGAGTTCTCGACTAGTTTTGATACAAAAAGGTGTGGATACGATTCGCTGCTCGGTTGTAGGCCACTATTTATAATGAAACATTTCTCGAATCTTGAATAGAAGTCACTAGTATCTTCATCATGTTTCTGTTTACAGGACGAGATGGCGTCCCAATCTTCCTTTCTAGTTGTCAATAATCTTGGCAGAACCTGTACTATTAATCCGGGTAATGCTTTAGTTTTGTCCCCAAGGCCTACCCCTGGGACCCGTTTGCTTTCTTCATCTTCTATTTCTGCCCATGCAATCTTTGTGTCCCCCACCTCCCATTCCTTTTCCTTTAATTTCTCGTAAATGCCCGTGGGCAACAGTACTTTTAACATTTTCATAATATCATCATACGTGTAATCCCCCATTAACAACATGTCTTTAAGCTCTCTGTGAAAACCTGCAGGGTCTTTATCATGACACGGAACTAGTTTCTTCATTTCTAACAGTTCTAACTTAGTCAGTGGCGTGTGCACATATACACGTTTCAGGGCGTGATCCGCACCCATAACTGGGTGTACTTCTCGTAAGGGGTTCTGGCTTTCAATGCCACTACCGCATTGCATGTGGTACATTTTCCTTTCTGGAGGCGGGGCGGGAACATATTCAGAACTTATGAAGGTGTTATATTTATGTCGTTGTTCTAGAATTATTTGTATTAACTTGGTACTGAAACCTCTCCATCTATCCATGAGTAGTGCTTCTAATGTTTCGTGTAAGGGACCTGGATCAGAATGTTTATTTCGGTATTTCGTAAGTAGGTGCTGAATCATGTATACACCTGCTAATTTCTGTTCGTCTGGGGAAAGGTTTAGAAACGTCTGTGCTAAGGTATCATCATTATATATGTCCGGATTTTCGGCCCATAAGATGGCTGACCGGGCTAGTTCTTGTTCATCCATCGAATTGAGTACATGGTACCCCACTCTTTCTTGTAGTCTTTTATCAGTCTCCTGGAACTGGTGTTCAGAAGAATTCGGGTTTGTTAAAGCAGAGAGAAAAACTCTCTTGCTTTCTGGACGGATGCCTTTCCTAAGGTAAGTTCCCTTACCTACATATGCTATAGTATCTGGAGTCCTTTCTGGTTCTTCAAGTTCTTCTTCCTCCCCGGAGGAAGCTTTGTCATTCCCTTTCTGGTGTACCGTTATCACTGCTTTTCTAATTTTCTTGTACATACTGGCTATGCAAGCCCCCTTGTCATGTTTTCCTTCGGCTATATTTTGACCCCACTTGTTCAGGGCATCTAATTCACTCTGATCTGTCCCAGGCCTGTCTCGTTCTCTTATTAGGCAATTTATGAAAAATCGTAGTATTTGTGCTTGGATGTCAACTTTCTGTTTCTCCATGGCATCCTTGATACAGTCAGGGTCTTTCCCTGTCTGAACAAACTCATATATTCTATCTAGACGGTCCTTCATTCCTACATAGCATAGCAAGATATCAGTAGCAGATCTTAACCGTAGTGATGCCAATATCATTAGATCGTTTTTTCCGGGTACTGGATCATATCTGCAAACTGAGATGTTTTCCTTTAATGCGTCAAGGCGGGGTGACCTGAACGTGAGAGGACTCTGCATATCCCTGAGATTGAATCTGTGTGTTAATGGCGGGGTCCGAAGACCCGCGGTCGCACCTCCTGAGGCGGACGCTTGGGCATTATCTCCCTGTGGAGTCTGTATCTGAACTTGAATTTGTCGTTTGGTAGGATCAGGTAGATGTGGTTTCGGTAGGTCAGTTTTGGGTACGGGAAGTGGCGGAGCTGGCGGAGCGGGGGAGGTCTGTCGCGGTACTGGCGGGACATGATCCGGGGGCGGGGTGCCACCCCCGTCCCTGTCATTAGGCAAGGCACGAACAGGCAGATTGGTGTAAGCCGGTGCTACATCCTCTAGATAAGAATTTAGGAATATGTCTTTAGTAGTCTTATGCATTACTTTAGTTGGAACTAATGGTGGCGGTAAGTTTTTCGGTATTTCTGATAGGGCCTCAGGTGTACCCTCGGCCGCGAGATACATACCATTTACGAGATTATTTCGGGCACGGTCTATTTGTTCTGTTTTTACTCGGATCCCTTCAGTAACTAATTCGTTTTCTTGGGCCTTTTCTGATTCTTTAAGTCTGTCTTCTCTACGGAGTGCTTTCTCAGCACGCTTATGTGATTCCTTACGCCAAAATTCTATGGCGTCTTTCTGAGATTGTCTAGCTTTCTTTTTCCATAATGCTTCTTCTACCTTCATGATGCACTCGGCATCCCATGTTCCGGTAACAGGCCATCTGTGTCTTTCGTCTAGGTGTTTAGTATAATCGGCCCATAAGTCTAGATACAATATGGCATCTATGCCATGTTTATGATACATAAAGTTACCTGGAGTGTCCCTAGGGGGAATAGGAATTTCTTCCTCCAGTATCCCTTTCCTAGTTCCTATCTGTCTTAACTTGTTGAAAAACGGCATCTTGTTTACTTATTACTGAATACTCAATCCTTACTACTTAATACTGGATACAGCTAGTTTATACAAGAAACACAATAATGCACATTAAACGGTCACATTCATACCACGACATTAATCACACAAGAAAACATTTGAGACATAGATGACTACCCTCTATACTGGATGTACTGCTAAACAGTACAGATACACTGGTGTAACAGTGCAGAAATTCAGAATACTAGATATACTGCTAAACAGTACAGATACACTGCCTAAAAACAGTGCAGACCGGACTTGTGTACCCAAACCCGTCTAGATACGTCCCAGTAATGGTACTCACCGGGAAGCACGGAAACAGAAGGCCTCGGAAAACTCGACTGGACTCGACTCGATACTTCGGAAAACTTCGGAAAACCTCGGAAACCTGGTGGGCCTCTTGACACCTCGGACCTTGCTTCTTTCGGCTAGGCTCTGGTCGGGATCCTCCGCACTCCTCACCGCCTCGTCTGGGCACTGATCGCAGTCTTCGTCACCTCCGAGGGTCAGAGGGAGATGCAGGAAATCCTGCCGGTACGCGTTGGTTCCATCTAACTGATGGCAGGGGACAGAGCTTGCAATGCACCAACCGGCGCGTGAGGTGGGGGAGGGGTCCCTGTTCGGGCGCCAAAATGACGTAAATAATTAATTTACTCTCTTAATTTCTATGCAGGTAAGTACTTAATCAATAATAACTCAGATCGGAAAGAAAAAACCAGAGTCCGTGGTGTTAGAGTTTCTAAGGGTTTTATTCCTCAAAAAGGAATGGTCATGACCAGGATATCGGATTCTGACCACCACCGGGGTGTCAGAAGGGATAGAGAGCGCGCTACATTTTATTGACAATACATAGCTTATATACTTAATTCATATCATAAGCAACAGTGCAGGAGGCGTAACAGTTGAGAGAAGACAAGATAACAGTATACACGTGGTACTAGTACGTAATCAAGAGGCGTGAACTGGAGGTGTGTGCTAGAAACGTCACTGATAGGTGACGCAGGTGGGTGGCACCAAGGGGTGGCGTTAACAGAAAAGTTGCAATGTCAGCAGAAATCGGAAGCTTGGATGCGCGCGCAGCTGCATGACGTGTGATTGGAGGGGTGCAGGGGACTTGACATTTACACTGACGGAAAGAGACAGAAGTCTGGCATGTCAGATCAACTTGTACTTCTATCATATCTGATATCTGATGTTTAGGAACCATATTATCTGGGCGGAAAGGTCTCTAGGGCAGAAGCTATTCTATGCTAACTGTGGATGCGTGTATAAGCGCCTAAGTGTCTACATGAGAAGCGTGGGGGCACGGGGGCCTTCCATGGAAGCATGGTAACAGAGGCTATGAATTACTTGCACTGGGACGGGTCGGCCCTTTGGCTCTGCAGCTGGGGAGGATGTTTACTGAAGCTAGTAGGCAGGAATGCATTTTCGAGGGGCAGAACAGATAACTCGAAGGTTATAGTCAGTCTTGGCAGAAAGCAGGCTGAGCTGAGCGCGAGGGGCCGCGCTGGAAGTAAGTCAGAGTTCACGGGTACAGAGGCAGCCTGGGCAGAGGCTGTCATAGTGAGAAGCCAGAAAAAGAGGCTCGATGGCAGAAATTCAGGGCCTACTTTGCCAGAGCAGGAAAAACATGTAAAGTACACTACAAAAAGACGGTGGCATAGCATACTTAGGAACGGACCATTTAATCCATTCATGGTGGATCTGAAAGAGGACAAATTAACGTTGGACGCAAATGTATTTGCGTCTTCATAGCTGGCACAGGAGGGAAGTTACATGCACTTTAAGCTGGTACATGGAGTCGGTGGGGTACGCGCTAGGGAACATAACATGACCAAAAATTTATATTTCCTCAAACCGACGTAAAGCTTTTCTGAATATGAGATCCGACCTACGTGCAATGGGAGCTCGTTATGGCCTCTTCCATCCTTAACTCTTCAAAGTTACTCATAATAACATGACAACAGCATATGAAGACCCTGTTTGCTAACAAAGCTTCATTAATTCCTGCAAGACTACCCACATGGACTCTTCGGGTCCCTCTTCCTCATTTAATACCTGAAAATGTTTCCGTGCTTATCCTTGTTTTGATTTTTCATGCAGAGTTTATGCTCTCGTGATTTGTTCTTTTCTGTTCTGACATGTTTATTTATTACTGTTCATGGTTATTTGCATGCTTGTTCATTGTAACAGTTTGATTACCCTGTTCATGTTTTATTCGGCTGCTTCTTCTCAATTGTTTTTTTCTCTTTTTTGTTTTTGTCTCCATAGAAAAAAATGTTGTGCTCGTTATGCGATGTCTCCCTGGTCTCCCGTTTGCTGATCCCCGGTGATGTCGCCTACCCCTTGTGGCTCCACCCTCCTCCCCGTGTTATTTTGATCGTCTTTTCCTCACTTTTCCTCTCTCCCCGTTCCCTTCTTGTAGGTATGTGTTTCAATTTAAACTTTCTCCTCTGTTTTGGATTATTAGGTGTTATTCTCTTTTTGTTTCGTCATAGTTTCTCTTATCTTGTAATCATTTCTGACTCTTTTACTTACCTTGGTATTGTCTCATACTTTTCTATCACTCTTCATCCTCTTCTACTTTCCACATACTGTTATCTTTTACATGAAATGGGCTTTCTTCTGGTTCTTATCTATCTTATTTTTCTGGATTGTTGCGTTTATAATGCTTTATGACTTTAAAAATTATCACTTGGAATGTTAAGGGTTTACACTCCCCCATCAAGAGACAAATAATCTTGTCCCACTTAGCTAAATTAAATGTTGATTTTGCCTTCCTACAGGAAACTCACCTCTCTGATGTTGAATCTTCCAAATTGAAAAGGGGTTGGGTGGGTGACGCTTTCTATTCCCCTGGGGATGGCAAACGCAACGGAGTGATGATCTTATGTCGCAAATCTTTACATTATTCTTTTTTATCTCAAGATTCCGATACAAATGGTAGATGGCTCAATGTTAAACTGTCTCTCAAGGGTGTTCCAATTTCTCTTCTGAATGTATACGCTCCTACATGTGGTGACCCTTCTTTCTGGCCCATGTTTGCCAAAATTATAACTCAATCCATAGATGATAATTTTGTTTTGGCAGGCGACTGTAATCAAATTTTAGACCCTTTTATTGATATATTGTCCAAAGCTACATTTGTTCCTAATAAATCTCACAAATACTTTGTTCAGGCAATCTCGCAACATAAACTTATTGATGCTTGGCGTCTGTGCAATCCCACCACTAAAGAATTCGCCTTTTATTCCCCATCCCATCACTCACAATCAAGGATTGACTATGTTTTTGTCTCTCACCACATAGTACAAACTCTTACTAATGCTGAGATTGGTCCTATTCTATTTTCAGATCATGCCCCTGTTTCAATATCTATTGATATCCTACCCAAAACCACTGGTACTAAGAGGTGGCGCTTTAATAACACTCTCCTTCTCGATCCAAAATGTACAGATTCTTTTACTAATTTCTCTGATGAATTTTTTTAGATTAATCAATCTCCTTCCATTTCCCCTTCCACCTTATGGGAGACCTTTCAAGCAGCTGCAAGAGATTTCATTATTGGCTATGTCGCGAAACGGCGTAAAATTAGTCGTCAATATATTGGGGATCTTCTTCAGAAAATTAAGAAATTGGAACACTCTTATTATACCTCCCACTCTAAAGAATGTTTAACATCCCTCATTAATGCTAAAATGCAATTTAATAAGAAGTCCACAGAAAATGCATCTCTGTTTTTGTTAAAATCTAGTGCGAAATTTTATGGGGGTAAAAATAAAGTGGGAAAAATGTTGGCTAATCACCTAAAGGTTAAACACAATACGTTGAATATTGAGTCTGTTTATAACACAAATTCTTGCAATGCAAGGATGCGGATATCCTAAACAAATTTTCTCTTTTTTGTAAAACCTTGTACACCTCTGAAACTCAACCCAGTACCCAGTCCCTATGACATTTTTTCTCCAATATACATAAACCTCAACATACACCTCCCGATCTTTCTCCCCTGGAGATGGACCTCTCACTGCAAGAACTACTCAAAGCCCTTCAATGCCTTAAAAAAGACAAAGCACCCGGACCAGATGGGTTCACGTTTGAATTCTACCTCCATTTCTCTAAACATGTTCTGCCTAGGTTACAATCTCTATTAGACTCCTTCACCGCGTTAGGTACTTCCTCAGGATCCTTCTCTGAAGCACACATATGTCTTATACCCCAAAGACGGTAAAGACCCTAAACACTGTAAAAATTATAGACCAATTTCCTTGGTAAACATTGATTATAAAAATGTTGCCAAGGCCTTAGCGATTCGATTAGACTCCTTCTTAGCAGATTTATTAAGCAAGAACAATCTGGGTTTGTTAAAGGACGTTTTATAACAGACAATACAAGACTCCTTTTTAACATTTTATCTAAAACTCCACGTTTAAATCACTCTCTTGCAGCGATCGCCCTTGATGCTGAAAAGGCGTTTGATAGAGTTGAATGGTTGTATTTGTTTTATATATCACAAAAAGAGAGGGGGGGGGCAGAGAGCTAATTTAGGTCTAGTGTCCATGCTCCCTATAACTCTATGGGTAGGCATGTATTTGTTTTATACTCTTAAATGGTTTGGTTTTGGCCCCAAATTTATTTCCCTAGTTTCCCTCCTTTACTCTAATCCCTGTGCAGCAGTCTGAGCTAATGGTTTGATATCCCCTTTTTTTAACTTGGGTAGAGGAGTGCGTCAAGGTTGTCCTTTATCTCCCTTTCTCTTTAATCTTGCCCTTGAACCCTTTCTTTCTAAATTACGTCAGAACTCTGATATACATGGCTTCCACTCACTGCACACACATGTCAAACTTGCAGCGTATGCTGACGACATTTTACTTTTTCTTTCTAAACCTGATGAATAGATCCCTGCTTTTCTATCTGAGGTTCAGGAATATTCCAAAATCTCAGGATATAAGTTAAACAATGACAAGTGTGAGATTTTACCTTTTAAGCCTGATTTCAGTCCCTCTAACTTTAGTTGGAGCCCTACTCACATTAAATATCTAGGTTTGCATGTCACCTCTTTCATTCCTGATACTGTATTTCTTTGTATGAATAAATGTATTCAAAAGATTTCAGATTTGACTGCTAGATGGCACCCTCTTTATTTATCTTGGTGGGGTCGCCTCGATACTATAAAGATGATGTTGTCTCCGATCATTATGTATACTATTTCCAATATCGCGGTTCCCATCCCTAAAAATGTTTTAACAGAATTAACTCAATTCTATCCTCCTTTTTATTGAATAAAAAGAAAGCCCAAATGTCTCTTTTTAGATTAATGCAACCTAAGTCGAGTGGCAGAGTTAATTTCCCGGCTTATCGGAAGGCATTTCTTTTACGCCACGCTTCCCTTTGGTTGCGTGACCCTGCAGAGGATTGTCCTTTATGGACCACAATCGAACGTCTCTTTTTATCTCCCTACACCTTTGCTGAATACCTCTCTTTTTCACGTAAGCCACAATCACTGTCCACGCCTATAATCAAATTACCATCCAAATTGCTTCTTTCTTCTTCAACTCCTACTTAAAATATGGTGGAAGACTTCCTTAATTCTACCATATGGCATAATAAAAGTTTACTCAAAAATAAACCTTTTTATTGGAAAACCTGGCACCAAAAGGGGTTAATTTGGATCCATCAACTATTCTCACAGTCACAGATCTTACCTTTCTCATCACTCAGCCAACGATTCAATTTACCTTCTTCTTTCATTCACAAGTACTTTTTGCTCAAAGAAGCGGTCATGACTACATAAACAACACTATCTACCACACTTACATCTCTTAACAACCCTAATTCTGCACTACAATTACATAACTTTTTGAAAATTACCTCCAAGGCTTCCCCCATATACAAGTATCTTCATGATACTAACACAGACTCTGTCCGGTTAAAATCCAAAACAGAAGAATTATGGGAATGTGACTTTGCAACTCATTGGCCAGTATCCTTATGGAATAAAGTATGGATCAAAATTCGCAAAACATCTAGAGCTGCTAACATAAAGCAGACCTTATTTTTCTTATATAACAGACCTCCTCTCACGCCACGAGATTTAAGCAAAATATTTAATACCTTATTAGATGTCTGTTGGACACGCTCTACCCCGAAGGCAGATTTGTTTCATATGTTATTTGCTTGTCCTCATGTCAATAATTTCTGGAAACAGGTATGGTCCCAAATCAACTTGATTTTTCGCACTCAACTTCCCTTTTCTTTTACCCATGTTTTTTTGGGAAGTCTTTCCCCTTGCTAGGACATTACTATGCTTAATGTTAATATCATTAACTTATTGATAGCAGTTGCATTCCAACAAATCACAGCTAATTGGAAGGATTTCTCCAAGATTTCATTTAGAGCTTGGTGGTACAATGTTTGTCATAATCACAGATTGGACACCTCCTTTGTATATCCTCTGCATATGGCTACTAAGCAACAAGATTTGTGGTCCCCTGTTACAATGTATCTTGATATTTGTGCTACTCGCTCTTTTCATTTGCAGCCTAGCCAGCAGGAAGTCTTGAAACCTCCTTAAATCCCCTTAACGTTCTTTATTTCTTCGCTACCTAATTGTTTTTTTACTTCATTGTCATGTATTATTCTCTTTATTCTATTTTATGCTCATTTCATGTATTGTTACTGTAGCAATTTTTGGGATGATTTCTATGCATATTTTGCCTTTTTATTTCATTTTTTGTAATGACACCCTTCATTCTCTTAATACAATTTTTATTTTAACCGATTGTTTAACAGCTTGTAATTTTAAGTGATTTAGAATTTTGTATTAATTTTAAATAGTAATTTATCATGTTGTAGTGGGTTGTTGGGTTTGTAGGGAGATGGAGAGGGAAATTAATTATGGATGTTTTTTTATGTAAAGTAATATATAATTGAATCTGTGAGTACCTGATTCACGGAGGATCTACATCTCTAGATATACAAGGTTTTATTCCTTAATAACTAAAGAAATATGGAACAGATTTACACTAAATTACACAAAGGGCTCTTTCTTGACCAAGAGCTAGCTTTCCACCAAATTTAGTGTAAATCCGTTCAGCGGATCGGCCTGTAATTGTGTCTAAAAATTTTAAAATCCCCATTGACATTGCCTGGGGAAAAATCGTTTTCAGATCCCCCTATTTCTCGGCCCCTGCTTGACAAATCACCCTGGAACATTCCAAGCAGAACTAGGCAATGTAGGTCACTTTCGGGCAAAAGTTCATGAAGATTGATCAAACGGCGCTAAAGTTATTAGCAAAACAAAAAAACGCTTCCCGTATGGGAAAAGTTGGTTTTAACTATAACTACATTCTGGCGATAGTACCATAAGGCATCCTTACGATGGTGGGAAGACGAGCGTCTGACTGCCATCGTATCAGGCAAGTGTTCGACTGACTACATGTCGGTGGTTCCACCTGCCAGATTACAATCCAACAGCCAAGCAAGCAGTCGTGAAACTTGTCTTTTGCAATGCTGCTTGTGCTGCGGCACTAGAAAAGGGCTCCAGCACAAGCCATAGTGGAAAAGGGCAATTTTCAAACATTGGTGCCTGGCACACAGTACATGAATGTTTGTTGAGGCACCACAGTTGTTACTCTAGCCCCATAGCAGAGGCCCATGGGGGTTTGGGGCACTGCTAGGGGCCCCCCAAAGTCCCATTTCATCTGAATTTACATGGCAGTCAGACCGCCATGCAAAGGCAGCGGGAAGAGGGGACAACGTGATCCCTACAGCAATGCTTCCGCAGGCACCGCCCTCATTGTAGGGATTACGGTCGGCCCGATGCTCCGATTGGCTCCTTAAGCCTGTCAGAGGCGTTGGTCCGTCCACACGCTTGCTGCGGTCCGACCAACCACATTGTAATGCGGCAGGTGAACCGCTATGCAGTTGTCTGTGGGACCGCACCGACATCCTGTCGGTGACTGGCCCAGTGACGTCGTAATAAGGCCCACAATGATTAAAATATCTTTTCAACATTATATATATATATATATATTTTTGAAAAACTTTATTGTGCAAAAATAGCATTACAGGTATGGGCCTACAACCACAAGGGCCGGCCGCTAAAACATGTGAGGCATTTATGTGAGTCACAAAGCAGCGACCGCTCTTTCGTGGTCCAACTTAACACAGGATACCTTTTCGGCAACACAGGATTTAGGCAGGATATAGAAATGTTTAATTTTATTGTTTTTTGAAAAATGGAACAAGAAAATAAAAACAAAGAAAAAAGACACAAGGCGAAAGACGTTATAGACAATGTCAAGCTCTGATGGGGGAAACACACAGTACCAAATAGCGAATCAGAAGGGCATGAAAAATAATCGGGGG
The DNA here is from genome assembly GCF_964263255.1 of Lissotriton vulgaris. Taxonomy (NCBI): domain Eukaryota; kingdom Metazoa; phylum Chordata; class Amphibia; order Caudata; family Salamandridae; genus Lissotriton; species Lissotriton vulgaris. The sequence goes on along the minus strand of NW_028251109.1, from coordinate 160,578 downwards.
TTTTCAACATTATATTAATGTTATTCATATTTTACATTTATTACTACAAATATATTCATATATGTGTGTGTATTATGTATTCATAAATATAAAATATAAAACAATTATTATAATGTAAACAACATATATTGTATTTATTAATACATTCAAAATATAAAAAATATATGTACATATAAATATATATAGATTTTTGTGTTTATGTAAGTATATATTTACAAATTATATTAAATATTTGTGGAGTATATTTAATTTGTATTTAATTTACATAACATAATTTTATATATTAAAATATTGAATATTTACTACTTTAAACTCTAAATTCAAAAAACTATATTTTTGTAAGATATTAGTGTAAACAATATTTTTCCCCAATATTTTTGTAGTTACCACTATAAGTATAGGAGCACAATATTGTAGTAAACTATATATTTTACACAATATTTTCGTAACACATCTTGTTTAACACAATATTGTGTCAGTGATCCGTGAGGAGTCTGAATTGTGTTTGTTTGTGTATGGGGGCCAGTAGAGTTCCCTCAGGTGTGGTGTGATTTGAGGAAGTGTGAAAAAGTTTAAAGTAATTTTGGATGTATAGTTCTGAATTGGTCTTAAGCCTTCTCGTGAGATTTCTGTTGATACCCGCATAGTGGATGTTCTCATAGTCCAGCTTGCTTGTGAGAAGGGCTTGCATGTTAGTTTTCTGGGTGCTGATTGGGAGCCAATTCAAACTTTTTCTCAGCATCGTCAGGGTATGAAAGCAAGAGGAGTTGATGGCATTGACTTGGGCGGTCCCGTTGCATTTGCTGAAGGAACCAACCCAACCAAAATCGATTTCTTGCTACTGTCAGACTTTGTAATCACATGTATGGATCAGGAAGAAAAATATGCCTATGGAGTTGCTCTAATACACAAAAAGTTGATTAAATGAAGACTAACAGGTGCTGAAACTTTTTCCTCCTTCCAGCGTCTGTAGACATCAAACTCTTGCAACTAATTCTAAAATCTAAATATAATCTAGTAGCCACCTATCCAACAATAGACATATTTTCTTCATGACTTGAACCTACACAGGCGAGATCTTAAGAATAAAGGATGCCACATTTTTGCTTCATTTTCTGATGTTTTATTATTCCCAGACACCAACACAAATTAAAGGCATATTTGGATCTGATTATTACTGAAAACAATCCAATGATATCACTGATCCCTTTTTATCAACTGGTCTGGCTACTACCAAATTCCTTTCAACATATCTTTCTCTAAAAAAAAATGCCATGTGGTCAAGCAAATAGACCTAAAATTCTGATTAGAGACACCCAAAACACTTATGTAAATTGTAAATGTAAATTGATACTTGTATAGCGCACTACTCACCCACAAGGGTCTCAAGGCGCTTGTACGAATACCGCTGTGGAACCTATCCTGGCTTTCCCTGTGAGGCGTCCACTCCTGGGCACCCCCAAGGTGGAGGCCAGGCATCCTTAGCATTGTGGGGGCTGTTGTGGAGATTAAGCAAGCTATTGCCCAGAGTTGCAGAGTGGGACTCCATGATTGGAATAGGCACCGAGGCGAGAATTATCAGGTCCGTGGAATTTTTGAGCCCAAGACCCACCGAGGCAGGGAATTGAACCCTGGTCCCGGGCTAGACCTCTGCATCAGGGTCTGCCGCTCTAACCATTGAGCCACACTTCTCCACTTATCACACTATCACACCCACCATATGAAATACCATGACATAATGAAGCAAATAACAGTTTCAATAACACCATAGTTGAAATTATGCATAAGGTCGCTCCTCTTAAAGAGGAAAGGTCCAAGAATAAAATATAACACTCATGTTATGCAATAGAAGTCAATAGAGTAAAAAAATGCCTCCGCATAATTGATCGCTCAAAGTGGCACAAATCCACTAGGAATAATCTCGAATACCCCCATATTACCAGAAGAATATACAAAGGACACATTCTGGAAGCCAAATCTTTGTCTATTAAATTTCAAATCAAGTCAACCAAAAACAGATCAAAAGGCTCTTTGAGAGAGAGTCACAGATTTATTTGTTTATTTATTCATTATTTATTTTGGAGTTTTCTATAGCGCTAGCTAGACCCGAAGGTATCAGAGCGCTTTACAACCTTTATTCATAACAGTTTATACACCAAGTGTGCCCAGGCAAATAGTGAGTCCAAGAAGGTTCGTTAATCCGTACACGTCTGGTGGTGATCGATGCAGAGTTGAGAGTTTGATGTTCAGGTAGGGGGGAGTATTGTTCAGAGTAGGGGAAAGTGATGTCCGGAGTGACTTTAACGTAGTTGCTGGGTCTTCTGTCTTGTGGTCAGGAATTAAAGTAGATCCGTTGTTACTTTGTGCGGGCTTGATTGAGGAAGAGCGCTTGCAGCTGGATCTTGAAGGCTTTGTAGGAAGAGTTCGTTCTAATATGTATGGGGATGGCATTCCAGATTTTGGGTGCATTTCCGGTGAAGGACCTAGATAGGATCTTTTGTTTGCACGTTTTCGGAGGGATGAGTAGCAGAGAGTTGGTGCTTCTGAGGTATCTTGTCTGTCCCGCTTTTTTGAGTTTGGCAGCTAGATAGGTGGGTTTGCCAGTGTGCAGAGCTTTGTGTGTGAGGCAGGCGGTTCTGAAATTGGCTCGCAATTCTACTGGGAGCCACTTAAGTTGTGGTGGCGCGGGAGTGATGTGTTCGTATTTCTTCACTCCTGACACCATTCTGACTGCTGCATTTAGTGTTGTTCTGAGCGGAGCCAGGTGGAGTTTTGCCGTGCCTGTGAGGGTGGCGATCCCGAAGTCTAATCTGGATAAGACAAGGGACTGTGTGGCTTGTTTCAGGTCTGTTGGTGGGATGAAGGGTTTGATTTTGCTTAGTAGCTTTAGGTTGAAGAAGGCACCTCTTGCCGTGTTCTTGATGTGTTTGATCATATCCAAGTTGGGGTCCAGAGTGATACCCAATGACTTCACTGAGTCTGCTGGGATGAGAGTACAGTCGCGAGCATCAATAGACTTTATCCATTCCATGATTTGCGGGGTCTTTTCCTTGCTGGCTAAGAGAAGAATTTTCGTTTTGTTTTGATTTAGTTTCAGATGGTTAAGGGACAGCCACTTTTGTACTTCTCTTAGGGGGATGTTTAGTCTTTGTATGTCTGCTAGGGAGGAGGTTTCTAGGTAGATCTGGGTGTCGTCGGCGTAGAGGTGGAAGGGAATGTTGGCTTTTTTGAGGATGATGGTGAGTGGCTCCATGTAGATGTTGAACAATGCGGGTGATAGAACTGAGCCTTGGGGGACACCTCTGATTATAGGGTGTAGGTCGGACGTGGAGTTTCCTATCTTTATTCTTTGTGAGTGCTTTTGTAGGAAGGAGGTGAACCACTGTGAAACCACCCCTTTTGCTCCTACCCTGTCTTGGAGAGTGTTGATGACCTCTGCAACTCCCTCGCCTCCTACTTCCACAACAAGATCGCGGACATACACAACAGCTTCAGCTCTCTACCGACGAAGGCCACGACCGAACCACCGCCCCCCACCACCACCCTCCGCGCCTGGACTCCGATCAGCACCGAAGACACCGTCCGCACTATGAACTCCATCCACTCCGGATCTCCGACCGACCCCTTCCCTCACCACGTCTTCAACAAGGCCGACGCTGTCATCGCACCCCACCTGCGGGACATCATCAACACCTCCTTCGACACCGCCACCTTCCCGGAGAGCTGGAAGCACGCCGAACTCAGCGCCCTACTCAAGAAGCCATCGGCCGACCCGACCGACCTCAAGAACTACCGCCCCATCTCGCTGCTCCCGTTTCCAGCAAAAGTCATCGAGAAGACCGTCAACAAGCAACTGGCCGCCTTCCTCGAAACGAATGGACCCCTCGACCCTTCGCAGTCTGGCTTCCGAGCCAACCACAGCACCGAGACCGCCCTGATCGCAGCCACCGATGACATCCGAGCGCTACTCGACAACGGAGAAACAGCGGCCCTCATCCTCCTTGACCTCTCCGCGGCCTTCGACACTGTCTGCCACCGTACCCTTGTACAACGCCTCAGCAACGTCGGAGTCCAGGAGAAGGCACTGGAATGGATCATCTCCTTCCTCGCCGGAAGGACACAGAGAGTCCGTCTCCCTCCGTTCAGATCTGAAGCCACCGAAGTCATCTGCGGCGTCCCTCAAGGCTCCTCGCTCAGTCCAACCCTCTTCAACGTCTACATGAGCCCCCTCTTAGACATCGCACGCCAGCACAACCTCAACATCATCTCCTACGCCGACGACACCCAGCTGATCCTCTCCCTCACCAACGACCCCGCCACCGCCAGAGCCAACCTTCACGAAGGGATGAAAGAGGTAGCCAAATGGATGAAGAACAGCCGCCTGAAACTGAACTCAGACAAGACGGAGGTCCTCATCCTGGGATCCTCACCCGCTGCGTGGGACGACTCCTGGTGGCCCTCCGCCCTAGGCAGCGCACCCAAACCAACAGACCATGCACGCAACCTGGGCTTCATCCTGGACTCCTCCCTCTCCATGACCAGACAAGTCAACGCCGTCTCCTCGTCGTGCTTCAACATACTGCGCATGCTACGTAAGATCTTCCGGTGGATCCCCACCGAGACCAGGAAGACGGTCACCCAGGCCCTCGTCACCAGCCGTCTGGACTACGGCAACTCCCTCTACGCCGGAACCACCGCCAAACTCCAAAAGAGACTCCAGCGGATCCAGAACGCCTCAGCGCGACTCATCCTGGACATCCTCCGTCGCAGCCACATCTCCGGACACCTGAGAGACCTGCACTGGCTCCCGGTCAGCAAGAGAATCACCTTCCGTCTCCTCACCCACGCACACAAAGCCCTACACAACCAAGGCCCAGGATACCTCAACAGCCGCCTCAACTTCTACGCTCCCAAACGCCAGCTTCGATCGACCAGCCACGCCCTCGCCGCCGTCCCCCGCATCCGAAGAGCCACCACAGGGGGACGGTCCTTCTCCTACCTCGCCGCCAAGACATGGAACTCCCTCCCCACCCACCTCCGCCTGACCCAGGACCACCTCACCTTCAGGAAGCAACTCAAGACCTGGCTGTTCGAGCAGTAGCGGACCCCCCCAGCGCCTTGAGACCCTCTGGGTGAGTAGTGCGCTATATAAATGCGATGATTGATTGATTGATTGAGTTTGTGGTCGACCGTGTCAAAGGCCCCCGAGAGGTCAAGGAGTATGAGTAGACAGCAGCGGTTCTTGTCCAGTGATTTGTGCATATCATCTATGACATTTAAGATGGCAGTATCTTTGCTACAACCTTCTCTGAAGCCTGACTGGTATGGGTCGAGGAGGTTGTTGATGTCCATGCAGTGGGTGAGTTGACGGAGAACAAATTTTTCTGGTAGTTTTGCTAGGACAGGAAGATTGGAGACAGGCCTGTAGTTGTTAAGATCGTTCGGGTCAGCACCCACCTTTTTTATTAATGGTGTTTCCTGGCCTATTTTGAGGCAGTCCGGTATGATTCCTGTTTCCAGGGAGCTGTTAATATTCCCAGTCCAGATGGGGCTAAGGAGTGTTTGAGTTGTTTTGCCAGTTGGACGGGGAAAGGGTCTTCAAGGTGCGATGAGGGTTTGGATCCGGTGGTTAGTTCAATAATTTCTGTTTCAGTAGTGGGAGTGAAGGTTAGCCAGTTGTTGGTTGGTTGGCTAGGTGGGTTTGCATCATCTTTGGTGAGTAGCGGGCCTGCCTTTGATGGAGGCGAATGGTCCGTCAGTGAGAGCTCAATCTTTAGAATTTTTTCGCTGAAGAAATTAGCAAATTTGTTGCATAGGTCTTTGGAGGTCGGAATTGCAGCAGGTGTTGGTTTGGATGTTTGTTGTCTGATAATGTTGAATAGTTTTTTGGGGCGGTTTTTCGCATTGTTCAGTGAGTCGCAAAAGAAGGAGGATTTTTCGTGCGTAAAATGCTTATTATACATCTACGTTTCTTTTTGAGTAGTTCGAGGTGAGTTGTCGAGGGGTTGTTGTGCCAGAGTCTTTCAGTTGCTCTTAGTTGTCTTCTTGCCACGTTTAGTTCAGTGTTGAACCACGATCTCGATGGTAGAGTCTTGCTCTTTCTTTGTTTCAAGGGTGCTATTCTGTCCAACATGTCAGTCAGGGCCTCATTGTATTGAGAGGTGAGTTCTACTGTGGATCTTTCGCCATCATTGGGGTGGAAGAGTGTGCTCAGTCTTTCTTCTAGTTCTTTCAAGGGGATCTGTCTCAGGTTTCTTGTCCAGTGGAATTGATCATTTACGCTAGGGATTCAATGTGTTTTTTGATTGATGTGGAAGAAGATGAGATGATGGTTTGACCAGTCGACAGGGAGGGTGCGAACGATGGTGATTGCATCTTCATGGGCTATGATGGCATCTAGGATTGAGCGTTTGTGGGGCGTTTGTTCAGTGCAGTGTTTGATCAAGTTGTTGTTGTGAAGGAGATCATTTAAGGTTTGTATTTGAGGTTGTTGGTCTCATTCCAGTGAAGGATAAGTCTCCTAGTATTAGGTTGTTTTCGTTTGAGAGTGAATATGGTATTGTTTCCTGGTGGTCGGTAGATGAGGTGACAGTGAAGCATTTTGTTGTCAGACATTTTGATGTTGGCTGAAAGGTAATCCAGTTCATGAAATTTGAGGGAGTCGGTTACTGCTATAGATATGTTCTTTTTTTGTATGATTGCTGTTCCTCCACCTCTTTGGTTGTTCCTGTCCTTGTTGAGGATAGAGAATCCCGGGGGCACGAGCATATCAAAGATGGATGGGGAGGTTTCATTCAGCCAAGTTTCAGTGATGAATAGGATGTCTAGGTCATGTGTTAGGATGGTTTCTGCAAGTTCTGTTGCGTGTTTGTTCGCAGATCTGCAGTTAATGAGCATGCAGTTGATCACCTTCTTGCTGTTTAGTTCTACAATTTGGGGGGCCCTAGGAATGTTTGTGAGGTGCGCTGGAGGTCTCGTTATTTTTGTGGTTGGGATTTTTCTACCAAAACCGGTGATTACTGGGATCATACTCCCCTTGTGCACTGCCAACACAATATCTCTAAGCTTCACTTTGAACAATAGATTGAATTTGCACATACATATAAACATCATAGCAAGTAACTCAAATTACCGGCTCCATCTCCTATTCTTAACTGAAGACCTAAAAGCAGTGATTCAAATGTTAGTATTATGCATACTAGGATACGGAAATGCGTTGCTATCTGGTTTTCTCAAAATCCATCTAGCACAAAGTAAAGCCTCCTTGCATGTTGTTGCTTTTTCAGCCTCAGGAGCTGAACGCTTGAACCACATCACTCTCTTCTTAAACTACTTCAGCTGGCTACCTATTGAAAGAAGATCCACAGTCAAGTCCACCTGTATAGTGTATTAAACCTTTACATTCATGGCAACATTATTTCTTGGTTAAGGAATTGAAGTTCTCTATATTGCTCTGAAAAAAGCAAAGGCTAAGTAACTTTATAGTTAGGTGAAAATTTCAGTTATGGGCTTTCATTTTAAACATACAAAACCACTGTAACTCACATGCTGTAGTTGTCTGAAATAGCTATAACAACCGGTTTTGTGAATGAACTTGGATTAAAGATGAATGCTAAGAAAACTTTTATCATGTCCTGTAAGCGGGAAAAGCAAAAAAGTAGTAGTATCTATGTGGGTGGAACCAGAATAGACTCCACAAACACATTTACTTTTTTTTTTTTTTTTTTGTATGTTCTTATCACCTCGCTCGAATCACCCGGAGGCATCTCGGCGCTTGCCTTGGGAACCCGTCCTGGCTTTTCCCTGTGAGATAGCCCCTAACAGGCATCCCCAAGGTGAAAGCCAGGCATCCCGCCGCGGGGGGCCGTTGTGGAGATTAAGCAAGCTTAATGCCCAGAGTTGCAGAGTGTGAACCCATGATTAGGTCAGGCACCGAAGCGAGAATTATCGAGGCCGTGGACATTTGAGCTCAAGACCCTGCCGCGTCTGGAATTGAACCCTGGTCCCGGGTCTGACCGCTGCTTCAGGGTCTGCCTGCTCTAACCAGTGAGCCACACTTCTCCACGGGTGTTCTTTTTGACCGGACCTGCTCCCGGTCACAGGTGATCAGGAGTAGGAGCCTTCTTTTTATGAAATCGACAGCGGCTGTAGTAAACTTTTCTAAAAAACTTGGTAAAAGGCCTCCCTGAAATTCTTTTAAAGATTTACAAGGCTAAATGTGTAAGTATAGCTACATATGGGGCAGGAATTTGGGGCTTCCAGTATTGTTCACATATCCAGTATGTTAAAAACGCGTTTCTAAGATTTATTTTAGCATGCCCTGTTAGTTCTCCTGTTTTTAACTGTCATACTGAACTAGGGGTCCCATAGATCTCCGATGTTATTAAGATACAACCTGTGCTACTTTGGCACCGAATTTGGGCCTCCGACTCTACAGACATAAATAGAAAACTTTTGAGAGACTCAATGAAATTGGAACATGCAACAAAAATTACCTGGGTAAAGTATGTAAACAATTTCTTCTATGGTCTTGGGTACCCAGATTATTTTACTTTACCAGAGTCCTTAAAGTCCATCTGTCAGAAAGAATTTAAATCAATCTGCATGTCTCACCTTGAGAATAACAGGCTCGTATTGGAAATGAGCAGACCTGCGGTCGTGCAACATCAATTTTCTGTTGCAACATATGACCTTCAACCCTATCTCTTATGCTGTACAGGGGGTATAACAGATATGTTTTAACACGTTTCAGGTTCAGAACATTTCACCAACTGACTAGCTATCCGGAGATGAATAATTGGTCTAGAGAGTTATGCCTATGCCCCTGCGATGATCTTTCCCCACAATCATCTATTCATGTGATTTTATTTTGCAAATTTTACTTAAAGGAAAGATCAAGATGGATTATACCACTGTTGAGTAAAGAAAATCGGAGGCAATGTCGACCTACGTTTCTGTACTTACAATTAATTGTTGGACAGTGATTACTGTATTGGTGTCATGGCTGGTTACTTAAAGCGTATACTAAAAGCTAGGAAAACTATTAATGGCCAACACCTGTTTTAAACAGAGTAGTTTGTATTAAATTAATTTATGCAGGACTGCATTAATTATGTATGTCTATCTTACCTTGATTACTTGATGCTAACTTTAATGCGTACGTTTGCACTTTTTAATATGTAATTTACTTTTTAATAGAATCTAAGAAATGCTTTTAAATGTCTTTTAAACTTTGACTGCTTTTGTAATTCTATATGTCTAAAATCGAATAAAGCTCTTTTTGAGTTGATTTTTGATTTGATAACATTACTGAAGACAACATTTACGACTTCATTGTGCATGGTGGGGGCACGAGTTATAGTTACTTCAGTTAACTATAACTGTTGAAAATGTTATATTGTAACTGACATTGTCACCTAACTATGATGTCACTTTATCCTTTGTTTTTACCAGTTAATTTCTAAAACTATGCGTGCACACTCACCCACACACACATGTATGTAACATACAAGGTACATACCTATGGAGATAAGTACAGTAAATATAAACGTAATTATATTTTTATAGTCAGTAATTATATGTTTGTTGCATGATATTTCAAACTTGATATTCTGGTAGTATACCTAATCAACAACCATGATAATTCACATTGCATTTTAGAATTTTTAGTTTGACTTGTTTCATTAGAAGTATGTGATTAAGAGCCAAGAGAAGCTAAATAGATTAGTAATTGGCAGACATGGACACACATAATGCAAAGGGATAGAGCTATGAAGTTGCAACAGCGAGCTAACAGAAGACATAGAAGTAATATAACTCTTTGGTAGCCTTTCTGTGGTATTCAGGAGGCCTTCTTCTATGCCCATGGTGCTATGGACATTAATGGAGTTCCGCTGAGGGCAATATTTCAAAGGCCAGGCTAAAAGACGAAGATGTAGCTTCCTGGATACACAGAAAGGGTTGTATGATAGAGGCACGCATGGCTAAACCATGTGTGCCTCTACCACGCAGCCTAAACCACGAATGCGTCTTTACCACACAATTCCTTTAGCCAGCATGCCTTTACCATGGAATTCCGTGGTAAAGGAATGAATGGTAAAGGGGTATGCGTGGCTAAGGTAGCAACCCCCTTCTGTGCAGAAAGTTAGAAAGTTACAAACTCCACACCTTGTCCCCCCGCCCTTAGGTCCAAATAACCCTCCCCCCTCCCAACCCCCACTCCCACCATGACCCTAACCCTTAACAAACACTACCCCGATCCCCTCCCACCCCCACGCTGGCCCTAAAACTTCCCCATCCCCTTCCACTGCACTTAGGCCTAGTACCCTAAACCCTAATTAAAAAACTACCCCGGTCCTCCCCCTGCCCTGAAAAATACCCTGACCTTTCCCCAGCCTTGTAAACCACCCCTGATCCCCCCAACCCTGAAAACTACCCCGAACCTCACTAGCCCTGAAAACTACCCCTGAACCCTGAGTCCAAAAAACGACCTCAAGTCCCAGCCCAGAAAACTACCTCAACTCGCCCAGCCCAGAAAACTACCCGAGCCATCAGCCCAGAAAATGACTCCCCGACATGAAAAGTCTGTCGGAAAGCTACTTTGGAGGCCCCTAGCAAGGACCACTTGCCTCAAGGACCACTTGCCTCAGCGGCCTCCGGTCGTTGGGAATCCCTGCACCGAGTGGTGGGCGCCATGATGTGCCTGCCTCACGGTGCAGAAATTTTAAAAACTCCCATTTCTCTATGGGAGCTTGGGATGCGCCTGGTTTCCGACCGCAGCACAGGCTCCCATAGAGAACTTGGAGCTTGCAACCGCACAGTTTGCTGTCGCATTGTAATTGTGCAGTCTGGAACGCTGACCTACGGTCGTTCAGTTCCGCATCTGCAACAATGTCAGTCGGAGGCAACTCTGACCAACATCGTAATCAGGCTCTTATTGTTTTACAAACTATGCGCTGATTGGTTGACAGAATACTGCACCAGGAGATGCCTGATATCATTGTTTGTGATGGAGCAGCCTATCCACCAAACTCTGAATAAAAGGTCTTAGTCACATGTGCCCAAAAAACTGCCACTTAGTCTGGTTCTTGTGTAAAGCACTATAATGACCTTGGTCTAGGTTTGTGCAATTGCAAAAAATGCAAACAAAATAAACTACGTTCACCAATATATGCTTGGCACATTTACTACAAAAGCACCAGATCACAAGACTGAATCTCATCATGGTGTCACACCCTTAGAAAGTGAGGCGTCTAGTAGTATAGTGGGTGGATAGCCACCGCCCAAACGGCGGGGGCGATCCGCCCGCTATAACGCACCGCCTGCATGCCATTTACCACCTGCCATATTATGATGGCGGGGGTACCGCGGCGGACGGGAAGACCGCCCGCTGCTTTTGCACCCGTCGACGAGTCAACCGGGCGGAAAAGGGGTTGAATATGGTGGGGGTGTCTGCTAGACACCGCCATGTAATATGTAAGTGTAATATGGATGGCAGTGTCTAGCAGACACCACCATCCATATTACACTGCAGGCGGAGAGCAGCTTTTCCGTGGCGGCAACGCCGCACACGGAAAGGCATGCAGGGCTCACAGTTGAGGGTCCGTTGCGGGCCCCCAGGATTTTGGGGGATAGGGCCACATGGGGGGTACCCATGGTACCCCCCCCTGCATTTGCATGCACAAGGTGGCAGGCACCGCGTGGTGCCTGCCACGTTGTACATGCAAATGCACAACATGCATTTTTCACATTGCAGCAGTGCTGCTTACAACACCGGCCGCCGCAATGTGAAAAATGCGGGATGCGCCTGCCAGCGCGGGACCGCCACAACTATTGCGGGCGGTCCCATTTGCCGTTACGATGGCATCGTATTAGACCCCTGAGTATCTTCCCCTTCAGAGGACGCTGAATCTACCTCTCTAAAGGAGGACATCTTTTAATTTATCAGTCTTGATCTCCTCTGTAAACATTGAATCAACGCGCTTTGTAAAAGTGCACCTGCAAATTTACAATGAATTACCATTTCAATTTCGGAAAGTTTGGAAAATGGCTTAGTGGCACGTGCCAGCCGCCCAAGGCTATGCTGCCCTCCTTTCAGCTGCATTGTGCAGGAGTTCCTGGATCAGCCGCTTGGACAGACACTCCTCTATGTGTGCCAAGTGTTCACAAGGGTGCGATCCTGCCGCACCTGTTTCCACGATCTCCCGCTCAATCTCCGTTTGACTGACACTCATGCAACCTTTCGGAAGGCCCTAAAGCTCATATTTGAGCTCTGCATCTGAGATTCAGCTTCCACGCTTAGGTTTTTCGGTTCAGTTCGCAGTAACCTTCGTGTAGCGCCAGGAGGCTCTTGTCAGAGGGACCGTGAGTTTTTTTGAAAACACTTAACACTTTACTTTTTGCAATTGTATAGAGCGATTTGACAAATTAGTGCTAATTTACGATGGAATCTAACTTCCCATCAGTTTGTCTTTATATTTTTGTACTACTTCAACTAGTGATGATCCTTAATATGGCCTGCTCTACTCAGCACCCTAAACAAGGTTTATTTCCCATGATGCATTGCTCAATTTGCCCTTAGCTGTACGCCTGCTCCGTTGCTCCCCGATATATAATCATTTCAAAAGCTATATTGTGGCACAATTGCTGTGTAGCGCTTTGAAGCACTGAGCCTTGATACACGATACAAAAATATGTAAATAGATAAAATTGAACATTATGCATGAATGGCGACCTGACGCAGCCACTTAACTCTTTTTTACGTCTTTCCTCTTAATTGCGATTATCACAGACTGCACCATCCCCGTACAATTGAATATGAGTCATTGGTTACACTTCATTTTAACACCCACATATAGTGTTAAGCAACAGAAAGGTGACCAGTGAACCTTTTCAGAGGACGTTCTTCTGCACTGTAACACCTGTCACTTAGTTTTTAGTCTCTTTTGAACCCTTTGTGCTAGAAACAATTGTTTTTGTTAAGATTATGCAGCAAATGCTGGATGCAGCAAACATATAATTATGAGAAAAACGCCTCAGCCAGTACAACATTATTTATCCAGTGGCCCTAATTGTGACACCGACCATACCAAATCCCTCCCATCTGCAGTAATCTACACATATTTTCTTACACATTCAATTGGAACACAGCAACACAAATCATAGGCAATCAGTATGGATTACAGCCATCTAAGCACCTTCAGAAAGACAGTTTTGTAGCCCTAGCTGGTCACTCTATGGAGGTAGAACCCTTTTCTTACACCCACTAACAAGCACAATTGCCCTGAAGAGTATCAGCGAACTGTACACACGGTATCCAGTATCCCATCGCACAAACCGCCCACTCCAACCTCTCCACCTCTGGGTGATATAAGATGCATGTTTTTGATGATTCTTTTAATTCATGGTGAATCACAAATGCTTTTCTGCACTTGTGTACATTTACCCATGGATGGAGTGTCAAAATACTGATCTTCACAAATATAGTGTCCATTAGATTGTGCACCACTACACTGTCAAAAATAAATGTGTTTTTTAATTCTTACGTGACTATCACCTACCGAGACTTATCTTAAATTGCGACATAGTACTGGAACAGCCTATGGTATACACTGGGCTCGATTCACAAAGGTAAACTTAGACTTTTGTGTAAGTTTATTTTTTTTTGGTATTCATAAAATAACGATATAAGAGTAACTTTACGACTGCGAAGACTCCGCAGTCGGGTGGAGAACTCCGCACATAAAAAGATAGGACAGGCCTATCTTTTTATGTGGGGAGTTGTCTGCCCCAACTGCGCAGCCTCCATATCGTTTATTTGTGAATACCGAAAAAGAATAAACGTATACACAAATTTAAGTTTACCTTTGCGACTCAGGCTCAGTGAATCTAGCCGGGAAGCAATGCAGTGCTGAATATAGGCGAGAGCCTGAAGAGTGCTACAATCAAATAAGGGAGGTAGGTAACAGGATGGAGGTAGGTAACAGGAGAAGAGCTATTTGGGAAGGGATGATGTTTCTTAAAGAGGTATGTCTTCGGCTTTTTCCAAAATTGCAGGAGTGTTGGGAAATTCTGATATCAGATAGGTGCTCAACATTTACAATTTTGGTTTAAATAAACACATTAGCAGAATGTCCCCAGTACCAAATGCAATTACATCCATTCTGCTAATATAGTGGGCTTTCCAAATTAATATGAAAAAAAGTTGTATGTAGGAGCAGGATGTAGGTGTGAATGGGTGGGTCCAGCTAGAAAAGTTGTTAAGTACTCACAAAATGGTGATAATCAGTGCACTGTAGAATAATGTTTATTTTAATTTATTTATTTAGAGTGTTTTATATAGCGCAAATATGACCCTTCTGTGTATCAGACTGCTTTACATGAAGGGGGAGGTAGAATAGGATATAGGTGTGAGATCAGGAAGCAATCACATATATGAACGAGGAACAGACATTGAGGATTATTAATTTATTAAGCTTTACCTCCATAGGTAGTCAGCAATGTAATAGTCAAAATCAGCAAATGAATAACAGGTAGGTATAAAATCAATAAACAAAAGGTGTAAGATTCGGGCAAAAATCAGAAATGTTTTCACATCTTTTCTTAAGGAGGTGGTAGACGAAATCAGGCTGATATCAGAGTCACAGACAGGGGCGGCTCTTCCTCTAGGGCGGTGGAGCTTCGCCCCACTGCTTTCTCCAGTGTGAGAAGCAGAAATATAAAATGGTAATAACTTTCTGTTATTACTATTTTATGTTTGGTTGCTGATGGGCGAGCAGCCAGGGCAGGGAAGGAGTGGTGAGCCCACTCCTGAGGGCGCAATGACAGTTTGGTTGGCCCTCTGGGGCCACCCAAACCAGTCATGCGCACTCTGCTCTTTATCCATGCAGGCTGCAATGCAGCCTGCATGGAGAACCTGACCTCCCCTTAAGCCCCTGGCTGGGCGGCGTCCCCATCAATCACAATGCTGCCATTGCAGCATTGTGATTGGCTATGGGGAGGGAGCCTGGCTGCCTGCTTCCTGTTCCTGCTGGAGGCAGGAGAGTAGGAGGAGGAGCGGAGAAGACACAGGACCTGGCTGGCTGAAAGGTAAGTTTGATAATTTTTTTATGTTTGGTTGCGGGTGGGTGGGGCTGCTCTGCGAGCAGCCAGGGCAGGGGAGGAGTGGTGTGCCTACTCCTGAGGGCGCAATGACTGATTGTTCAGTCATCTGGGGCCTCCCAAACCAGTCATGCACACTCTTCCCTTTCTCCATGCAGGCTGCAATGCAGCCTGCATGCTATTTTTGGAATTCTCAAAGAATTCCAAGCAAACTCAGGGTATACTATGGCAGTTGAAATGTTGCAGGTGTTCCCACAAGCACAACATCTATAAATGTGGAAGTGTAAAGTGTAAATGCAGTAACACGTTTAATGCCCCCATCAGAAGTTTTCTAGTTAGTTATAATACAGGAAACAGTATTGTCAATCCAGATGATATATCACCACCCCAGTAACTATTAGAGGCCATTACAAGTTTTTGCAGGAGGCCCATAGGAATGAATGGGAAGTTGTTCTCAATTTGCGATTCACAATTTGAGAATCGCAAATTGAGAATAATTTCAAGGGTGCAGGGGTGTCCAAAGGACACCCTGTTGCTCCCCTGAAATAAGCATGGGTGCACATGTGGCACACATACATGCCCCTAGGGCATGTATGTGCGTCACATGGCACTTTGAAAAATGCAAAAATGTGCATTTTTCAAGGAATTCGCAAATTAACACCAACTTGAAGTTGGTGGTAATTTGCGATTCCTTAAGGACAATTAGCATTTTCTTTGCTTCATACATTGCATTTAAGGAATCGCAAAATTTGTGATTCCTTAAACGCAATTGCAATATAAAGAATCGCAAATTTTGAGATTTCTTGTTTTGCACTAGATTTTCCTTAATACATACCATTTAGCCAATTTGCATCCGCAAACAACGAAATTCTGTGAATTTTGGCATTTGCGAAAGCAAATTTGCTTGATACATATGGCCCCAGATCCCTTGTGAGGTCCTAAATTTTGCACCAATAAACGCAACATTGATAGGTATCACTTATGTTGGCCAGCTAACAGGTATCCTCACTATATAAGAAACACCAACAGGCGTATGTAGACGCGCAGACATTCTAAAATAAATCAGCCTGTAAATAGTACATTTGCTATCAACATATATTTTGTTTGGGGGAATAATAGCTGCGACGTCATCCAACAAAAGTATCTAAACATGTCAGCTATAGAAATTAGTGATGCAGAGTGTCCTGGTTTTCCTTTTCCAATTGTTCACTCTCCTGCCAAATCATTATCCAACACCACTTTTTAACAGTTTATGGAACATACTCTGCTCTGATTCCCAAGATAGACAATTATAAAAGCCTCAGCTGCTCCACTTGGAATAATCTACACATTCGGCAAGTTAATTATTAGAGGTGAGAGACTGGACGTGCTTTGATTCAACATACAAAGTGATGTTCTTTATTCACCCTTTGTATGTGAAGTAGTGTGGCTTACTGGTTAGAGGCGGCAGACCCGAGAGCAGAGGACGGCCCGGGACCAGGGTTCGATTCCCGGCGCGGCAGGTTTCTGGACCAGGGTCAGCGGACTCGATAATTCTCTCGCCTCGGTGCCCACTCTGATCAGCGATCACACTCGGCAACTCTGGGCATTAGCTTGCCTCATCTTCACTAACGGCCCCACCAGACCGCCGGGGATGCCTGGCCTCACCCTGGAGATACCCATTAAGGGACCATCTCTCAGGGAAGCCAGGAAGGGTTTTGCAGCGGTCGAAGCGCCTTGGGACCCTACGGGTAAGTAGTGCGCTATATAAATGCCAATACATTTACATACAGAATGTTAAAAAAGAAATTCATGCATTCAACAATGTGTCAGCAACATTAGGAGGTAAACACACGCTGCAGCGAAGTAAACATACATTCTTTCATATACTGTATGATAAAGTTTGTAAGCCTGCTTACTCTTCCTTGTCAAGGTAGGGTAGAACAGAGAATGTGCGGCTTGGAAAGTTTGATAGTGTTCACATCAGTTTGGGAAAACATAATTACTGTCCATACTCCACAAGGCAACCCCTTGTAACCCCCACACACAATTTAATGTAAAGAAAAATCGCTGCTCTCCTCCACCACAGAGTGGAATTCTTCCTCCCACGCTAGCGAGGTCTTACCTGCAGTGTCCACCATCCACTCTGGGGTGGTAGCTTAATAAATGGTTAGGTGGAGGAAAGTAGGTGTGGGTCTCATCTAGTTCCAGTTTAATAGCTGGCAATGCCTAGAATTATTTTCTAGAAGGCATGAGGCTTGTGGAGATGGTTGTTGGCAAAGCCTATCGACACGTTCTAGCCTTCTCCAGAGGTACGATTCGATTCCAACCAATATCGTGATAAAGCCTTCTTGGTTCATTAGCCTTGTGGGGGCCACTGCAGGGTGCCACCCACTTAGTGCATACGTAGGGAATCGACATGTCTAAGTCCAATGAGTATGGGCTGGTGTCTCAGAGAGCCTTGGGGGTATCTTCTCACTGATGACTCATCAGGTCTAGTGCCAAGATTGTCCAAATTGTGGGTGCCAAAAGAGGGTGGTTCTTCCTCCTGCTGTAGACCCCATCTTTCTAGGGTCCTCCTGATGTACTGACGACTGCCCTCTGAAACCTGTGGGTGGTATGTAAGGGTGATAATCACACATATCTGGTCTGTGGGCAGGGCCAACTGGACCCTGAACTCAGTATGCAAGTTGAGGTAATAACTCATTCTGGAAAATTCCATTCTCTGCATACAGTTATGCTTCTGCAGAAGTAGTCAGTCCCAACACATTAGTCACCAGTCTAATTAGTTTCCACTTCACCATTCCATTTTGAAGAAGATGATTAAGGCCTTTTTATGACTTTGACAGTGTGGCAGCTGGCTGCTGTGCCATTCCAGGTTCTGGCGGTCCTGCGGCGGCTGACCTGCGGCGGTGCAGTGCTAAGGCTAATACGTGATACAAAAGGGGATGATGGACGGAGTGTTTGAGCAAATCAAACACTCACACCCAGTCAACTGATCTGGGATTAATCCATCACCTTTCTTTAGCTCACTCAACCACCCCAGTTCAGACATGGCCATATGCAAATCAGTCTGACCCTGTGCCTCATGGGAACAGTCCAGCCCGAACTGCCAAGCCATGTCTTCCCTAGACCGGAAACAATCTTCCGAGGACCGGTTTCTGGCATTGCAGCCGTCGTCAGCCCGGCTTGCTTGAATCCAGTGGCAAAGTGAGCAAGGGACTCACGTCTGAGCATACCCTGCCAATTTATGGCGAACAAAGCGGTACAAAAGGGGGTGGTGATGGAAGGAGCATCTGAACCAATCAAACACTCACACCCAGTCAAGAGATCTGGGACTTGCTTAGTTTTTATTGTCTTGTCAATGGGCTATTTTCTTCTGGGGCAAGAAGTGGCTCTTCAAGGCGGTGTGAGCTTGGCTGCTGATGTGGGTTTCTTAGATGGTGCAGCTGATTGGATTATGACCAGTTTATGGGTTATGTTATTTTTTTTAGCAGCATTTGGACGGATTTTGCGGTTCCTTTAACCTATCCTGATCATGTGGGATGTCTCAGATGCCGAACTTAACATATTTCTATTAGTGGTAGTTTCTGCATTTTTTCATTTCCATATTCATTATATTACTTCTTAGCATTTTACCATATTTGCTTTAGTATTTCCACACTCTTTAAATCTGGTGATTTCTGGCATGCTCTAAATTTAAGGGTTAATTTACATTACTTTGTAAGTCCCGGAAAACTTTGATTTGCCGGATCTCCACTTTTAGCACATCCAAGTACAAGCCCAGAGTTTTTTTTAAATTCCATTCATTTTAGGAAAATACATGATAACATTGTTATTGATAAATTAATTAGAGATGATAGCAAGTTATTTACAGATAATTTAACTGAACGAGTTGTTAACCAAAAGTGTGGCGCAGGAAGCAGAAATGATTGAAATGCTTATATGAAACGAAACAAACTTTAAAGATTCACTTTGAAACAATTGATTAAAAAAGTTTGTTTTTCTCTAGTTGAATGTTGCAAACAAATTTCAGGCTTTTAATCGCACAAACGTTTTTATCTTTAATTGCATTCCTTGCTTTTGTCTCAACAGCGAATTTAGACTCTATCTGGAGCAGGGTATAACAAGATGTCCCAATAAATCAATAAAACTCATTATACATAATGATACAGCTGCAAATATAATGAGCATGAAGGAATGTGCCTGCCAATTAAAAAAGATCTGGGAAAGGGACAGATATTTATTTTCAATTAAACTTGTCTATAAAACTTACAAGAACACAACGTTATTGCATAGTAACTTGATAGAACTATCTTAGTGGTTAAAATGAAATTCAGAATGGTTGGAAACTAATGCCACCAACTTGAAAAGGCCCTCATTTCTAGTGTGCTAGTATTCGAAATTGGAAATACCACTCGAAATAGAAATAACTTGGGGTGGGGGTTGTACAGGTCAGAATAGGAGGATAGGAGTTTAATATTGTAAGATTGTTTCTGTGCCGAGATGCATCATAAACGTGTGTTATTGCCCTCAAGCACGTTTTGCCAGGTACTTCCTGGTGAAATTTGTACATGAAAAATAAGCCAGGCCAGAGTAAGATATACGCACTACTTTTAATAGCAATCCAAGCAGTCGCTGCCAGCATGACTCGCGGGTGGGGGGGTGCAGGTGGTGTTGGTCGTGCGGGGGTTCATGCGGGGGGGATTTTTTAAAATATATATAACAATAAACTTACCTTCCCTGGTCCCGTGCCGTCTCAGCTCCTGGCCGGGTCCCGTGGAAGAGGAAGCAGGCAGCCCCTTGAAATTGAAATTGAAAGGAATTTATTGAGGCAACGTTGACCAAGCGGTTTCTTGGCGCTAAAGGATGGAGGTAAAAGGAGAACTGCTCACTCAGCGAAGGCTTGTGAAAACAACCAGGTTTTCAACAGTTTACGGAACTCCATGTAATTGGCCGTAGTTCTAATAGTGAACTTTAAGGAGTTCCAGAAAGCAGGGGCCAGATAGGAAAAGAACCGGCCACCATGTTTCTTCCTTTTAAAGCGGGGGACATGCAATACGTTTTTAGTGGAAGAACGAAGAACACGGGTGGGAATGTAAGGCTTGAGTTTGGTAGATACAAATAAAGGAGCAGATCCAGCTAATGCCTTAAAAATCAGGCAACCCAGCTTAAACAAAGAACGTTCAGAGAGGGGTAACCAGTGAAGGGATTTAAGAAGGGGACGGATGTGATGGTATTTAGGAAGTTTAAAAACTAGCCTTGCGGCTATATTTTGAATGAGTTGAAGACGGCGAAGCTTGTAGGCGGGTATACCGACATACAGAGCATTTGCGTAATCCAGACGCGAGATAACCATAGCTAACAAAATCGATTTGAGCGCCTCAATGGAAAAAAAACGAGAAAACTTGCGTATTATGCGCAAATTAAGAAAACGTGAGGACACCACAGCACTGACTTGGTGATGCATAGAGAGGTCACTACTGACTTTGATGCCTAAGTTTTTGACAGTGTGAGAAGGGGAAGGGGGAGAACCAAGGGAAGAGGGCCAGAAGGTAGAAGACCAGGGACTAAGGACACCACCGGTGAGGACCAGCTTGGTCTTATCTGGATTGAGCTTAAGATGGTTCATGCTCATCCAGTCACTGATAAAGGTCATGATAGATTGAAAATTGAGAATAGAGGAAGGGGAGGAAGGGGAGGAAGAGATATTAAAGATAAGCTGGAGATCGTCAGCGTAATTAAATAAAGTGACGTCTAGTTTGTGAAGGGCCAAAATAAGAGGAAGCGCTGCGGGGAAAGCTGCCAACGGGAGACCGGACGCCCAGGGAGGTGGAACGCTCTGGGGGAGGACCTGCTGTGGGACCCTGTGAGACCCTGGTGCCGTGAGGGGAACGGCCAGAAAGCACGAACATTTGCCAGCAACCCGACCGCCGCGAGGGCAAGGGACTACATCCCCCAGGTGCCCCGGCGGTCGGGTGACGTCAGCGGAGCGCCCGGAGGCGCGGGAGAAAAGCGGGAGAGCCGAGCGCTGGAGGCGAGCGCTGCGGGGAAAGCTGCCAACGGGAGACCGGACGCCCAGGGAGGTGGAACGCTCTGGGGGAGGACCTGCTGTGGGACCCTGTGAGACCCTGGTGCCGTGAGGGGAACGGCCAGAAAGCACGAACATTTGCCAGCAACCCGACCGCCGCGAGGGCAAGGGACTACATCCCCCAGGTGCCCCGGCGGTCGGGTGACGTCAGCGGAGCGCCCGGAGGCGCGGGAGAAAAGCGGGAGAGCCGAGCGCTGGAGGCGAGCGCTGCGGGGAAAGCTGCCAACGGGAGACCGGACGCCCAGGGAGGTGGAACGCTCTGGGGGAGGACCTGCTGTGGGACCCTGTGAGACCCTGGTGCCGTGAGGGGAACGGCCAGAAAGCACGAACATTTGCCAGCAACCCGACCGCCGCGAGGGCAAGGGACTACATCCCCCAGGTGCCCCGGCGGTCGGGTGACGTCAGCGGAGCGCCCGGAGGCGCGGGAGAAAAGCGGGAGAACCTCTCGTACCGCGAGTCGCGCGCGGGAGCGGCCGGGCTAAGGCCGGGACAAGGCGGGACCATCTAAGGCCATCATAGGCCAGAGGAGGCCGGGACGGGCCACACCCCCCTGGCCGTGCATGTATAATAGGTAAGACTCCCTGTGCTAAGTCCTGCTAATCCCTTCAGGTGCCTGCTGCTACTGATAACATGTCCTGTAAGGGGGCCAAGAAACTGTATACTGGGTTCAGGGACCGGGCCAAGGGGTCAATGGTTCAATACCTAACAAATACTGCACCGTCCACTGTCCAACAACCACTAAGAATAGCACAAGATCAATTGTTTACCGACCGTCCCAATAATGACATTATTCCCCCTCAGTCTATTGTCGCGTCTCCAAACTTATCCTTCTTAGAGGAACTTAACAGCTTATGCCACACCAAATATGCAGCCGTTAAGTCGACATCAGAGCACACTAACGCCTCCTTTTGTCCTACAGCTATTTCAAGCCCCCTCCTTAGTTCTTTATCCTCACCCCATGGAAACCGTTTGGATTCTCCTCTTGGCCCACCAGAATCAAGTAATTTGAACCCAAGTATGTTTTTCCAGAACCTCTCTTGTGAAAGGAATCAAGCTGCGGACAAACATATAGACACTCAAGCTAAGAAGATATTGTCTGCTCCCTCAATCACACCAACACTCTTGACCCAGTTACAGACTATGATCAACGCCGCAATACACCCGCTAATGGAAAAATTGCAGGACCTCGGGGTCAGGATCACGGCAATTGAGGAAAAGATCAAGATAAACTCACTCCCCCAAAACAACGTGGCAGACCCCAATCTATCTCCATGTAACACTGTTAACCCTTCAACATCTTCAAAAAATAGAGTATCCCAACCCCAACGGACAACCCCAGGTACGCCAACTCAAACTAGCGGCAAAGCCCCCATCAAAATAAAAACAACACCTAGCTGTTCCTTTACAACGGGGCTAAATAACGCTACAATACCACCTAAAGGGCCACTCCCCACGATACGGAACATGCAAAGGAAAACTAATCACATCCATCTACCACCGGAGGCTGCCCCGTTCGTGGGTGTCCTGTCTGGGGTGCCGGAACTCCCAAAGGGTAAATCCGAAAGCGAACAGGAGCTGAGAAATAAGACACTATTTTGGCTAACAAAAAATAGACCCCTACCCCCATACATTGATGGTAGAATAAAATGTGTTAGAAGGGTGGGATGGTTAGGCCCGCTCCGAAAAGAGAGATCTGGTGATCTGGTGCTAATAAAGTTTCTTAATAACAATGTTGTTCCTTACCTCCAATCTTGGAAACCACAGATAGGAGACGGACCTATACACACCTGGGGCTTATCCGATTTTTACCCTAGAGAAGCACTACACCCTTATACAAGATCATCGCCAAGATTAACTTTTGGTTGGGCCAATACACCTCAGGGGTGAAGGGCTTTTAATATACAGACCCTCTCTGGACATTCCATTGATTCGCTACCCGACATGATTTGAAATGAACTGAAATAATCTGATTTGTAATTGTGTATATATTTTGCAATGTGCTTTTATGATTTTATACTTAAATCGAATAAAGCTAAAGTAAACCTAAACCTAAAGAGGAAGAATATCAAGATTGAAAAGAAGGGGAGAAAGAGAAGCACCCTGAGGAACACCACAAGTGACAGGGCAGGCTGTGGCTGAAAAGCCAGCTAACTGAACAGCCTGATAACGGTTCTCCAGAAATGAGGAGATCCAAGCCAGGGTGGATCCCCGTAGGCCACCACTCTCGACACGTTCAATCAAAATAGCATGGTCAACCGTGTCGAATGCGGCCGAGAGATCCAAAAGGACCAAGGTCCGGAAGTAATTCACGTCGGAGCCACGTCTGAGTTCATCGAGAACCGTAAGAATGACGGACTCAGTAGAATGCGCAGAACGAAAGCCTACTTGATGAGGGTCCAAAAAGTTAGAGGTCTCAATAAACTGGCTTAGACAAGATGTAACCTGGCTCTCTAAAAGCTTCCCCAAAAAGTGGAGTAAAGAAATAGGACGAAAACTAGTAGGGAGGGAGGGGTCGGCCCCTGTCTTCTTCGAAATGGGTATAACTTTAGCAGATTTGAAAAGGTCAGGGACCACCCCTAATGTGAGAGAGTTGTTTAGCAAAGAAAGGGGGGATCAGGACAGGCGGAGAAGACCTCCTTCAGTAAGTAAGCTGGACAACTATCAGTTGGGGAACCCGATTTAAGTTTGGAAAGCAAAGTAGAAAAATTTTCCCTGGAGACGAGAGGAAACTGGTCCAAAGATTGGAGGTTGGACTGAGGAACAGGGAAGATAAAGTTGGGAGAGGGGGGGATATTAGCTTTGATAGTAATGATTTTCTCAATGAAATACTCATTGAGGGAATTCCAAAGAGCTTGTGAAGGGAAGGGTTTAGGGGTAGCCCTTGTAGATGTAGCAAGGTCATGAACAATAGAAAAGATGTCCTTAGATTTATTCGAGGAAAGGGGAATTTTAGATGTGAAGTAGTCCGATTTGGCAGAAAGAATAGATTTTTTGTAATCATTGAGTAAGGTGCGATAACTAGATTTTAAAATGGGGCAGTAACCATGCCTCCATTGGCGTTCCGCTTGCCTTAGAGTCAGTTTTTTAAATTTTAACTCAGGTGAAAACCATCTATTAGAATCATGGAGGCGTCGAGTTTTCAGTAACTTGAGGGGAGCCCCTTCCCCTTCCCTAAGCCAATCACAATCCAGCAATAGCAGCGTTATGTTTCTACTTCTTGCACTGGGAGAAAGCAGTGGGGTGACCCTCCTCTGCCCTAATGGAGAGCTGCCCCTGAACCAAGTGCTCTGCTGTATTGTGCCTGATTCTGCTTTACTAGGACACTCAAACAGCAACCACATTGTTTTCATTGAGTAGGAACATATTAAAAAATAGTACATATATGAGACAACCACCAAAATTTCATAACTTCTATGAAACAACATGATTGTCTCCTGGATCTACACAGGGGGCGATTTACAACATTTGGAGTACTCCTTTGCATGTCTTTACAAAGCTTTGTGAATCTGCCCCAAAATGTCCAACTCCTGATTAGTAAAATAGCAAAGAGGGCCCAGTCCTTTACATATGTACTAATTGTATATGGATACCCTTTCATTTTTGCCCTTTTATTTCCATTTTAGATGTTTTAGGGCCAATTAACAAAGGCATGTAAGGGTATGTAAAATAGGTTTTACATACTCCAGAGTGCCTTTGTGATTAGGTCCTGAGGACTCCATTTTAAATATATTCATAACAGTATTTTAAGGAGAGATCCTTTTACATTTTTCCTGATACTCTCTCACATTCCTGTGATCTATGTCTCAATTCCCTCACACAACTTCCTATTTCATCACCCCAACTTTCGTATTACAAACATTTATGTTGATCCTACTTTCATTTTCTGAGATTTCAGCACCTCAACTGGACAGTTTTAGTGCTGTTGCAATAATTTTATTTGCCCATCTTCGTCTTCTTTTTGTCATGACTGTTTTTTAATTTGTTCTAATACAGTTATGAACACTCTTTTAGAATAATTGAAAAAACACTTGTTTAAAGGGTTTTCAAGCCCAAATCACGCAGGGCCCATTTTACTCGGTGCCCTCAGGAGACCATTAGCTGGTGAATTCCCCCTTCCTGCTCTGAACCGATCTTTGGATCTGGGTCTATTTGCCCGGTTTTGATCATTGTTCTGGTGACTGGGACTGCTACTTATGTATTTTATCCATCTCCCTTCGTCGGTGCAACAAGTGCTTGATTTGTACCAGTGGTTGCTGGTACCACGCACCAGCACACCTTTTTCAGGAACAAGAACTATTTTTCATGCTCAGACCCGAGAAAAAAATAAAAAGTCAGAAAAGTGAGAAAGAAGGAGGAAGACAAAAATACGAAAATCTGTATGAAGTGAGAAAATAGAGATGAAAAAGAACTTACAAGAAAAACACGCAAAAAGAAAGTGTAGAGTGGTGGAAAAATGATGCATGAGGTGAAATCAAAACTATGTAAGCGTGGTATTCAGTAGCAATGGTGCTCCTAAGAAAAAAACGTATCTTCCAATTAATATTATTTTTTCATTAAATTAAGCACTGAAACTTCAACTGAGGCTTACATTTCATCCAGCAGAGCATCCTGCACTTGGGTTAGGTGCACATTGCTGGGTGTTCAATCTTCTATTCTCCTTGTGGTTTACTCCTCCTCTTGTCTTTAACATCCATCTCTTGCTGAGACCTCGGCCATGTCATGAGTGAGGTAATATGTGACATCATCAGCAGTGCATTGCGGGCGCACAAGTTATACTTAGCTCAACTAACTATAACAGGCACATTTCTCTGGTTTTATATGAGTCAAATGTTATACTAACTATAACGTACCTGAAACCTATGTTTTTTTTTTTGTGAATTTCTAATGTTTTTTAAATGTTAATTCCTAACTATAACGTGCCTAAATCCTATGTTTTTTTCAGTGAATTTCTAAGGTTTTTTTTAATGTTAATTTCATATTTTAATATTTCTAAAACCTAATTTTTTCGATTTTAAAAAAAATATTTTGCAACTCTATTCTACTTCTTTTTTTCAACGTAAAAAATTATGTAATGTTTTATATCTTCCCCCAAAAATATGTAAATATATTTTTTTTCCCGGAGAAAACTGCACTCCCATACCGATAGCGTACTAAGCTCCATCACCATGCAAATCCTATCCGCCATATTGCTAAACTCGTAAATGATGCGAATTTCATATCCGACGACTTTGTGGCACCGCGTCCCACGTAACATCATATACGCATGAAGTCACCCCAGCTGCTACTTTGGTATCCGATGGGTACACAGTACCAAGCCACGCATTACGTCATGTACGTATGGGATCACGCCCGCTGCACGTTATGTATGCGACAAGTACACGCTGCCAGGCCCTGAGTTACGACACAGACATATAGTGTTGCGACAGGTACACCATTCCCTCGTTTGTTTTTGTTTGTCTCAAAAGTATATCTAAATAACTTTAAACAGTATATGAGAGCAAGCAATAATCTAAAATATTTCAAACATTTATATATTTTTAAATGTAATATACTTATATTATGATAAATATATTTTGTCAAAATCGCGTTGGGTGCGGCCTCCTTACGCACTCGGTGCGCGATTGCCATGTGACCTTAAAAAAAAGCATTTAATTGCTTCATAACATTTACCATTGTAACAGTTAGACAACCCCACCCATTTTACTCATTCTCTCTGCAGCGTTTGGTGAGAGACACCTCTTCTGCTTAGAGAGCTTTTTTGAAAAGTTTTTTTTGCTGTGTACATATATCTTATACTACACACAACATGCAACGATCATCTTGATCAATATTCATGGTCTGTACATTAGCCTTTCACGTGTGATTGCCATGCATCTCAAACGTTCCATCAAAAAACAAATATGTGTTACAAGATGCCCCCGGTGTGTGTGTGTGCACATTAGTGTGCTCCCTTTCGGCTTGGTTATTCATGACTCTAAGAAGTATCAGGAGCCACGGTCAGAGTGCACATCCTAAATCACATGGGACAAACAGTAAACAGCAATGTGTAGATTTCTTTTGCTGTATGCTCTGTTGACAGGCTTTACCAATATACTAGTGTGTTATATGTGAGACTTTCAGATTTACATTTGACATGTATTCCTTGACTCTAATGAGTGTTATCACTAGGTATGACATAGCCTCACTGCTAATCCTCCCTCCATCCGACCACATTCACATGTGTACGCTTTAAATATTACCGCACACCATTGACATGCGTGCCTACACATGTCCACAACCTTGACAACGACATGTGATGTTCACCATTCAATCTTTTCAAACACCATCTCAATAACGATAGTTGCCGCCCTCCCGACACATGCTCCACTAATGTAAATTGCACACTATCGAGGTCAAAACTACAAAAGAAACACAGAATAGTACACTTCCTGGCCAGAGAGGAACTGAACAAGGCCCAGGTCCCTGGAATAATTATTCACACGCCTATGCTGGCCTGGTGTACGCAAGCCCTGCCCACTTTGCGTACGTATAAATAGGATAACCACGAATACGCACGTCCCTCTTCTTCCACACTGCTGCAGGTGATATGGCCGCATCCACCTCGCATATCACAATGCGCAAACAAAAAAAAGAGATCCATGAGGTGTACACCATCCTGGCAATCAACACGGGCACTAAATTGTGAGCCCTACTGCCCGTCGTCTACGAAAGGGACCCATGAGGTGTACACCATCCTGCAATCATCACTCCAGCTGAATTGTGAGCACTGCTGCCCGTAGTGTTTGCTCACACAAATATCACAGCAGGTAAGCAGAGCGGCCTGGGTGCACAGGGCCTCCAATTGAGCGCGGTACGGCGGGACAGGTGGGGTGCATCACCCTGGCTACGCAGGTGCGAACAAATGATGTTGCCGTGCGTGATGATGTGATCACTGACCTGATTCAGTCTTATCTCTGTGTCATTTTAAAGACCTGCTGGACCATACTGTAGGCCTGAGCCAGCGGGCAGCGCTGCCCTACAGCTACCTGTTGAGTGCAGTGCTGAGGAGGGGTGGAGTGCATCAGTCTGAGTGCGCACGTGCAAAAAAGTGATGTTGCCGTGCATAATGATGTGATCTCTGACCTCATTCAGTCACATATCTGTCTCATTTTAAGAAGCTGCTATACCATATTGTAGGCCTGAGCCAGTGGGTAGCGCTGCCCTACAGACACGTGGCGTTGGCTTTAAGGGCACTGTAGTGAGCTTGTTACTAAGTGTACATGCACACAGCCTTCCGTCACTGCATTACATGCGCACATTATGCTTCTAGCATGTGCTCTGTTCCTTTCTAAATTAACCTTCGTATAACATATTATTATTTAACCTTGTGAATTCTCGAGCACTCCAACTCCTCTTTGAACCACGATTACCACTAACAGTTGTTAAATCGTACTTAAAAAACCAAGGATGCACTCAACTCCTGTTTTCTATGAAGATTGAAATAAACCTTCATTTACCTCCAGACATTTCCACCATTAAATTATTCCTCCCTTTTCAGACATTCAATTGATTGGCTCAAGAAGGGTGGAGCGGGAACTGACCCCGCAATGATGTTCTGGGCATTCTGACACCTTCCATCGTGGTATCAACCGTACAAACGTACCCCAGACTTGGAGCTTGCACCAACACGTCGTGGGACACACAGGTGGTGGCAGGTGAGCAGATGAGCAGTGAAGCCTCTGTGTGCAAGACCTACAATTGAGCACAGTGCTTGGGAAGGGACTGAGGTGCATTACCCTGGGTGCACAGGTGCATGCAAGCGATTTCCCATAGCTAATAATGTAGGACTATATTATCAAAGAACGGCGATAACATTATTGCCGCTTTAGCGGCAGGAAACTGCTGCTAAAGTGGCGATAATAGGCTTGATCATATGCCCGTTTGTATTCCCATAGAATACCAGGTTCACACCAGAACATGGGCTTCTATGGGAATTCACAAGGGCATATTATCAACCCCTTATTGCCACTTTAGCGGTACTTTCCTGACGCTAAAGTGGCGATCATGTTATCGCCGTTCCTTTATAATATGGCCCCTAATCTCTGGCCTCATGTGTTTTATTTTAAGGACTTGCTGAACCACATGCTTTCTCGCGGACCCCAGGTTCCTAGACAAACGGGTGACGGGAGGGTAAACACTAAGGGCTGGGTGCAGTAGACCGACGCTCTGTCTCCTCCTCCCTCTTACAGCAATGAGCTCATGGTTTTATCCACGAGTATTTCGCTTCCCACTTCCTATATTGTATAAACGCAAACTAACACTACTTCCACAAGTATGCTACAGCGCCCAGAGCACATCACTTTACAACAATGAGCTCACAATTTAGGCTCACGGTTTGATCCCTGAGTCTTCACACCAGTAGGGGTGAGTAGTTTGCTTCCCAATCCCTATATACTATAAACACATATTAACCCTACTTACACTTATACTACAGCGGCTAGTATCCTACAGTGCCCAGAGCCCATCACTTTACAGCAATCAGCTTGGTTTGATCCCCGAGTCTTCACACCAGTAGGCGTAAGTACTTCACTTCCCACTTCCGGTATAGTATAAACGCACAGTACCAGTCAGTAGTTCGCTTCCCACTCCCTGTATGGTATAAAGTGTTACTAACATTACTTGCACACATATACTACAGCGCCCAGAGCCCATCCTTTTACAGCAATCACCTCGGATTCATCTCCAAGTCTTTTCACCGGTAGGCGTAACTACTTTGCTTCCCGCTTCCGGTATACTATCAACACACAGTAGCGGTCAGTAGTTCGCTTCCCACTCCCTGTATGGTATAAACGCCTACTAACACTGCTTGCACATGTATGCTACAACCACCAGACCACATCACTTTACAGCAATGACCTCACAGTTTAGGCTCTCGGTTTCATATCCGAGTGTAGCACCATATCAGATCAGCACCATTTCACTCTGAGCAACACTGCACTGTCAGACGGGTAACAGTGACTACTTTGCTTCGTACTCCCCACAAAGCTTACAGTGCTCCTACCCTCCTTTGCTAATTTTTTTTATTAATATTCAAGTACACATACAAGTCAGAAATGCAACGTATTCTATCAACACACTTTCTAAAACATTCTACAACACTTGGAGGTTAAAAGTTCATCAATTTTTTTTAAACCTAACGATATATTTTTGCAACATTTTCTTGAACATTTAACAGCATGTGCAGGTTAAAAGTTCACGGTTGTTTTAAGTTCGAACAATGCATTCCAAATGTAAGTGGCAGATGTGGTTGAGTTGATCAAATTTTATCCTATAATATGTACTCCACGTTCAAACTGCTTTTTCTTAATCAATCACAAAGGTGCTTTTCCACAAAATGAATGTGCACCCTACTAGTAAAAAACAATGCTTTTCATCTCCCAATCAGGTACAGTTTTGTATGTGAAAATAAACAAGTTCCCCATCTTTAAACATATCTCTTATTCTACGAAAGAATTGCATGAGCTACAGACATCTTTCGATACCTTCCAGCCATACCTTCAAAATGCTAGTGTGGATCATAGGACATAGCTATGTTTTCTGGTGCAAGAGGAATGCATAACAGAGACTTATTGACTTAAACCTAGGTTTACAAAATGTGGACATTAAATGGTTTGGACAGAGAGTATTGAAGTGGCACCAATTGTTGCCTTTGGTTAAAACCTGTTTGCATCTCCAACACCCTGACCTCATGATTGTGCATTGTGGTGGAAACGACCTAGGCACATTGACTGGGGTAGTTTTGGAAATGCTTATGAAGAACACCTTTGGACAATTGATGTTACTTTTGCCTCAAACTGTCTTTGTATTTTCCAATATATGCCAAAGACAGAAGTGGAAATGGTCCAAACACTTTTGTCCTTACATTGAAAAATCTCGGAATAAAGTCAACAAAGCTGTGTCCGCATACCTCAGAGACCACAAAATGGGCTCCATCTACAACAACAACATTCGTTTTGATATGGCGGATATATACAGAAGTGATGGAGTACACTTCAAAGATCAGGGAAACCGAGTTTTTCTGAGTAACTTGAAGCTGTGCATCCGCACTTATATGTAGCGCCAACCAATGAATACAAAGGCTCTTTTTAGAGCCACCCTATAACGTAAAACTTAGGTTCGCTATTTTAGGGCCAGATAACGGCAACTCCTGGACCCTCGCCAACATTTTTTCTCCACACAGCTGTGGCGCAGCGGCCAGACCATCTCACTTTGCAGCACAGACGTCTCGCTTTGATCCCCGGCTCTCCTCACCCATGAGCACCATATACAAGTTGAACACGTGTGGCACACCTTCCTGAGCACATGACTTCACAGCATAGCACACACAGTTTAGGCTCAAGCTTTCGTCCCCTAGTCAAGCACCAGCTCAGCTTAGCACCATGAGACTCTAGACAATACCTCACAAATCTTCTGTACCCCAGGACTTACTGACCAGAACGGGTCAGTAGTTCATCCTAGTAGTTATAAACACATGCTGACACTACTTCCATGGGTGCAGCTGTGTCAG
Organism: Lissotriton vulgaris; assembly: GCF_964263255.1. Classification (NCBI taxonomy): domain Eukaryota; kingdom Metazoa; phylum Chordata; class Amphibia; order Caudata; family Salamandridae; genus Lissotriton; species Lissotriton vulgaris. The sequence goes on along the minus strand of NW_028251109.1, from coordinate 128,863 downwards.
AAAGTACCTGTAGTTTCAGAGCTCCGCGGGGGGACCAAACCAAAGGTGAAGCTAGCTCCCAATTCCCTTTCGCCACTGAGCCGGATTTCTCTTGCTACAGGGACGTCAGGGAAAGGGGAAGTGGATAAGACAAACAGAGAGACTGCTCACACAGAAATCTTCTCCCGCTCTAGGATTAGTGAAGATTCATTCTGCAAAACATAACAACAACATTACTAAGTTCTGGCCTTCAATATGCTAAATTACTCAACTAATCACTTTAGACCATATCCCAAGTACCTGTGTATGTGTGAGATTTAGCTGCTCTCTAGTAGGTCTCAAAAGTATCTGCGGTGTAGAAAAGTCTTTGGAGCCTTGCTGCCCTGAGCACAGAGAATTCAGTATAGGTGGTACACAAGAATATATATATATATTATTATCTACTTGTAGACTCTGTATGTAAGGTAGATGATAAGTAGCTCCAGTTCACTACATCAATAGAAGCCTGCCAAATATTCAGTTCCAAAAGCAGTTGAGTTTAATGTCTTAGCTGGCAGTGAATGATTCAAGGAATTCCACTGAGACTCCAATTAAACATAAGTGGCTGAGCAACATTACAAGTAATTTCCAGACATAGATAACTGGTTCGAGCTCACCAACTTCTAGCTGCAACTGCCGCTGAATGAAGAGCTGTCAGTGAAGCATGCCGCTGCCTGGGTGACAAGGAATTCAGCTCACGCCGACCAAGTTCTGTGGAGCTGGATAATTTCGTGTCAGACGAGAAAGGGGAATTATAACTAGTGAAAGGATCCGCAAAGAAGCCTCGCTGAGGAAGTCCGTGAGGCTAGCGGGGAAAAGGAGGGGTGACAGACGCGGCCGAAAACAGCCGCCGGAGCCTCGGGAAATGAACTGAAAGGAGGGGACAGGACTTAGTTACTAAACCTGACTGACCTCTACTATAATTGTCACCAAAATAGCTAACTACGAAAAGAGCGCAAATGACACGTTCGCCTCTCGGAAAATCTTCAGTTGAAGTGCGACGTTTAAAAAACGCTCGCGCTCCAAGTACACAGAGCCAGCGTTCGAAGTAAACACTAGAACGCTAACTGACTAAGCTATCTCTGGCAACAGGGAAATGCCTGCTCTATGCGCAGCGATAATTAGCAACAAGCTGAGTCCAGCTGGTGGGAGTGGGTGAGGACTTAATCCAGAAGGAAGACTTGGTAGTGGAGGACACCTGCAAAGAGCGGTCTGCAATGGGTTCAATCCTGACAAGCTGCCAAGGCACATGACTTCACAGCATAAGACACACAATTTGAGCTCACGCTTTAATCCCTGAGTCCTGCACCAGCTTACCTCAGCAACAACAGACTCTAGGCAATACCTCACTTAATTTCCATAACCCACCACTTTCACACCGGTAGGGGTGAATACTTCACTTCGCACCCCCTCCATAGCACACCCTACACACCCCACAGAGGTTACAGTGCTCCTACCCTCCTAATTCCCACTTTTTTTGCCCTTTTTTACCCTTACTCGCTTCAATGACGTCACAAAATGGCGGCCAACACCTCCTAGTTGCAACCGCTTGCACCACTCGCAGCCAATAAGCAGCAAGCTTGTGCTCGTAACGCCTCAGCCAATCAGATGGCAGAATTCCTAAATATCGATATCTGTAAATTTCAATATTTCTCAAAAACTACTGAATGGATTTACACCATATAAACAAAAGCGTGCCTTCTAGACCAAGACCCTTCTCCCTGCCAAATTTGGGGTAATTCCGTTCACCCGTTCGACCTGTAGCCTTGTCTAAAGTGTCCTATGGAAATTAAAATGGAGAAAACATGTTTTGGGACCCCCCTTTTTTCTCAGCCCCCCCTTGATGAATCACCCCCAAACTTTCAACATAGGAGCTGATATCAACAAAGAATTAGTTTTGAAAATTTCGCAAAGATTCGTTAATCGGCGTCAAAGGTATTGGGAATAGAATGTTGCGATTTTCCTATGGTAAAAAAGGTCCTGACTATAACTACCTAGGTAATATATATATTACCTAGGTAATATATATATATATTTCAAACCTTCCCTGCAATTGAGGACACACTCCCCAGCCGGTAGTTTTCACAAACATTTATTCATTTGAAACTGGCATTTCAGTCCAATCTTTTCATCCTCTTGCCTAACGCGTTGCAGAGCATTCTTGCTCCTTCCTCATAGGCATTTGAAACACCCAGCAATCCTCGCAGCCACAGTTCAACTTACTGCTTTTAAATTACTGGAGGGTAAAAATTAAGAGCAAAATAAACCAGAAGCTCTGAGATGCTTTGCAAATATTCCATTAGGATTGTGCTTGCGGCTAGGGACTGCGTCCTCAATTGCAGGGCAGGTTTGGAAAAAAAATATATATATACATACATTTGTTCTATTGTGTTGAACATTTTTTCAAGTTTCTGGAATGAGAACGCTGTTTTAATCATGTTTATTTTCACTTGATTATAATGACTAGTTTTAAAGTTTATTATATTCTTATGTCTTTCGGCCTTGGATGATTTGCTTGGTTTTCATGTCTACCCGGCTGTAAAAATCTAGATTTTAGGTGAAAAGGGAAGCTTTTGTTGTTGTGACGATAAAGACACCTCGTCCCTTTTCTTTGTACTAGGGTGACTCCTTTGAGTTTCTGTGTTTTAAAGAAGGACGACTACTAAAGCGTGCTTTCAACTCTGAGGCACCTGGGACAACATAAAGGATTTGTTGAGAAGATCTCTAAAAACCGGGAGAAGCTTATCCATATCAAGCTCCAAAATACCAAGAGAGGGCGGATCAAAGGGAGAACCAGACTTAACAGAGGATTTACCGAACTGTAGCTCAGAGAGCTTGTTAGGTTTAAACTAAAGTAACCTATCAAGGTCAGAAGAAGGTTCAAACCAAAGGTCAAAACAAGGAACATTGTTTGCGTCCTCCGGAAAGGAGGAGTGGTATATGCTGCCAGTTTGTGTTGTGATTTATTGTTGGTGTTTTTTATGCTGATTCTTCGTTTGCTGTATCTGTGATCAGTTGGGTCTGGGAGTTAATCCAGGGCTTGACAGAAGTAACTTGAGGTCGGCTAAGGTTTGAATAGATTTGACTCTCTGATTTGAGTCTTAGGTTTGTGAAGCGGCGCTCGTATGGTTGCCTCGTTGGCTGCTTTACTCATTTATGCCACGTTTTGTGACTGACTTTGGCACAGATCGGAACTTCCTTGATTCTCCCACTTTGGTTTCATGATCCCTCATTGTTATTAACACATCGCTGTAGGAACAGTCACTTTTCACTTACATTGTGAATATAGGACTGCAGAAGTTGTGCAGTTTTTGCAGAACTGCCACACTTGTAAGACAGTGAACTTCAGAACAATGTTTTTCACGTGGGCTCATCTACAATATTTCTTCTTCTTGAGTAGTGGAAATCTAGTACTTATCATATGTTCCACAGATATGTGTGGCTCAATTCCCTGCATGCAGGCTTGTGTCTTTCAAATAGGAAACATAACCATTTTAATAACATTCCTTCAGTACACAAAACTATGCAGTCTATGTTACTACAACACCTGCAACTACAACACCTCTTACAACATCCCATCCACTATGTCTCCTGATGTTACATCTTCACTATGGGTAGAGGGAATCTCACCTGATTCCCTCCTTTTTTAATTTGTGACACTTACCTGGGGCAGTATTACATAAAGTTCCCCGGGGTCACAACAGGCATTTGCACCCACTCTACGCACCCCCGGGGCATGTTGGTATTACAGAAGGGGCCACAGATGCTTGTGCGGCCTATTCTGTAATACCAATCGCACTAGCGCACATAAAGCAGCAGTGCTATCTGCTGGGGACATGCCCTCATTTCCTTGGGGGCGTTCCCAATGCAAATGAGGGAATCCCTTTGCATCTGCGCCCCTTCCCGTATTACTGACGCTGGCCCAGAACCAAAGAAGTTCTCAGGGGGCACACTCACAGTGCAATACCTTCAAGGTGGGGCACTGTGAGCGCACCCCCTGAGAGCAGCCCTCTGGTGGGGGGAAAGGGTGTTCCATGGACCCATCAGACATCCCCTTGCAGGCGGGTCATTGACTGCACCCGCCTACAAGGGGATCTACAATCCCCTTTGAAGGTGCAGGCGGGTTGCCGCCTGCAGAGTGAAAACATGAGCGGCTTCAAAGCAGCCGCTGTGTTTTTCACCAAATGCGCTGCCGCCAGGGCAGCACGAGTTCACGGCTGCCCTGAGAGCAGCACATTCATGGTAACAGAGCGCATTTTTTTTATTTGCGCCTGGCGCAAACAATGAAAATCCGCCTTCTCTCTAATGCGGCCCGATATTGTTAATTAAATAAATCTCATCCTAAACTTTTGTAACATAAATGACCTTTGGAATGGCCTGTCAGGAGATTTAGCGAAGGCTATCTAGTGGTCAGAAAGTGTAGTGAAGGCAGTGTGGTGAGGGTGCACCAAAACAATGTAATATTCAGGCAGCAAAGCCAATTAAATTCACATTGTTGACCTCCGTATGTAAATTTCAAGGCATTTATAAAATCCAGGACATCTTGATGTCTTGATAGAGGGCACTCTGCAGGCTGTTGCTGCAGAATCTGGTGTCCTGGACATGGGTTCTGATTTTATACTTGTTACAAATAGCAATTGTTTAGACCTAAAAGCGTCCGCCAGAGGAAGGGAAACATATAATCTACAGCTAAATGAGCCCCGGGGCTGCATAATTATTGCAATGTCCCTGAAATGTGAATTGCCTCAATTATTCAGCCTGTGATGCTTGAAGAATAACAACGCAGAAGGTTCCTGGGAGGCGAGTCAGGACAAACATGACAACTAACAAGGGTGAAGTTGTGCTTTCCCTTTCAAACTGTTCTGTGCTCATGGGACAGATTTTATTTTCTATCTAAGCACCATATGTTCAACTGAGATTTCAACCAGCAGAACCTCATCTACCAAGTCAATACCAGACTTTCTACAATATTTTGCTCTTCGAAGCCTCCCATGATTCATTGACGTCAGACCAGCAATATGGCTGAGGCTATTTCTGCCCTCTCAGTTTGTGTCTTGTAATTACTCACCACAATACTTCCCTCCATTTTATTTTGTATGTATTCGCTGCACATTGACAGCTCTCAATGGCTGATGACGGCTAGACATGGTTTTGCAAAAACAGTGTCATTAGCTTATCTTTATTTTAGCCTAAAGCAATTATTGTTGTTACGTTTGTGAAGGCTACGTTTGCTATAATACTCCTGTGGGCAAGATGGGAAACTTTGTGTTAAATGAAAAATTAAATCGAACCCTGCATGTGGGGTACTTGAATATTGAGCTGCAATTATTGTCTTACAGAAATTTAGGTCCAGGTGGGCCTGGACTGTTCTTATTGAACAGGGCAGAGACTGATTTGCATATAGCTGGGTCCAAACTGATGTGGCATGGTGTGCAAAATAACAACAGACTGGGATGTGGCCTAAGTATTTATCAGTGGCTGAGAATAATTCAGCGATACCAAAAGGGATGATGGACGGAGCGATTGAGCAAATCAAACACTCACCCCTGTCAACTGATCTGAGTTTAATCCATCACCATTCTTTAGCTCACTCCACCACCCCAGTTCAGACATGGCCATATGCAAATCAGTCTGACCCTGTGCCTCATGGGAACAGTCCAGCCCGAACTGCCAAGCCATGTCTTCCCTGGACCGGATACAAGCATCCTGGGACCGGTTTCGGAATAATAATCCTCATCAGTTAGGCTATCTTGAATCCAGTGGTAGAGTGAGCAAGGGACCCACGTATGGGCATACCCTGCCAACTTAGGGCAGTTCGGGCTGGACTGTTCCCATGAGGCACAGGGTCAGACTGATTTGCGTTAGCCATGTCTGAACTGGGGTGGTGGAGTGAGCTAAAGAATGGTGATGGATTAAACCCAGATCAGTTGATTGGAGGGGAGTGTTTGATTTGCTCAAACGCTCCGTCCATCATCCCCTTTGGTATCGCTGAGAATAATTCAGGCATTCCACACATCACTTTTTTGTATACCTCCAATTTAGCATTTGGCAGGCAGCCCGCCACCTGTAGGTGTGGCGGACGACATTACGTCTGCCACCATGACAGTGTCCTTCCACACATCACTTTTTTGTATACCTCCAATTTAGCATTTGGCAGGCAGCCCGCCACCTGTAGGTGTGGTGGACGACATTACGTCTGCCACCATGACAGTGTCCTGCCAGCTAAATGTAGAGTTAACCACCTGCCCAGTAGTGATATTGGTACCTTCAGAAAACCTAATGACCCTGACACCCAGGCGTGGGTGTCAGGGTCACCCCAGGGTTGAAGGGGTTATTATTTATTTTTTCTGACTCTGGCTGTGACGGAGAGAAAAAAACAGGACATCAGACCACTAGCCCAAAATATGATGGGCAGTGTGCTGCCCTTTCTCCAATAGCCAGAACTCCATTAGGCCATCCATGTTAGATTCAGGTGGATGGAACTTTAAATTGGTCCCATTGTGTCCTCAATGTCGTTAAAAAAAATATTTTTTACACACGAGTTAATAATATAAAATTAACACTCCATGAAAGGGTATTTATGAACATGATATTTTGTTATTAATATTCTGAGATACAACCCTCCAGGCATCATTTGTCTCAGATATCCCTTTACTGCCTTCAGCAGGATACTGCAAGATAACTTGTCAATGCCATACCTTTTTGAGGGAAAGAAAAAGGGTTAAGACAATGCTACTTTCCGTTAAATCTTATAAAGCTCTTTCCAAGAAGGTTGAGCTCTCCTGTGTTGACTCATCATGCTTATCAATACCATAAGCTCTGATGCTGAGCTGTCTGACCTAGCACCCAGTAAAGACTAGAGGGAATAATAGTATCCATCAAAACATAAAGGAAACCAAAGTTAACGTATTAGGAATTCTCAAACCTAAATTAAATCTCAAAATGTCCCTCAGTCTCTATTTAAACCCCTTTGACTGGCTTGCAATACCATTACGTATGTTATTGAGTACACACAGGATGGCTCTGTAAACCCAAAATACACTTCTCAAGAGGTAAATTGACCAATCCTTGTGTATTTACAATAATGACATGTCAATGTGAATATTGGAGAATAAGGGGCAGATTTATGAGTTCTGGCGCATCTCTGCAAATCAGCAGGGATGCGCCAGAACTGATGCGTCACGCAATTCCCTCCTTGCGGCACCACAGATGCGCTGCATTTACAATGCGGCGCACCAGGGTGCAAGGAAGGGCAGATGCGTGATGCATCATGTGGTGTACGGGCGGCGCATTGCTGGAGTAGCGTTGCAAGTGCGACGCAACTCCTGCAATGTACAGAGGCCACCCATACATAACGTAGTGTGTCACTCCTTACGCCTGCTTCAAGCAGGCGTAAGGATTTGACGCAGCAGCCTCGTAAAACTGACTCAGTGAAATCTTGTAGATTTCACTGCGTCTGTTTTACAGGGCTTTCCTACGAGGGAACGCCCACCCTGCGACAGAACGCCCACATGAAACCTGACGCAGGTTTCATGTGGCGCAGGGCTTTACAACGTGAGGCATCTGCCTAGATGCGTCACGTTGTAAATAGGTCGCAGGGATGCGCCATGTTTCCGCACCGTTGCGTCACGCAACGGCGGCGTAAATGTGGCGAAAGTCCGTCATAAATCTGCCCCTGAATATTTAAGGGCAAATCCCTAGGCTTAGAGAAACACGCATTGTCCAAAAGCACGTTTTGAGCCCAAACAAAACTTTAGGGAACACTGCATCATAATATGGCTATAGAGTCACTTTTGAAATGGCTCCTCTGTATTCTATGCAGGCCAGCCAAAACTTGCCAGACACATGTGCTGCACTAGTGTATAGAACTGGCCCTGTTATAAAAAACTGCGATGTTAACATGGTGAGGATAAGATATGTCTACATTTCCAACATACAGTGTTTGCCAAAATCTCTGACTTTAAGTTGGCAGTTTATAATATACCTGGGTATATGACAAGTTACTGATATGCCCCTGCCTTTTCCAACCCCAGATGGGGAGGGTACAAGGCGAAGACACCTTTTGACCCACAGCCAGGACACAAAATAGAGACTCAGTATGTTCCAAGAAGTCTCCCACAGTTGGGCTGTCCCAAAGGATTTCAAGTGTAGAAATTGGGGTGGAAGTTTGATTAAGTGAAACCAAGGGATAGATTGAAACCACTTTATTGTCCATGGGTGGGGTGGATGTTAATGCCCTGGTCGCCTTACTTCCCAGCATGGTGAAGTACAGGAAATGGCCAATCATCAACAGGACCAAGGTAGAGGCTCGGAGGGATACACTAAACAGGCTGACCACATTGGTGGACCCAGCCACCAGCCATAGTGGCTGGGTAACCCATTATGAAATGTAGGGCCTTCCTGAATCAGTGTATGGGCACAAGGGCTCACACAGCCCATCAGGGAAGTCACAGGCGCATGGAAACATGTCTTAGATTCCCTCAACAAAGCAGAAGTGCACGAGGCATGAGAAACCAGCCTCAAAACTTCCCATGGCTTGGAAGGAATCTGACACCCAACAGGCAGATCCGAAGCCTAAATGGGAAGATGAGCCTGCCCCAAAAGGCCTGCCAGAACTCTTTAAGGGTCATAGGGCAAAAGGACCCTCCAGTGAGCAATGCTGCCAAGCACAGAAAGAATACCCAACTCTTGAAGGCCTTCAGTGTTGTGAAGTGCTTTGAATGTGAATGTGAGCAGTTTGAGTTGGGTGCGTTTGTAGATTGGGAGCCAGTGCAGTTCTGTGAAGTGTGGGGTAGTGTGGGTGCAACGAGGTAGGTTGAGACTGGGTTTACTGATACTGCCATGCCAGGCTTGTTGATCAGGATGATTCTGAGATTTCTTGCTTGGGTGGTAGGGGAGTGTGAGTGTGAGAAAATGGTTTGATTGTTGAGGAGGGTGTGGAACCTTCTAAAGCAATATCCACAATCCCCGTCAGAGTGAACCACTTAAGTCACTAAATTATCCTGTGCTTAACTCTCTGATAGCTTAGCACAAATCAGCCAGGCTTAACTAAGAGGCAATGTGTAAAGTATCTACGCAGCACTTAAACAGTAATAAAGTGAAAACACAACACAAGAAAATCTCACACTAAATTAGAAAAATAGAGTACAATGTAAGACATTGCTTGACACCAAAATGACAAAAATCCAATTAACAGGTCCGGAGATATGCAGTTTTAAAGGTTTAGGTAAAAAGAATACTTAAAAGCACAAATCTCCAACTGTGGTAATCGGGTCGCCCCAGAACGGCATAAAGTTGTAAGTTCAGGTCAACTGTGAAGGAGCACGGTCTGGAAACAGGGACCAGGTTAGGCCCACTGAGAATTGTACCTTATGTCCTTGACATGGAGTACTCTGCCACTCAGCAGTGGTTGTGAGGAGTCATGCAGGGTCCTGCCTCTAGTTGCGTTGGGCTGCATCTGTTCCGATGAGGATCTACAAGGGCTGTGATGTGAGATACTGCATTGAGTTGCATAACACTGCATCTGTTCTGATGAGGAGCTACGAGGATTGCGTTGGGTTGTATCTTGCTGCACCGGTTATGATGGGGCCTACATCTGGGCTGGCAAAACACCTTTATCCTCACTGCGAAGGGTCCAGGACTGGGGAGGTACCACTTGAGGGGTTAGGACTCACAGTAGGCAGAGCCAGGTGCAGGGTTAAATTGTGTTGGAGCCCTTGGAGCTGCTCTGGTCCTGGGTTTAAGGTGCATGTCCAGTCCTTCTTCCTCAGGCAGCAGGGCAGATGATCAGTCCTTTTTGCAGGCAGAGCAGTAGAGCAGCTAGGCAGTCCTTCTTGCAGCAAGGCAGTACTTCTTGAATCAGAGCAGCAGAACATTCCTTTTTCTGAGCCTTCCACAGGTCCAGAAGAAATCTGAAGAATGGGTCTAAGGGTCCAATATTCATACCCCGTGCCCACATTGTAGTGGGAAAGCTTCTGGAGTTTTCCCCCTACAGAAGTACCTGGAATTTCCTGCCTCTCTGTCCTTGTCCCAGTCTGTCTGAGAGCACAATAGGCATGTGTGAAGTCCTTTTTTGTGTGTGCTGAGCCAGTGCCTTTGAAGTGCAAGTGTGGTAGCTGACAATTGTGCCTCCCTAACAAGTCAGAGATGGACCAGCCTGCCAGTACCAGACCCTCTATTGTGGTGCTTTCTGGGAAGAATAAACAAAGGCTAACCGCCAACTACACCTAGTCAGGAACCAAATGGTTAGGACAAGCAAATGCCAGCTTTCTTTCTAAAAGTGGCGTTTTCAGAATTGTGACTTAAAATCTGACTTTACCATTAAAGAGAATTTTAAATTACAATTCATTTGATACCAAACTTAGGGCCATATGTAGGAGGCCAAATACCGGTTGGTAACGGCCGATTTCGTCCGTTACCGATCGGTATTTGGAATTTCAGATGTAGGGGGCCAAAATATTTCCGAATCTGTAAATTTACCAAATCGGTAAATTTACCGATTCTGTAAATTACCGATTCGGTAAATTTACAGATTCGGTAATATGGGATGTAGGTGGCACTGAAAACAGTGCCACAGGCCCTAAATAATTCGTTATTTACCATCAAATTCTATTTGATGGTAAATAACGAATTCCTGTGTACATGCACATCTGTGCATGTACACCTGTGCCATGTGACACACATACATGCCCTTAGTGCATGTGACACACATACATGCCCTTAGGGCATTTATGTGTGCCACATGGCACACAAGCCTGAATCCGGGGTGTAACAGGGTGTCAAAGTGACACCCTGTCCCCCTTGTAAAATCGGTAATTTTACCAAATCGATATTTACAGATTCGGTAATTGCCATTGGTTCCTATGGGCCTCAAGGCCCATAGGAATCAATGGCAATTACCGAATCGGTAAATACCGATTCGGTAATTACCGAATATTACCGATTCGGTAAGTATTTTGGTAAAAATACCTACATAGCATTTACCGATTTGTAAATACGGAATCGGTAAAATTCGGTATTTACGAATCGGTAAATGCCATTTACCTACATATGGCCCTTAGTGTTCTTACCTACCTCCAATCAAACACTAGCACTTAAATGTAATAAGGTAACCCAATGCTATTCTATGGGAGAGGAAGGCATCACAGTAGTAAAAAAAGAATTTAGGGAGTTTTTACCGGTATGCACCTGTTACAACGCATTTTTTACTCCGCACTACCATTACAACGCGACTTTTACAACGCATACCATTACAACGCATTGCGCTGGGGGGCGCTCTAGGATAGGGAATAAGTATAATTTACTATCCAACACCTTCCCTAGGGTCCACGGGGACTGGAGTTAGAATAGTAAATTATACTTACCACTATCCAGCACCCCAAAGCGATATGCGTTGTAATGGTATGCGTTGTAATGGTCGCGTTGTAATGGTAGGTAGTTGTAACCGTATGCGGAGTAACGTCATACATCCGTTTTTACCACCAGGATACGTCTGACTTAAAAGTACATGTCCAACTTTTTAACTACAGTGAAACCTGCCCTATGGGCTAGTTAGATCCTACCATGGTGGGGACGTATCTATACTAATATCATAGAGAGAGAGCCCAAACCTTTGAGGCGGGTAATCTCAGGAACCACAGCACCAATCACAACACCCAATACAGAGTTGGAAAGGGCAGTTGCAGCAGAAGGACATAGGCTATGCAGACGCCCACCATATACATTTAAAAGGTAAAAGAACCGTGCCAGCAAAGTAGTCCCTTGTGGGCGTTTCTGCATTGTGCTGGGGGCGTGACAAACGCTGGGGGCCTGTGGTACATTCCGTCCTTCATGCCATGTCTAATATTGTGTGCTGTGGGCGTGTGCTGGGGGCCTGGGCGTGTGTGGGGTGCGGGATTACGGAAAAAAAAGAGAGCGTTGTGCCCAATATTTCATTGTTTTTTCTTCCCAGGTTCTGTACATTCCAGCTCTGGGTGTGCTTGCCCCGCGCTCCCAGTGACGTGCACCTGCTTTACTGTATGGAGGTCAGGCATGGCGCTATTCCCAAGGGCCGGAAGGAGCACAAACAGGGGCCATTGTGCAGGAAATGTAATCTCGCCTTAACTTCCGGTGACGCCTGAAGAGCACACTGGAGATTTTCCACTTCTGTTGCGCACAGGCCTCGCGCCACGCACATCCAGACACAAGGCCCGCCTCCACGGAAATAGCAAGAAAGAGACTATCCCTCCCCCGGGAATATGTGATGATATTCCACAAACCAACATCCCGCATACCATCACTCCGCAATTTTTATAACGCGGGACTATTACTCCGCAAAGACATCATTTCTAAAACTTTTACAACGCATATGACTTTATCACGCATGCCATTATAAAGCAAATGCATGTGTGGTAAAGTCATATACATTGTAAAAGTACATTATTAAAACATCAAATATATGTTTGTATATATGTGTATTTATATATACATATTTTTGCATTCCAAAGTGCCCTGAAGCTTAGGAGGTCACTCGACAAAGCCTCCCCATACGGCTTTCAAATGCAACCTGCTTCAGTGCTCCTTTTCAATTTGAATTTGCCAACGCGTTTCAGGATTACAAATCCCTTCTTCTAGGGCTGCCAAAAACCAAACACCTGAGCTTCGCATTACGTTCAAATTTCAGCTTTATTTATCATCATTGCAACCCTCTTCTGGGCGCATGCTCAGTTCAGTTAGTTAGTGCATGCTGGGAAACGGACTTCCAAATGCGAGCGTTTATTCATCCCTTTTGGTAAGTTCAAGTGTTTTTTTGCAATCTTCAGGCTATATATATATACGTTCCAAACTCCTGCAAATCGGCCCTGGATCCCGACACAGAAAAGAGCAGGTACAGACCACACAACAGCTCTGAAGATGCTTTCAAAGGTTGTTTATTGCTCCCTTGTCGCCAGGATGACGCGTTTCGGCTATGTCACGGTAGCCTTGATCACATGACAGTAGGAACCAATAACTGTGATTTAAATACTGTGCACCATCAGATTGAAAGGGCGTCAACAATAAATAGACATAGAAAACATACTTTAAAATCACAATCCGAGAATAAAACTGTTTGTGTAAAACCTGGTACAAATGCAAAATTTCATATTGATAAAATGAATGGACGGCATGTCTAAATTCAATATATGTGTCCTACCATGGCTAATCACCTCGGATGATATATTAAAACTAAAGTAAGTCTGTTTAAAATAGTCTATATACATATTGTTGACAATAGATGTACTAAAAACCCAATCTGGTTAAGAAAGTGCTAGTGCAAACAATTAATAAAAAGCAAAAAACGTGCAAAGTGCAACATTCCTTGTAAACTTAAAAAGGAAAATATATCAATCATTTTATCAGTAAAAGGATTTAAAATAAATTCATAATAAGAATGGAAGCAAGGGGGTAAAGCACGTGTGAACCCCTATTATGGAGGATTACATGTTTTTTATAATAACCTTTTGTTGGTGTACATGGCATACGAATACTGACACAGGATGTAGTCGTGACAGCCTACTGAATACAGAACATTATGGCATAGTGCCCTTATCCCATTAATAAGATGCTGTCAACAGAGACAAATAACCAATCCCCTGCAAACATGTATTATGCAAAAGCTGGCTTAAATAATGGTGAAATTGATGACACTCTCCCCATTTTATGATGGGAAATCATAACTCAGGAGGCTGTGGGTACAAAAAAACTCTCAAAGACAATACGTAGTTACCACTGGTGCCCAGTACTAGATGACTAAAATAACCAGGAATCCCATTGAGGTAAAGGCTAAAAAAGTTGATTAATAACTGATCGATACACAATCAGAGGAGACTAATAACACTAGTATTCCATTATAGATTCATAAAAAAACAGTGCAAGTCTTCCCCTGTGTTCATCCCATTAGGGATCCTGGTATCTAAAAGTAATATATATTTACTTTCCAATTGTCTTAGGGTTTTCTCCCTATTGCCTCCCCTGATGTTTTTGGGTACTGCATCTATGATAAAGTACTTGAGGTCATTTAAGTTCTTTTTGTGGACCGATTCAAAGTGGCGCACCACTGGATAATTCACATCTGAATTGACAATTGCTCTGAGGTGTTGGAGGATACGGTTAAAAGCCTGCAATTTAGTGCTCCCAATGTACTTGAGTCCACAAGTACATTGGAACACATAAACCACAAAATCAGTGCGGCAGGTGAAATGATCCCTAATCTGAATGGGTTTAGGATCAAATGCAGAGTGGTATTCACTGGTATTGATACCAAACTTGCATGCTCTGCAAGAGATCCATTTAAAAAAAAAACATTTATCTGATAACCAGTTTGTCTTAATCACTACCTCAGGGCTGGATTTGACAAGAGCATCCCTCATTGAAGGAGCTCTTCGAAAAACAATAGATGGTTCATCTGGTAACAGTGAAGCCAAACTGATATCGGTTTTAAGCAACGGCCAATGTTTCTTCAATATCCCCCTCACCTTCCTCTCTTCACTATTGAAAGTTGTTATCATGCTGATTTTGTCACTAGATTCCTCTTTCTTATTCTTGGGTAATGTGTGGGTGGAATTCACATTTACAGAGGTAAAATATTCCTCTCTATTGAATTGGTTAGCCTTTTCTTTGGCTTCTTGTAACATCGAGGCATCATAGCACCTGGCACAAAATCTCATGAAAGCTTCATTCTGGCATCTCTCCAAATCTGCCTCCGAGCTGCAGATCCTACGCATCCTCAGAAACTCCCCATAGGGTATGCTTCTGACAAGATGATTAGGATGCAAACTACTGACGTGCAATATCGCATTGCCCGCTGTAGGTTTTCTATGGAGTCGGGTCTGCAGTGTACCTTCCGAGATGTACATTTCTACATCTAAGAATTGAATCTGATTGGTGCTAATTTGGGAGGTGAATCGTAAATTAAGTTGATTTTCATTGATTTTGTTGACAAATTCAGTAGCCGATTCTACAGAACCCCTCCACACCATGCAGATATCATCAATGAAGCGCCAGAAATGCACTATACAATTGGGGAATAAACTGGCAAGTGCACCCATAAGGATATGCTCCACCGACCACCCTACATGTAAACATGCATAGGTGGGGGAAAAGCATGCCCCCATAGCCACTCCCCTCAACTGTTGATAAATCTCTCTGTTAAACAAAAAGTAGTAATTATTCAAACACAGTTCTAGCATTCTGAGTAGCATAGTGCTATGTTGACTATATGCAATGCTATGTTTCCCGAAATACAATTTTACGGCATTAGGTTCATCCACATGAGATATACTGGTATATAGGGAGTTTATATCTAAAGCAATAAGCACAAATTCACTTTCCCGTTCTATACCATTGATTTTAGAGAGGAAATGTCCAGTGTCCTTGATGAAGGATGGTAAGTCTTCCACATATTCATGCAAAAAATGATATACATATCTGGAAATGGATTCCAATCAGCTCCCCTGAGCGGAGATGATTGGTCGCCCAGGTACAGGAGAAATTTGCTTATGGATTTTAGGAATCAGATAAAAGAAGGGTGTAACCGAGAAGTCATTTAAAAAAAAAGCATGTTCTTGTTTACTCACTAATCCTTCACGCTTCCATTGATTTAATTCCTTGTGTATGGTGTCTTTAAGGCACTTAATATCGTTAAAGCTGCCTTTCCTATAACATGTGGTGTCACTTAAATGGTTTTCCGCCTCTTCCATATACTGACTCCGGGGCCGGATGACTGTATTACCCACCTTATCAGCCTTGTTAATTATCAGGTTGGAGTTGCTTCTTTGTTTTTTCATCAGATTACTGTATTGTTTTTCCATGTATTTGATTCGTTTCCTTCTTCGTGTGATTGTATGTTGTAGTCCTTTCAAATCCTCCACCACAATGTCACAAAATGCATCAATATTATCCTTGGGCATCACAGGATAAAAGGCTGAAGGAGGTTTGAATGTAGTGGCACAGGGTCGATTCATAGGGATAACCATGTTCGATAAATTTTCTTGGGTGGTGCCTATATCAAACTCTTCATCACGAGCCAACTCATGGGCAACTCTAAGGGCTTTTTTTATCTGATATCTGAAACACACTAGATGGTTGGGAATTGTCAATAATATCAGATGCCCGAACCTGAGCATTGGATAATTTGAAATGCTTTTTAAGTTTGAGCTTGCGGATAAATTTGAAGACATCTACACGTGTTTGCACATAGTTGAGAGAGTTATTAGGATAGTAAGAGAGCCCTAACGAGAGGAGCTGCATCTCCGCCTTAGATAGAATAGTATCTGAGAGATTATTCACTGTGTTTTTATCAGAATCACTTGGCTCATGATTTAAAACTGACATAGTCTCATTGTCATTGTCCTCACAAACTGTAGACTGAAGAGCAGGGGACATCATTGTTATCACTTCTTTCCTTTCCCCCTGCCTCTCTTTGCGAAGCCTCTGCATCCTGAGTTTCCTCCTTGCACTGCATTTTTTGTTGTTTGGTCTTTGTTTAATTTCCGCTGCTGTCGAGTTAGCGGTCGCAGTGTCTTGAATCTGTCTTCTACGAGAAAACCCAGTTCCTCAGAGGGGGTATATTTAGTGGGTACTTTGCCTTGATTAGAGATACTAGCTGCTCCATTATCCGAGTCAAAGCTACTTGCCGCTGAACTCAATTCAGTCTCAGATAATTCTACTCCATGATTGACTTTGGATGTGAGATCAGTGTTTTTAGGTACCAAGGCTTGTCGCTTTGCATTATCAAATTTGCGAGCGAACGTGAATATTCTTCCCGTTTCATAGTCATTTTTATCGCGTGCAAATTTGTATTGCTTTCTAGTGCTGATTGTTTCTTGGTGTTTTACCCCTGCACCCCATAATCATAACCCACCCTTACTCCTTAAAATACCCCAACACCCTTAAACACTAACCCATCTTAACCCTATAAATATACCCTGTACCCCAAAACCCAAACCTATCCCTAAACCCTAAAAATACCCCTGTACCCCAAAATCCAAACCTAGCCCTGAACCCTATAAATACCCCTGTACCTCAAAACCCAAACCTACCCCTGAACCCTAAAAATACCCTTGTACCCCAAAACCGAAACCTAGCCCTGAACCCTAAACATAACCCTGTACCCCAAAACCCAAACCTACCCATGAACCCTAAAATACCCCTCTACCCCAAAACCCAAACCTACACCTGAACCCTTAAAATACCCCTGTATCCCAAAACCCAAACCTACCCCATAACCTTAAAAATATCCCTGTACCACAAAACCCAAACCTAGCCCTGAACCCTAAAAATAACCCTGTACCCCTGTACCCCAAATCCTAACTTTACTACTCCTAAATGCACTCTGTGAATACCAAAAGTCGTAAAGTTAGGATTTTGTCTCAGATTACTTTTGTGAATCGGGCCTGTAGTCTTCAATTCGTTCCTAAATTGGATCAGCATTGGGGAGGTCCTGAAGGATACAATTAGATTGTTCCACATCGTGGGTGCATAGATGGAAAATGCCTATTGTCTTGTTTTTTCTCTTTCACATGTCTTAGTCTGCAGCCTGAAGGCACCCTGGCTGTGGGTGTGCCAAGAACCACTTGATATGTTGAGATTGTCTACAACATAAGTGGGTGCGCTGGTTGTGATGACTTTGTAAATGAGGCAGCTGTTTTTTCTTGCCCTAGATGAAATGTGCTTTGGTGTGTAGGATCCCACAAGCCATGCCAGAGTGCCGTCTGGGAAGCCAATGAGCAGGGCATTACCACCATCCAGATATGTGAGTAAAAGAGATTGAAAATGGGGTTACCTTATTACATTTAATAAGTGCTAACTTTGGGTTGGTAGTGGATTGGAATATCGTGTTTAGATTCAAATTTAATTTAATTTAATGGTAAAGTTGGATTTTAAGTTACAATTCTGAAAATGGCCCTTTAAAAAAGTTGGCATCTTCTTGTCAAAGCCATTTGTGCCTTCTTCTAGAGTTCTAGGTCACATGACTGTGAATGGCCCTGCTATTGGGTTTTGTCCATTTCTCCCAGACAGTGCGACAAAGTGGGGCTAGGTGTTGGCTGGATGGGCCATCCTGTCAGGAGGGTTTGGGGCAGAGCTGGTACCTGCTGCACTTACACTTCAACAGTCTTGCATCCAGCTCATACAAAGGACACTGACACAAGCCTTTTGTCACCCGAAACCTTTTGGAATCTTGCATGGGAAGGAAAGAACTTTCAAGAACCAGGTGCGGGGTAACATGGGGAATCCCCCCACTTAAAAGGCTGACACCAGGTACATATATTTGACAATAAGAACACCTCTTCAATACATGCCTGTTCCTGTCAAAGATTTCTGAAAGACTGTCTTGACCCCCAGAGGACTTCCCTGCTGCTGCTACCAGAGGACTACCCTTCTTCTTGAAGGACTGCCTTGCTGCTTGAAGAACTGGACCATCTCCTTGAAAAAAGGAAAGCCAGAAGTGACTCCAAGGGCTATTTGGATAACTTCCTGTGTAATCTACAGGTACATAACAAGCTCGTGTGGCCTTCAACCCTGCACGCAGCCTCTGCTGGAGTGAGTCCTATGCTCACAAGGTGTGGACCCCAAGTCTTTAATCACTGTAAGTGGTGTAAGGGGTACTGCTCTAGCCTAACCTTAAAACATGGAACTTTAGCCAAAAACTTCCTGGAGAACCATCAGAAGACTGACACCAAACTGCCAGCTGATCTGCCCAAGATGAATTGCTAGTAGGCCTGACACCCAATAGATTCTTCTCCGTAGCATCAAACCCTGTTCAGCAGGACCTCTTGGCTTTGTGGAACCCTCTATGGCTATAGTCAGTAGCTTCTTCCCGCTGGAGGTTTTTGACTTCCAAAAAGTGATCTAAGGTAAAAATCTTCAACGTACTCGATGGTGATGAGCTCCTCATCAACAACAACAACCCCCTCAACCTGGAAACCCAGCTTTTGGCACTCTGAGCTTTATCCAAGTGTTATCAACTTCATTCAGTGGCTCCTCAACGCAAGGACTCTTCCTCAGACAAAGCCTTCTACTTGGCCCAGCTGCACTCTAGCTTCTTCTGGACTTTTCTTTAAGAAATGTTCTAAGTCCAGAGGTAAGCTGAGACCAGGCCTGACCCACCCCATGTATCCTACCTGAGATCTGTCATGGTTAGCCATACCTTTGCCACTCTGTCTTGCGCGGCTTGATACCTGCAGTTAACGCTTTGATCGTTGGTGTGCTATTATACATTAAAAAATCTTAATTCCAGTTCTATTGATTGGATTTTGTTCATTTTCGTGTCATTTTATTTAATGAAATGTTCTCTATTTGTCTAAGTTGATTTAGAATGTTTCTTGTGTTGTGTCATTACTTTATTACTGTTTGTGCACTAAGTAAATACTTCACAGAGCCCCTCTAAGTTGAGCCTGACTGTTTTTCTGCAAAGCTACCACAGGGTTGAGCACACTTTAACTCAGTGAGCTTCATGGTTCACCCTGATATGGATTGTGGTTTTTACTTGAGTAGGGTTTCCACCCCCCTCAAGCGATAACATAACTTATTACTCTGGACATCCAGGTCTGGATGATGTGCAAGCAGTGTTTGAGGTACTCTGTGTGGTGTAAGCAGTTTAACCTCATCAATGGAAGTGAGTGAATAATGCTAGATCACGAACAATCTCTAAATTCCGACAGGAATTATAACACTTTGTGCTCTTTCCTCTCATCACTTTGTATGAGTTTCTCCTAACCTTTTAAAGTGATCAAAGTCACTTCGCAATACATAAATATGCATTCTTTATGGCAAGCACAGGCATGTGCTTATCGAGACATGAATTAGAAAATGGTAAAGGAAGTCTGTATTTCTGTGGATGAACTATTTATCCTTGCATCTATCGCAATAAAGGTGACTACAATGTTATTTTAATTTGACCTGGAACATATTTAGATTTTCGTCTTTCTTTCCATACTCCCTTCCTAAATTCTTATGTTTAATTCACCGAGCTGCAATTCAGTCAGTATCCTACACCCCACACCAGTTTTGTTTTAAATGTATGATTAGACACAGGTATATGTCGAGTTATCTTCCCATAACAGGTCACCAATGAGTTTTTAGTATTGTAAGTGTATCAGTAAAAAACATGGCGGTCCATACATCATAGTGCAAAGTATATATGAAACAGTATTATGGAGCTTGTAATGACACTGTGGAGAAGTGTGGCTTACTGGTTAGAGGAGGCAGACCCTGATGCAGAGGTCAGACCCGGGACCAGGGTTCAATTCCCGACGCGGCAGGGTCTCGAGCTCAAAATGTCCACGAACTCGATAATTCTCACCTCGGTGCCTACTCGAATCATGGGTTCACACTCAGCAACTCTGGGCAATAGCTTGCTTAATCTCCACTACGGCCCCCGCGATGGGATGCCTGGTCTTCACCTTGGGGATGCCCAGTAGGGGTTATCTTGCAGGTAAAGCCAGGACGGGTTCCCAAAGCAAGCGCTAAGAGACCTGTTGGTGATTTGGCGCTATATAAATCGAAATTGACATAACATAACTTTCCCTATAGTGTAGCACAGTTTAACACATTTTGTTTTTGACAGCTAGTGACAGCTTAATTATGTTAAATAAAAAGTTCCACTCTGGCTGTCTGGGAAATAACTTTGGCAACCTTCAATATGTGTTAAAAATATCTTTCGCATTATCTTTAAATTCTTTGCAAAAAATCAGGGAAATGATTCATGTAATTGCTACTGTACGCTCCAGAATTTACCGAAGGAGAAGGGCCATGCGGTTTATTGCACCGTGGCCTGCTTGAAATCCAATTAAAGCAGATTAACAGTCTACAATAGGAATAATATGCAAATGAATGCATGCTGCACTCTTCACTCGCACAGAAAATATATATGCATGGGAAGTAGAATATTTTTGCATGTATTACCTGTCGCAAAGGCTAACGGTTCGTACTTTATTTACTGGTTTGTCTGCAGTCGGGGTTCAGTCCATATTAACCTTTTCTGTCAGAGGAAGGGATATATTAGAAGCTCAATCTAGCCCCACTAGGGCTGCATTGCATCTGTGCATATTGATTGATCAAGTTCTTTGCATATCAGGAAAGGCAGGGTTCAGTCCATGTTTTTGCCTGGTGTTACATTAGACCTATTGATGCAGTAGTTACAGCAGGAATGCCATTGTCATCCGATTTTAATTATGGAGCTATGAAAGCAGTAAAATTGCATCTGAAGGCTATTTTCTTTTATATTAAAAAAGAAAATCAGGTTGACTCTGGAAAGCATAGATGAAGGAAAGTAGACTTACTTGGGGCCAAATTATGAGTACGTCGATCCTGAGACAACCATGATGTTGGTCCGACCGCCGTCATCGCGTTGGGCCTCCTGCCCTATTGCGATGGTGGTGGTGGGACCACCATATGACCAAGCCCTCTGCTGGGATTCAGGATCCCAGGCTGGGGGGAAGAGGGGCTGAAAATGCTGGAGGTGCTGGAAGTATAAAAAGCCGTTATATGTGCAGTTACTATATTACCATAGCATGATTTTTTTAATTAAATTGATGTGGTATTACTGCATTACAACAGCAGTAAAGGCAATTTATTGAAAGAGAAAATTAAGCCTATTAGCACATGCAGGAATCTGGTGCTAACTCATAAAAGTGCATAAAACAGACAGGAACACAGGTTTCTCTGTTTCCCATTCTAAGCCTTTTTTTTGATAAACTTGCAATTTTACAAGGTTATTTTAATGATGGTCTTTGGGCCAGATGTATCAACATTGTATTTTGCGAGTTCTTATTAGTGAATTTTACCAATTTGCTATTATGGACTCGCAAAATGCAATGTATATAGGTTTCACGAATAAAATTGCGATTCCTATGCATTCCTTATTTGCGACTCTCAAATTGTGAGTCGCAAATAAGGAAATGCT
Source organism: Lissotriton vulgaris (assembly GCF_964263255.1). NCBI lineage: Eukaryota > Metazoa > Chordata > Amphibia > Caudata > Salamandridae > Lissotriton > Lissotriton vulgaris. The sequence continues at coordinate 106,923 of NW_028251109.1, read as the reverse complement.
TCCCATTCATTTCTATGGGCTGAGAGGTTCATCGAAATGAATGGGAATTGCATGCTCAATTTGCGAGTACCCAATAGGTACTCGCAAATTGCGCATGCAATTTCAATAGTGCAAGGCTGCCAAAAGGCCACTGTGATGCACCCCTTAAATATGCATGTGTGCACATGTGGCGCACATACATGCCCTAAGGGCATGTATGTGCACCACATGGCACTTAGAAAAATAAAAATAAATGCATTTTTCCAGGAATTTGCAAATTACCGCCAACTAGAAGTTGGTGGTAATTTGCGGTTCCTTAATGCAAAATCGAAATTTGCGATAGGTACATGAATTGCATTTAGGGAATTGCAAATTGTGATTCCCTAACTGCATTCGCAATTTAGGTAATCGCAATAATTGAAATTACCCATATTGCGAATTCAAAATGTTTGATTGGAAAACGCATTTTTGCGTTTGCAAACAGGCTGATTCTGTGAATCCGGCCCTTTGAGATCGCAAAAAGCATTGATACATCTGGCCCTTTGAGTCTTAAATTCTTGGTTCTTCCGCCTATATTTGCCATCAACATTTCCTCCACACAGACATCCTATCCTCACCCTAATACCCAAGGGACCGGGTGCCCAACTCATTATTTTTCTCAATATCCTTCACTTCTCTGAACTGTGCTGTCTGTTCCAGACCTTCTGCTTGAGAATTCTGACAAGTTTAGGGATCTGGATTTTGCAATGATTATAACAAGCACAAACCCGCTTCACTAACACGCCATACCTCTATGGGCACTTTTTTTTTGCTTTGGACTACTTGATGAACAGTCATATTGCACTTGTCTGCAGCCACTCAACTACCGTTACAACCTCAACATGCAACTCTGGCTATTGCAAATCATTGTTTTAATTTTCAATAACTGTTTTAGCCAATAACTACTCAGCAAGTAGTGTAAGTCCTCTTTTGCACATGTCATGCTTCTTAGTAATCATCATAAAAGAGTATTTATAACTTTTCAGAGCGAAGATTCTGTGTTTTAGCCAATTTTGTTTCATAACCGATTAGGAAAAAGGTGCAAATCCTGAAAGCTTGGTCAGAGAACCCTTTATCATATGTAAATATTGTAAGGTTGGCAGCACAGACCACGGCGTATTGTCATTTAACTTGTCATAGTTTATGTAGTTATGTAGTTTATGTAAGGATTAACTGATCCCTGAAGACCTAAACCCATTTTGATGAAGCACCAGATCCTGTCCAAGAGAAAGGGTCTCACCTAAAGTATGACAGATGGTCTCCTGGTCAACTGGCCCCCACTGACTTGGCAGAAGATTGTTTTACTTCAAGGTCAGGCGGAAATCTCTGTGCCTTCAGGAGAGTGATGTTTAATGCACCTGCTTAGAAAGTACTTGCAGCAAAGTAGAAGTTTGCTATTGGAAATCAAAAGGCAGATATTTACCTGACCTAGGGGGAGTTTTCTCATATAATTTGTGGGTAATTTCTTTGGTTTTCTTGTCTGGACCACATTGTAATCCAAGACAGGAAAAATGCACCACAGGATGAATGCCCTCATTATGGTGGGTATTAAGTTGTTCACTGACAGAGGGCCCAGGCCGTCCGTCAAAAATTTTCCACCGCTGGAGCAAGCGGAGTATACGCTGTCTGAACTATGACACTTCTCAAGACCCTAAATAGTGAATGACAGAAATATTGTTTAAAAAATATCATGGTACAACACTATTGTTCCAAGATGAAAATGTTAAGGGGCAGATTATGGAAAGTAAGAATAGTTTTTTAATGTATATAATATAATTGCATAAATATTGATCTATTTAAAATCTCTTAATTTAATATAGTTCCATTAAATGTTGTGTTTTAATTATTATAATTCATATTAATTATGATATTGATAGTTGTTAATATGATTATAATAATTGTTTTATAATTATTAGTGTAGTTTGTAATTTTTATTGTGCAATTTTTTAGATGTAATTACTAATTCGTAAATTAGTAGTGGATTGTTGGGTTTTATAGCGAAATAGGATGTAAAGTTGTTTAAGTTGTAAATCGTTGTTTCTTTTAAACTAAAAAAATGATGTTGATCAAAGTCCTACACTTCCCCTACATCTGCTTAGAATGGAGTGAGAAAGGTAAATCTTACCCCTCGAAATCCAAAACATTTACTGATTTTGCTTATGTTAGAGTGAGACTAGGGAGTCTAACCTCTCCAAAAGTCTGACACTTTCCCTACTGTGGTTAAAGCTTGAGTTGGAATAGAACATATAACACATCCAAAGTCCAACACTTTCTCTACGGTTACTTAGGTTTGAATAAATCAGAATGTCCAAGCCCTTCAAAGTCCAACACTTTCATTGATCTTGCTTTCATTGGAGGGGGACTAGTAAATCCAAACCTGTCCCAAAAAATCCAAAACTTTCCAACTGTTACTTAGATGGAAGATGGAAGTAGGAATAGTAAATATAACGCCTCCAAATTCGAACACTTATCCAACTGTTGCCTAGATTAAAGTGGGGATAGTAATTCTAAATCCTCCAAAGTCCAACACTTTCCCTACTGTTGCTTAGATTGAAGTGGTAACAATAAATCAAATCTTTCTAAAGTGCAAGACTTTCCCTCCTTTTGCTTACATTAGAGTGAGAATAGTAAATCCCACTCCTCCTAAGTCCAACACTTTTCCTATTGCTGTTTAAATTGGAATTATAATAGTATATCCCACTCCTTTGAAGAGTTCTTTATTTCCAATAGTTTTTATTGTTTAATTAATTTTGTTTAATGCTATAACCATAGCTAGCATTGCAATTTTTAATTTTAGTTTAGGTTGTGTTTTTTCCTTAGTTTAATTTGTTAATCAATTGTGATAAACGCTTTTATTTCTGTATGCTTGTTAATTGTAATTTTTAAGGTACTAGTAATATTTTGAATGCTATGATTAAAAAAAAAGTATTAATATTTGTATATTTTTCTGAAAATAAAAAAAATATATATATTGCCTGATTTTGCTTACTTTGGCATAGTAGATCTCCAAAGTGTAACATTTTCCCTATTGTTGTTTAGATTGTAGTGGAGATAGTAATTATAATCCCACCAACATCCAACACTTTTCTACTATTGCCTAGATTGGTGTGAGAATAGTGAGAATAGTAAATCTAGCCCCTTCAAAGTCCAACTTTTCTCTACTTTTGCTTACATTTAGAATAGTAAATCTGACTCCTCTGAGGTCCACACTTTAGTTGTAATTTTTAAAATATTTTTTTAAGTTTAATACACATTTATTTTTTTATTACGTGTGATATGTTTTTATTAATGTTGTTTGTTAATGTTTTAAGTTATTGCTAATATTTTAGTGTTTATTTCATTGATTTTTTTTGGGTACATCAAAATTAAACATTAACTGAAGACCCCAATATTTACAAATATACTGTACTACAGAGCATTATTTATTTTGAACATATTTAAAACTTCCCAAAAAAGTCTATGGAGTTCTCTAGTAATGCCTACAATCTATTGCGCTTCAAAAACAAATTTAACAAAAATGCTCGGTTCTACCTGAACTCCTGTAAAATGATATAAAAATTATAAATACATTTTTCTACCTAGTAACACTTTAATGAAGTGGTAATAGGTAGGAAACAACAATAAAACTTACTACTTACCTCGATCTAAAACCCTAACCCAGAATACAGGGAAACACAGAATGCATAACACGGCCAAAATGTGCTGAAAACGATATCCTTGCCTTTTACATCTGGAAAACACAGTCATTAGGCAATCACAAACTGCCTTATCATGCATATGTACCCCCGATATACTGTGAACTTGCCCTGGTATACCGCAGCACAATATATGTCACACCAGTCTACACCACTACAGTACACGCTATTCCACTGTACGCCACCCCAATCTACAGCACTCACTGTACGCCACTCCACAGTACACAATTACACTGTACTCCACTACAGTCTACCCCACCACGCCCTGCCCCTCTCTATTCTACAACACTCCAATCTACAGTATTCCACTCTACAACAGGCCACTCCACCCCATTACACTTTATGTCACTCCACTCAACACCACACCCCTCTCTGCTATTGTACTGAGAGCCACTACACTTTACCTCACTCCACTCTATGACAATCTACTCTACACTACTCCACTCTGACTTATTCCTCTCCATGGCTCTCTACTGTATGCCACTCCACTGTACCACATTCCAGTGTACACTTTTCAACTGTATGCCACTCAAGTATACGCCACTCGACTTTATGCTAATCCAATGCATGCCACTATAATGTACCTCATTCCATTCTATGCCACTCCAGGACACACCACTATTCTTTACACTATGCTAGTGTACACCACTCCACTCTAAAACACTCCACTGTACGCTACTGCACTCTACACCATTCCACTGTATGCTAGTCCACTGTATGCTGCTCAACTCGACAACACTCCAGTCTATGTCACTCTACTGTACACAACTACATTGTAACCAATACATTCTACATTATTCCACGGTAAGCATCTCCATTGTACGACACTCTACTCTATGCTATTCCACTCTATGCCACTCCACTCTAAGAAACTCCACTTTATACCATTTTAACATCTCCATCATCTGCTATTCCACTGGACGGCATTCAACTCTACACCACCCCACTGCACTCTATGCCACTGCACTTGATGTCACTCCAGTCTATGCCACTGCACTGCATGCCACTCCCACTATACGCCACTCCACAATAATCCATTGTATGCCATCACACTGCACATCACTCCTTTCCACGCCAGTCAATTGTACGCCACTTCACTCCATGCCAATCTACTCTACCATTCTACTCTCAACCCTATTACACTGTATGTCACTTCATTCAATGCCAAACTACTTTATGCTATTCAACTATATGCCACTCCAGTTTATGTCACTACACTGTACACCAGTAACACTCAATGTTATTCCACTCTACACCACTCCGCAGTACACTATTACACAGTACACCAACACAGTTTACCTCACTGCACTCTACCCCACTCCACTCTACAATTCCACTCTACTGTATTCCTCTCTACAACATTGGACTTTATACTGTTAAACTGTACCTCACTCCACTCTGTCACTCTACTGTACGGTACTGTACGTATGTCACTCCATTCTATGCTATTCAACTGTGTGCTACTCCAACAGATGCCAATCCACTCTCTGCTATTCCATTATAGCATATCTGTATATATACTACGTAATGGTGGTTACCAGTAGGTAGTTATAAGTAGGACCTATTTTCCATAGGAAAAACATGTATTTTTGCTAATAACTTTGTCGCTGCTTGACAAATCTTGAAGAAAATTCCAAAACTAGTTTGCACCTAAGTTCCGCTACTGTGTGGAACGTTTTGGGGTGAATAGTCCACTGGGGGCTGAGAAAAAGGGGGGGTGTCCCAAAACCAGGAAGTGTTGGCAGCAATCATGGGACTCGGGACTAATGTATGTTATGTTAACAGTATTTCTATAGCGTATTACTGCCCGGAGGTGTCTAAGTGCTATTCAATTTAGGCTCGAAGTGTCACAGGTCCACAGAAGTTACCAGGATCTGAACAACCAGGTCTTTACCACTTTCCTGAAAGCTAGGAGACTGGGTGCTGTTTTTATGGAGAGAGGCAGTGTGTTCCATGCTTCTGATGCTTCCAACACTATGCTCTCCCACCCCCACCCATCGTACTTGTTTGTATCTTGGTAATATTACTAAATTAGCATATCCTGATTGAAGATTTCTGACAGGGAGATAGCGTTTGAAACTCTGGTTCAGGGATTCAGTGCCAAGATTCTAAAATGTTTTATAGACTAGACATAACACCTTAAAGGTTATTCTGTGTTTAACAGGAAGCCAGTGCAAACGTGTTAATTCTAGAGACACTGAGCAGTGTTTGGGAATTTGTATCAGAAGTCTGGCTTCAGCATTTTGCAAAACTTTACGTTTATTGATATTATACTGTGGGTGGTCATAAGCAGAATATTATAATAGTCTATTTTGGACAACATTTACGATGTGACTAATGTCTTTTGTAGTTGTGCATTGGTATGAAGGGCAAAACCTTTTTGATTATTCTAAGAGTGTTAAAAATAGATGTAGTGAGTCTATTTACCTGGTCTGTAAAGTTGAGTTTGTTATCAATGATCGCGCCCAGGTTGCAAGCCTTTTCCACTAGGTTTGGGGAGATAGGGGCCATAATAGCTGGCCAGACTGTTGAGCCCCAGCAAGACAACTGTGGTTCAAAAAGTAGAACTTCTGTTTTTCCTTCGTTTAATTTAAGGCAGCTATTGTCCATCTAGTTATGGATCGCCATCAGGTAATCATGAAATCTAGACCATATGCCTGGCTCGTTTTTTCATATAGAGACGAGAATTTGAGTGTCATTAGCATAGGATGTAAGAGCGAATCCAAACCTTCTTATCAGATGTCCTATGGGGACACATTGATATTAAAAAGGCTAGGGCTCTGTGTAGACCCCTGTGGAACTCTGCATGGAAGGGAAAAGGAATGAGAGGCAACATTCTCCAGTTCTACTATTTTCTACTGATCCGTTATATAGGATTTTAACAGGTCCCATGCTAGACCTGTGACCCCGCAGGTTGCTAACCCCACTAGCGGTAATTCATTGCTGACTGTATCAATGGCCGTCGAGAGATCAAGCAGAACATGGGCTGCCCCTTTTCCTTGATCTAAGGTCTACATGATCTCTTCGATTGCCTTTAACAACACTGTCTCTGTGATATGTATGGCCTTTCTGAAAGACAAATTGGGTTGCGCCTAGCAATTTATTTGACTCAAAGTTATCAATTGATCATTCAGAAATCTTTTGGTTATTTTGGCTGGTAGTGGTATGGGAGATTGGGCGATAGTTTGTTGGAACCTTTGGTCCAGTGAGACTTTTTTTAGGAGGGGGATCAATGCTGCTTTCTTCCAAATACTTGAGAAAATGCCTGTTTTGCACATGGCTTGAAAAATAAGCGTTAGTTTGGGCAACAAGACTTCTGCTACCAATTAAAGTATATTAGGTGGGCAAGTATCATATGGGGAACCTGAGGGAGCATTTTTCAGTTCGTTTTACGTATCCTCATTTGATGGAGCAGTAAATTCTGTCAAGATTTTAGTTGCATCTGAAGGCTGACTACTCATATTGACAGGTGATATAATAGGTACCTGTTTCGTTTTTTTTTCTGTAAACATGTTTTATTAGAATTTTTTACAGTTTACATCCATGTAAACACAAATTGGTTTACAAGATACATCAAATTGTTTGGTGGAAGCAGGATACAGAAGTCTGTATTGAGCTACAGATCATGCCTCTATGCGTATATTGCATCATTATGAAATAATACTAATCCTTACTTGGAAACAGTATATCACACCATTGTTATCCCATAGTCCAATTATTACGACATATCAATAATATGTAAAACTAAATGATAACTTTATCGAATTGTAACAAATAACATTCCCCTACCCTCCCATCGTTCCCTAAACTCTCCCTTAGCTTGATAGGTGTCCAGGAAAAATCCCACCACTTGTTCACAGCATATCAGTACTTGCTTAAATTTGTAATCTTGATATTATACTATCCCATGACTGTATTAAGGGTGGTCCTGAATAATTGGGAGGGTCTGCGCTATTGATAAGTGCTGCTAGTTCTGTACTACGGGCACCGGCGCTGGAGCCAGTGTCTTAAAGGCTAACAATATTATATCCCACTCCATAGAGATCACCTTTTTGCGGAACGCACAAGCTTCCTCTCTTCTAATTGCTACATTATCAGCACTTCCCCATTGCACCACCTCTCTTTGACACCCATGGAGTGTTGGGGGTTGAACTGACTTCCACCGCATTGTGATAGCAAGTTTGGCCATGAGTAGAACTAGGTCTGTGAAGCAGAGCGGTACTTTCTGCACCTATGATCGACGGGTCAGTCCTAGTAAGCAATTACTTGCCGTTTGTTGCGCGGGGTCCCAGTTGCAGAAGCGATCATCCTAATCATGTATGACCAGAAATGGAGTATCGCTGGGCACAGCCACAGCATGTGAAGCAGATCTGCCTCCTCTAGTTTGCACTTGGGACAATGGTGTTGAGTGTTCGTGAGAATATGCTGCAGTTGATGTGGTCTGAGATAAGCCCTATGCAACACCATATACTGAATGAACTTAAATTTTGCGTACCGATGGATTGTTTTGGATATTCTAAAATCCTGCACCATTTCTTATCTGACAGCTCTGTATCAAGGTCCTCTGACCATTTGCTACGTAAGTCCGTTAGGGGGATGCCAGTGTGCGTTTTAATGCCTTTATACAGCCATTTAGTAAGGTGGTGCCTGTCTCCGGATAGGTCATATGGACCAGCTCATTTTGCGCAGGTGCCTCCCTAAGCGGGGCCCAGTGTTTTTTAACATAGTGAACAATCGCAGCAGGAGTGAGGTACAGCCTTTTAGTGACCCCGTTGTGTCTGGGAAAGTTCCCATGGCCCATAAGGGTGCCCTCATTGAACAGGGCGCCAACTGTAGTGACACCACCCCCAGACCAACCAAGAAGTCTCCGCTTGGTGAATAGACCAGTAGGTGTAGGGATTCCCAGGAGCGGCGTGTTATCAGAGTATGGAAGGCAGCCGCATGTGTAATGGAGGGATTTTTTCCAGTACACAAGCGCAGTGCGAAGAAGTGTCGGGCATAGGGAGGAATAGCAGTACGCGGTAATAATAATGGGTGCAGTTCCCTTAGGTACCTGTTTAGTTTTGGAGAATTTACTATAAATTGTTTCCACCTTTTCTGAAAAGTGTTTTGCCAGATCATCACAAAAAGATTGATTGGCAATCATAGAATGTTTGTTGCAGTAGCTAGTTAGTTCAGTGATTGTCCTAAAGAGCTCCTTTTTGGAGACTTTTGCTTCCTCAATCTCCTCTGTAAAATATAATGCCTTAGTTTTCAAAATAAGTTCTTTATAGGTGGCTATAGACTGTTCATATTTTGTCTTTTCTTCCTCTTTATATGCCATTCTCCATTTTCTTTCTTGTTTCCTATATTCTTGCTTACTAAGCCTGAGTAGCAAGACAAAACATAATGGGTAAATAAAAATCTCATGATTTGAATGCCTTGCTCGCCCTCTTCGCTGGTCCTAAATGTGATGAAGGGCAACATGTGGGCTTAGGGTAAAGAAAAGGCTGCTTGGTATTAGCAGTAGTAGTGTGAATTGAAATGTGAGGTTGATGCTTGAATTAGCTCTGATAGATCACTATATGATAAAGCAGGAGGAGTTCTGAAGCGAGCCGATTTGGCTTAACATACTTGATTTTAGGCAAATCACTTAATCTTGCTGTGCCGACAAAAATGAATGCATCCTTGTGTAAAGTATCCGGTGCTAATGTAAAGCGCTCCAATACCTTCATGTGGTGTTGATGCTACATAAAACTGCACAAAAAAATAACTGGTGCTTATGTAAAACACTCCAATAGTTTTGGCTAGTGTTGGTGCTACATAAAACTGCACAAACAAATTTGAAAAACAGAGTCTTGGAGGAGGGTATCTGTGCAATAAAGTTCAGCAGGGGCAAGCAGTGATGGGCGGGAGGTGGACGGGCAAGCAACAGCAAATGCAGGCAGCCACAGGGAGATTAAGTGATTTGGCTGTAATCAGAAAATGTGGAACTGAGGCTGAGGCTAGGGAGATGATGTGCCATCAACTTGGGAGAAGATGTGGCGTAAGGGCCACAGCTGCTTACTATGGAGCTTGCAAGCCAAGTATGAGTTTCAGCGTCAGTGTAGCATCCTGGGCAAATCACGTAATCTCTCCATGCCTACAGTATTGAATGTGCCCTTGAGAAAAGTAACCTGTGCTAATGTAAAGTGCTCCATTACCTTTGGGTTCTGTTTGGTGCTAAATGAGACTGCACGCAAAAAAAGTAACTGGTGCTTATGTAAAGTGCTACAATAGCTTCAGGTGGTGCTGCTGCTACATAAACAGGCACAAAAAAAACAAATGTGAAAAGCAGAATTGGGGGAGGAGGGGATCTGGGGAAAAGAGGGGAGTTCATTGTGGACTAGCAGCGATGGGCGGGAGGTTGATGGGCAACCAACAGCAAATGTGGGGTGCCACAGGGAGAGTAGTTGAGTTACCTAAGTTTACAGTGTCCCCGTGAAAAGTAACTGGTGCTAATGTAAAGTGCTCCAAAACCTTTGGGTGGCATTGGCGCTATATAAAACTGCACAAAAAGTAGCTGGTACTAATGTAAAGTGCTCCAATACCTTCGGATGGTGTTAGCGCTATATAAAACTGGACAAAATAATGTGAAAAGCAGAGTTGGAAGGTGGAGGGAATCTGTGCAATGGAGTTCAATGAAGCAAATAATGGCAAGCAGGATGTGGACGGGCAACCAACAACAAATGTGGGCTGCCATAGTGGGATTAAGTGATTTGGCCGTAATCAGAAAATGTGCAACTGAGGCAGAGGCTAGGGAATCTATGTGGCATCTTCTTGGGAGAGGATGTGACATAAGGGCCACAGCTGCCGACTATGGAGTTGGGAAACCGGGTTTGAGTTTCAGCATCTGCTTAACATCCTTGATTCTGAGCAAAACACTTTATCTAGCCAAGCTCACAAAAATGAAGGTGTCCTTGTGTAAAAGAAATGCTGCTAATGTAGAACACTCAAACACCTTCAAGGGTATTGGCACTATATTAAACTGCACAAAAAAACAAAATGAATCACAGTGTTGGGCTGTTTTGCAGTAGGGAACATGAGGAAATACATCACATCGGCAACCACATTAAAAGGACTACTTTTGCCATGGAAAATGAGGGCTAGACAGACCTTGATGACATCAAGACTCAGCCTGGCTCCTTCGAAGAGAATACAAAATAAGAAACAATGGCGCATGGAAATCCTTCCCCGGTGAATGCGCAAAAACGAAGAAAGTGTCCAGATGGAGAAATTCGAAGAAATAAAGTCCAACCCAATACAAGCATTTGCAATGCAATAGGTCTCCCATTAGGAAAGTGTGAGCTATTAGTATTGTAAATGACAATTTTCTTATTTATGTGTTGATTTTGAAAATAGCGAAATTAATAGCTTTGTCATTTACAATGCCAATGATTTTAACTTTCGCAAATGTGACACCTATAGCATTTGTAATGCAATATGTGTTGTATTTACGTGATTTAGATGTATTGATATTACAATTAACAATGGCTTTAATTTTTTTTTAAATAATTAATACTTAAATAGAAGTTATTGTAATTTATAATGGCAATAGCTTAAACTTTTGTAAATAACTTTTGTGAAGATAATGTTCAGTGTATTTTATTGTGACAAAAATCCAAGAACAGAAGTGAAATATTAACTTCTTTTTGTGACATTTGTAATAAAGCTTGAAACAATTAGAGCACATATTTGAACCAGTTGTTGAATGGTTGCACAGATTGATGTTGTGGTGGCGCTAAGTGATGTGATGGCGACAAGTGATGCTGTGGCGTTCAGTGATGCTGTGGTAGCATATAGTGATGTTGTGGTGCCCCTGAGTGATGCTGTGGTGGTGCTGAGTGATGCTGTGGTGATGCAATAGATAGAGTGAGTGCGATAGATGGATAGAGGGAGGGCGATAGATAGATAGAGGGAGGCCGATAGATAGATAGATGGAGGGTGATAGATAGATAGAGGGAGGGTGATAGATAGATAGAGGGAGGGCGATAGATAGACAGATAGATAGAGTGAGGGCGATAGAGTGAGTGCGATAGATAGACAGATAGAGTGAGGGAGGGCGATAGATAGATAAACAGATAGAGTGAGGGCGATAGATAGATAGATAGAGTGAGGTTGATAGATAGATGGATAGATAGATAGATAGATAGATAGATAGATAGATAGATAGATAGATAGATAGATAGATAGATAGATAGATAGATAGATAGATAGATAGAGTGAGGGTGATAGATAGAGTGAGGGTGATAGATAGAGTGAGGGCAATAGATAGATAGAGTGAGGGTGATAGATAGATAGATAGATAGATAGATAGATAGATAGATAGATAGATAGATAGATAGATAGATAGATAGATAGAGTAATGACGATAGATAGAGTGAGGGAGATAGATAGAGTGCGGGTGACAGATAGATAGAGTGAGCGCGATAGATAGATAGAGTGAGGGCGATAGATAGATCGAGTGAGGGCGATAGATAGATAGATAGATAGATAGATAGATAGATAGATAGATAGATAGATAGATAGATAGATAGATAGATAGATAGATAGATAGAGTGAGGAGAGATCAGATAGTAAAAAAGCAAGACTTCTGGTGACCAAACAGGAGCGTGAATGTCATATTTCTGGCTGTAGCACTTAAATTAAAATGCAGTTAATTCAACTAAGATTACCCCTTACTAGAAGGTTAGTGCCCTGCTGTGGCGTTTTACTGGGTTCCAAATATAATGTAAGCATGTAAAAACATTGAAGAGGCCTTCAGTGTGGTAAATACTAATTGCAAAGCATGTGGTACAAAAACTATATGGTTAATGTGGTTTAAGGTGGCCAAAATTCATCTTGCAAATTACTCTTCTTTTAGAATAGAGCAGTCTCTGTGGCATCAGAAGCCTTGCAGACACCCCTTTGGGGAACTGAACTATAATGTAAGAGAAGCTTAAACTATTTCATGCATCACTCAGTGCGTTCTCCTGTGTCCCTTCCACAACGTCTTGGGGTGTGCTGGAAGGGAACTCTGTGAATCCAACATGACAATCAACGGCCGCAATGGCTTTACAATAACCACTTACTGTGACTTACGCTGTGGTTACTAAAGAGGTTTGGTAACTCTCTGCACCCGTGTGTGTCCACCTCATAAAACAAGCAGTGGAAAACTATGAAATACACATGAAAGTTTACGGCTGAGAGGAAGTGACAGACCCAAAGCCTCCACTTGGGTGTGTGAGCAGCTTTCTCAGGTGCCGCTTTAAATCACAGCTGGGCAGAATAGCCTTGCACCTTTTCAAGATTATCATTACCGTTCTGGGCTTCATTCAGAATGTCCCGGTTAGCAATCCCGTGAACGGTGCCACAAAAGTTAACAATATCAGTGGTACTAGTAACTGTGGTAGTAGTGTAGTAGCTGGTAGATTACAAGTGGGTCCCTGAGTGTCTCCCTAGAACTGAGGAGTTGTGCATCTGTAATTGCATTCCAGATTTGTTCCCTCGTTATAGATCATTCCCTTATAAGCACATGATATTATGTTATGCAACACTGCAGCAGAAGTGTCGGGTTAAAAGTTAGCGGGTATGCATATTTATAGAAAGTTTTGCAGTTCTGATGGAGCAGAGCACATATATTTCCTACACCACTAAGCAATCAGAAGCAGATGGGAGATAAAAGTCAATGTTTGTCGGATGGGCCTACTTAGCTGTAATCGCCTCTGTTACTTCATAGCTAACACATCAGTGCATTGTAAGATATGCGCGTATGGGGCGGGGCAGCCACGCCATCGGAAGTCTCGCAATGTGTTGAAATCTAACATGTAGGAGAGGGAAAGCAATAAGGGTTGACCGTGGAGCACAGCAATAAATTAATTATATGGCGTGACCTGCAGTTGTGGGCACTGGTTTGAAGGGGGAGGGGGAGGTTAGTGTGTGTGTTAGTGGAAGGTGTAGTGATTGGTCCCGGGACTCCCGTATAGCTCCTAGACATATGGGTCTGTGGTCTGGTTTCTCGAGTCCGCGCATGCTAGTGGTACACATTGTTGTCATTTGAGTTGCGTACCATGTGCATGCTGTGAGGCTCTTGACGGCGTTAATCAGTAGCAGGGGAGGCTCACAGGTGGTGGACCCCAAGCTGCGCCCCACCTCTTCATTATAGAAGGGAGGGCACACCAGTTTGCCACCAGTTGAGGAAGTGACACATAAAATACGGGCAGCCAGAACAAAGATTATTTCTCCGGCACGCACAGTCCCGAGTAGTTTAACAGCGTGTGTTTAAAAGTCTATTTAAAGACCCATTCACTCGGAGATCTTGTTTGTGAAAATGATCTTCTGCCTGCGAGTGAAACCGTGCATGCCATGCCGCTTGCCTGGGGCTTTATTTCCAGATACATCTGCGCTCCTGTGTGCACAACATTTCGCGTCATGAGACGCCGACGACCATGTTGTGGACATCCGTGTCCTTCACGTTGCCTCAAGCGACGTGATGCTAACGTGTTTTTAACAAGGGACTTTCCATGAATAGACGTCATGACTCTTTGGACCAAACGCCGCTAAGACCCCAGCAGAACTGTGACGGGTCGGATTGGGTTCGAAACCGAGGTTTCAACCGCAAGCGTCCTTTCATTGGCTCACAAAAAATGTGACGTTCAGTCTGGGGAGAGATTGCCGGTGCCTGCTCCCGCCGCCTACCAAGCCCCTGCAGCCGTCACCACTGCGGGACGAGAGGAGCCCGAGAGACCCAGTGAGTGGGGTGGGGGTTGTGGGTGCGTGTGTGTGCGAGTGTGTGTGTGTGTGTGTGTGCACGCGTGTGCGCGTGAGCCCGTGAGTGGTGTGGGGTGGTGGTGGGGGGGTGCGTGTGTGTGTGTGTCTGTGCATGTGCATATGTGTGTGCGTGTGTGACCTGGTGAGTGGGGTGGGGGGGCTGTGTGTGTGCACGTGTGCCCGTGAGTGGGGTGGGGGGGTGCATGCACGCGCATGTGTGTGTGTGTTATCTGCTTCCTGGCAATGTGGGACAGGAGACGTGCGCACTCACATGGGGGAATCTCCTGCGCGTGCACATCCCCTGTCTCAGATTCCCAGGAAGTGGCCGACAATAGATACTTCGCTGGATTCATTGCTTCGCATTGCTACACCAGCTCGACCTAAAAAATGAGAAGCAACAAGGTGAGATACAAACAGTTCAATCATTTCACAGACAAGAGACATGGCTATCAAATGACAGCAGAAGACACATGTACTTTAGAAACTCTGACATGCCCTGTGATAACACATACCTGATTCACCTGAGGTCTGATTTTCCAGCTTTAAAAACCATTGCGAATGACCACAAATAGGACTCTGTCTTGGACACTCGCAAATACTTTCACAGTTTGTTTATTAGGACTGTTCTATAGACCGGGCCCCAAGACATGGGGAATACATTTGTGGACTTGGCCCTGGCTCTGGCCAAGTGATGAGTGTCCATGGCCTGGAAATCGCCTAGGAGACCTGGTGTAGAAACATGGGCAACTGCTGTCATGCACTCCTCATGGGCTGAGGAAAGAGCGCTACTATGGGAGGAAGCAAGGGATGTCTGTCACAGACCTATTGAGCTGCTCTCAAGCGAGGTTGTTGACAAATGGGAGACCCCTGGGACTGCAGTTGATTCTTAGGAGAGGCAGACTGTGGGGCCAAGTCAGGGCTGAGAAAATGAGCTGAACACTAATAGTACTGGGGGTGCGTGGGTCCCATTGCTGCCATAGGCGGAATGGATTGCTCTTTCTTGCCCCCTTCATCCCACTCCCTTAAATGATGTTTTTCACACATTCTGTGACAAGTCTTAGACACACATGGACACTGTTATAGTTTGTTTATTAAATTGTTATCTTATGGCATCTACTCCTCCTGAAAGTGTGTCCTTGACCCTATTCGCTTTTGGCTGTTTGCTTATTTCTATCTGCATAGCATGGAGTAAAAATTGTTAAGCCAAGTGTTAACATTGTACTGTATTGCTGTAACATTTAAAATGCCAATAAACAAAAGTATTATTAATAAAATGTGTGCCAAGCTATAGCAGCTGTGCACACATGATCCAATCAGCACATTAGCTATACACTAATAGGACATTAGAAGGCAACTCTTGCCACTCACTAGAACTAAATAGACTGCAATGGGTGTTTAAAGCAGTGACAAGGTCAGTGGAGGGGGCGATTTATAGGTGAGGCAAGCACCGGGAGGCGTGAGTGAGCAAGCAGAGAATGGAGGGAGGTAGTGAGGAAACAGAAAGCAGTAACAAAGGGAAAAGCAGTGGCGGGAGGAGGTGATTTCTGGGCAGGGCAGGTGAGCGGAGACAGAACTGGTAAAAGTAGGAGCACTGTAGAGTGCTCAAAACGAAAGAAAAAAGTAGGTCCTAAAATGATCCTAAAAACAGGAGCAGTGGATGTTTACAAGTACATGCTCTGGGGGAGGGCTAAACACAAGAAGAGGCACAACCATGCTCTGGGCTCTGGGGGCAGGGCTAAACACAAGAAGTGGCATGACCATGCATGCCAGGGGCATTTGGCAGTAAAGCATATGAGACAGATAATGGAGTGAGCAAATGGAAAACCTGTGGGTGGCTGAAGCCCGCAGACTAAACAATCAATCAATCAATCAGAGGTTTTATAAAGCGCACTAATCACCCGTGAGGGTCTCAAGGTGCTGGGGTGGGGGGTGCTGCTACTGTTTGAACAGCCAGGTCTTGAGTAGCCTCCTGAAGGTAAGTAGGTCCTGGGTCTGCCGCAGGTGGATGGGGAGGGTGTTCCAGGTCTTTGCAGTGAGGAAGGAGAATGATCGGCCGCCAGTGGTTGCTCTTCAGATGCAGGCATGGTTGCAAGTGCGAGGGCGGCAGAGCGGTGTTGGCGGTTTGGGGTGTAGAAGGTGAGTCGACTGTTGAGGTATGCCGGTCCAGTGTTGTGGAGCACCTTGTGTGCGTGGGTGAGGAGCTTGAAGGTGATCCTTTTGTTGACGGGGAGTCAGTGCAGGTTTCTTAGGTGGGGTGTGATGTGGCTGTGGTGAGGGATGCCGAGGATCAGGCGTGCCAAGGCGTTATGTATGCATTGTAGATGTTTAAGGAATTTGGCTGAGATTTCTGCGTAGATGGCATTACCCTAGTCCAGTCTGCTGCTGATGAGGGCTTGGGCTACCGCTCTTTTTGTTTCGATGAGTATCCATCTGTAGATCTTGCGGAGCATGCGGTTGGTGTTGAAATTAGAGGATGAGATGGCATTGACTTGCTTGGTCATGGAGAGAGTGGAGTCTAGGATGAATCCCAGGTTGCGTGTGTGGCCGGGGGTGGGAGGGGGGTGGGTCGGTGCTGCTCCCAGGGAGGTCGGCCACCATGAGTCGTCCTAGGCTGAGGATGTGGAGCCAAGGATGAGGACCTCCGTCTTGTCAGAGTTCAGCTTCAGGCAGCTGTTCTTTATCCATTCGGTGACGGCCTTCATTCCTTCGTGGAGGTTGGTTTTGGTGGTTACGGGGTCCTTGGTGAGCGACAGGATCAGCTGGATGTCGTCGGCGTAGGAGATAATGTTGAGGTTTTGCAGTCGGGCTACGTGGGCGAGAGGTGCCATGTAGACGTTGAACAGTGTCGGGCTGAGGGCTGAGGGAGGATCCTTGGGGTATGCCACAGATGATCTCGGAGGCTTTGGATCAGAAAGGCAGGAGAGGGACACTCTGTGTTCTGTCGGAAAGGAAGGGGTGGTCCATTCCAGATCCTTGTTTTGGATCCCTGCGTTGTGTAGGCGGGTTCTTAGGGTGCTGTGGCAAACTGTGTCGAAGGTGGCTGAGAGGTCCGGGAGGATGAGGGCCGCGGTTTCACTGCAACACAACATGTCTCCTTGAGACAGTGCATGCTCTGTCTAGCCAAGACCTAAGAAAACCTAGAAATTCACAAAAAAAGTAAAGGTTACAGAGGCATTATTGTTAGGTTAGATTTTACAAGCACAAAACCATAGAAATTGCCTGTGATGCAATGAGAGTCACAGTGTTGTCTTTGATTTGCACTTCAGTAGTGCCAAGATGTTGGGTTGAGACCCTTCAGGCCACTAAGAAACATAAGAACACAGTGTCAGAATGACCATTCCCCATTTGAGTGTGCCTTCACCATTGCACACAACAATTTCACAATAACAAAGTATGCAATCTTAACTTACAATTGTTTGTTTTTCTGATCCATCCTTCCCCTGTATTTCCAGCCAGATGTAGTGACCCAAGGACCCCTCCTTTGCAAGGTTAAGGCTTTGGCAACAACTCACAAAAGCCACCTGTCTGTCCAAAGTTTGTTAACCAATCAGAACTCCAGCCTGATTTGCTCTGGAGACACATATGCTATGAGATTGAAGACTGCTTTGTACATTTTTGAGGCTGTAGCTTCCTCACTTTCATAAGCTATAATTCTTGATAATATGCCCTTGAGAATTCCCATAGAAGCCCAGGTTCTGGTGTGAAGGACATCAAACCTGGGCTTCTATGGGAATTCTGTAGGGTATATTATCAAGCCCCTTATCGCCGCTTTAGCAGCAGTTTCCTGCCGCTAAAGCGGCAATAATGTTATCGATGTTCTTGATAATATGGCCCTGAATGTCATGAATCCTCCCAATTTTGGAGTGTGGCTATTTCATTTGTTTATTAAAGGCAGCAGGTCCAAAAGAAACAGATTAAAAAGGGTCGGGCCAGCACGCATCTTTGTTTTAGACTCTCTTTTGTAGGTATGCGGCTGGATAAGCAAGAGCAATTCCTAAGTTTTATCCTGATCCATGTGTCTGTGTGCAGTATTTGCAGTACCTTTAGAAGGTTGCCTAGTATGTTCCAACCTGCAAGTTTTTGCCATAATTTACTATGCAGATTTATGGTCAATAAAACATAGATGAATAGGCTATTTAATTGACATTGCAAAGCTGCTTAACAGGGAAAGGGCTAGTCTGGTTTTGTGGGATGATGTAATGATCCTCAGCCCACCGTTTCAGTTCCTCAAGAATGGTTGCTGCAAAGTAATTAGCTTTGTTCTCAATTAATGCCACCAGGTGGTAATTTTCTGGCTTATTTTTGTTTCCCCTTTGAGTTTAGAGTTTACTTTATTTTTGCATAGTTCACAAAAACCATTGCAATATTGACTGTAAAAAGATATAGACAAATATTCGACATAATGTTATCAACCATTACCACTTTTTGAACACTATGTTATAAAAAAGTATCTTCCAATAAAAACATTTAAAACCCAAGATAAAAAAAAATGTACAGTTTAAAATCTGAGCTAATAATAGTGGCGTTAGTGAATTTCATTAGTTCTCCGGATAAACTGGAGTTCAGTCACAGCTTTTTTTAGCTCCAACCGGACTTTCCAGTAGATCAGTATCGTATTGTGCATCTCATTACGTTATCTGTACTTGTTGCTTACTTATTCACAAAAATGCTGGTGGTCCGTCCTTGGTGTGGTCTAAGTAAAGACCTCTTCCTTTCTGCAGGACGTCAATCAACGTTGGAGCTTCATCCTTATATTTGATATATTACATTTTCAGCATTTTGGGCATTTTTGTGTTCTGCCAGCATAAGGAATTTTACCAATCTACAGTTCAAATTGTGTTTTCTCTGGGGATAGGCAGGCCAGCACTGCTTGCCTCCTGGTGTGGTTGCCTTTCTGATTAAGTGGTGCTTTTAAGAACTTTAGCCATTCTTGATGCAGTTCCTTGCATGAACAGATTAGATGTAAAATATCTCCTTGTTTGGTGTTGCACAGCCTGCATGTGTCTTGTGATATTGCCCTCAGCCATTGTGGAAGATGCTGGACACACAGAAAGATACCCAGTCTATACCTATTGTTTCCCCACTTGAATATTGGTGAGATCACTGAGCCATTCCAAGATGTGGGGTCTCTGTCACTGGAAAGAGCAAACTTGAAGAATGGCTCTAGCTTCTTGTCCCAATATGTAGGTTCTTTGAAGAATGCAGGACTAATTCAGTTTGTGCCCGGGGCCCCTCCTCCACGCCCTTTAGTGATTTGCCTCCTGATGTTCTGTGCACTGATTGTTTGTGCAAGTTCTGTTTGGCTTTCAAAATGATGACTGGATTTATGTTTCAAGGTCTTACTGGTTGGCCTTATTGATATAGTAGTGATTATATTTAAGTCTTGTTCTCAAACCCTGTTCACCCATTCTCACCCTTGTCGCCATTCTGCAATACTTCTAGGAGATATGAGCTCAAGTGCATGCTCCAAAGTTGTTCCTTGTCATCCTGAAGATAACTGTGCCATTCTGTTTGAGTAAGTTAAGTCCCTTGTGTTAAAATGAGTGGTTAACAAGCTGGCCCAGGTAGCTTCTAAGATAGTTGAGCTTGACATCTGCATTGATGAATGTTGATAATATTTACTGTCAGCTAAATGGTGGCTGAGTTACTTCTTTTTGCAACACAGAGTAATTTTGCCCAGACAGCTTCACTACTGATCCTCAATAGCTCCCATTTTCGCTTTTTAAAATCTTTTTTTGCTTTCCTTAAGTTGTGCCAATGATTCAAATCATTCAGGGCTTTCCTGAATGCTGTCCAAAGCTGGTTTACTAACCTTGTTGTTTCTCTGATATGATCATTTCTCCTTAAGGTGCTATGTGAAATTATATTAGCTCTGGGGCTACTGTTGCATAGATTCTCGCATATTCAGCTATCAAGTGTTCACACACTTCACTGAGTCATGCACTGCATCCAAAGTATGTAGTAGTTATTTTGCCCCTTGAATGAGACCTTGAAAGAAGGTCAGTGTCCATTTGATCCTCCTATTGTTGTTTGTGTAAGAAGCAGTCTTCTTATCAACTGTTGGCTCATGTTCCGCGGGGGTGGTTGATAGAACTATCTCCTGAGGATAGTTATTGCTTTTGATCTTCTCTACCAGAGCAAACAAGATTGATGGTTGCATTAGAGGTGGATCCATCAAGGTGTAGTTGATCAGGGAAGCTCTAATTTTAGAGTATTATGATAGTAGTAGTATGATAGCCCACGAGGGTTGGTCGCCAGAAAAGCGTCTGTTCAGGATTCTAAACCCAATTTGCTCCAGGTTTCCTATTAGCAGCTGGCCTTTATTATCGTTTTACTTGATGGTGTGTGTTATTCTGCTTGATATGGGTTTCTTGTTATTAAGTGGACAGAGGTGCCCAAAAACCTTGGAAGCAGATATAGAAATGCCCTGATTCGTAAAGATCTCCACCTCCTTCATTACCTTTTGTGCCAATTCCTCAGAACTCCAAGTAACTCTATTGTATTCACTGTGATAACCTGAACCGGGTTTTAGGAACGCAATTGCTGGAATGTCCTTTGTCGTTGCATTCCCCAAAGATGAGATCAAGTGATTGAGCTTAAAGATGTTGCCTCCATTTAAGATATTGAAGAAGCTTTTGAAATGCAGCCTGGACAGAGTAACATGCTCGCCCCTGGCATGTGTATTGTGGCCTGAGTTTCATGGGCTTGAGTGGTCTCAGTTGTTACCAGACCAATAGTTCCATGACTATGGAATTGCCGATTCGTTACAAGTTAATGTTAATGTTATGGGGTATTTATACAAGTGCACTGCTACTCCATGGAGTGTCCCGGCGCTAAAGAAAAATAAAGAAGAAAGAAGACCCTGAAGGAGAGGGACCCAGATTACACTTAGTCAAACACAATTCACACTATTGATGTAACAGCCAGGTCTTAAAAGTTGGCGTCTAAAGCTCAAGAGCTCAGATTCTTGTCTCAAGGATATAGGCAGCGAGTTCCAAAGACT
Organism: Lissotriton vulgaris; assembly: GCF_964263255.1. Taxonomy (NCBI): domain Eukaryota; kingdom Metazoa; phylum Chordata; class Amphibia; order Caudata; family Salamandridae; genus Lissotriton; species Lissotriton vulgaris. The sequence goes on along the minus strand of NW_028251109.1, from coordinate 85,440 downwards.
GCTCACTACCACCTGAAAGGAGCGACCACCCTTCCTGGTCCGACAGAATTTTGGTACTAACAACAAATGTTGGGTTGATGACCTCAAGGTCCTGGCTGGGCTATAGGGCATAATTCTTTTTCTGATATACTGAGCCCCGCCGTTATGAAGAGCCTTAAAGGCCAACACAAGAGACTTGAAATCAACTCTGTTTTTTATTGGTAACCAATGTAATGATTTCAAAAGGCTAGTCATGTGTGTTCTCGGCCCAACCATGGAGATTGCTCTGGCGGCTGAATTTTGGACAACCTAAAGACGACTCAGTAAATACTTGGGGATACATTAGCGTAGTCCAGTCTTGACATTATTACGGCTTGAACCACTGTCTTTCTATGAGACAGTGGCAGCAATGAGAGGAATTTCCATATCATTTTTAATAGCCTAAAGCACATACCAGCCACTGACTGAACCTGCGTCTTCATAGAAAGATCAGAGTCCATCATAACTCCAAGATTTCTAACAGCAGTAACAGGACTGGAAGGGGCTGGTTGATCATGGGGCTACCACTTCCGCCATTCATCACCCGGGGTATGCCCGAAGAAAATAATTTCGGTCTTGGCTCAGTTACTTGACAGTTGATTCAGCCGGAACCAGTCAAATACAGTATTTAACCACAGATGTATTTGACTTTCGTTGAATGGGTCATCTTTTTCGTAAGTAAACAAAAGTTGAGAATCATCTGCGTAGGCGAGAACCTTGGCCCCTAGATTCTCTACTAAGGAGGCAAGAGGTGCCATATAAATATTAAAAAGAGTGGGGCTCAGAACTGAGCCCTGAGGCACTCCAACATTCAGCCTAGAGATATCGGCTGAAAAAGGTGGTGACCAGACCGATTGCTGACGGTCTTCCAGAAAGGATGAGAACCATCTTAGAACCGTGCCCCCGAAGGCGCACTCCTTTAGCCTTTGGAGGAGGCGTCCATGGGGCACGGTACCAAAGGCCGCTGAGAGGTCTAGCAGTATTAAAACTGCCTTACCTCCTCTGTCGAGGGTGGCTTTGATGCTTTCTGAACCTCAGGTAAGGCTGTTTCAGTGCTGTAGTTGGCCCTAAAACCCAACTGGCTAGGATGAAGGACATTAGTGGCCTCAGTAAAGTTCATAGTAAACTTGTTTACATGCTTCTCCAAAGTCTTGGCAAAAAAAGGGAGCAATGTAATAGGCCTATAATTACTAACTACAGCAGGATCCGCTGAAGGTTTCTTCAGGAGGGAGGAGGATTTTTCCCTGTTTCCATCTGGTCGGCACTTGTCCACTGGACAAGGAAAGATTGAGAACTTTATTTACAGCAGGTTTTAGAACTTCAGCAACAGCTGCTATTATTTGTGCTGGACAAGGATCCATAAGGGACCCATATTTTAGTGTCTTCATAATAGTAAGTGAAGTATCTAAAGACACAGGAGGACACTCCAGCAATATTTCTTCCCTGGAATCTTTCATCAGGAGGAGCCCCTCATTCTGATTCTGGAAAGCAGGCCTATCAACGGTATCTTGAATGGCCTTAATCTTGCCGTAGAAAAATTTAGCGATCTGGTTGGTCCATTCACAAGTAGGAACAAAAGGACTATGAGTGACTGTAGGAGAAGCAAAGTCCTTTACAATCTTAAAAAGTTCCCTACTACTATTTCTAGCCAGATCAATTTTGGTGGCCAGATATCTTTTTTTCTCATAGCGTACCTTTAAATAGTGTGCTTTAAGTGCCTGTTGATACATGTTTTTACTCTCCGGATCAAAACTTTTCCTCCATAAACGTTGCAGAGATTTACAAGCACTCTTACTTTTTTTCAATGCTTGTGGATGTTTCCTTTGCATTCGTAGTCTGCGAGAATACTTTTGTGATCATGATCAGCCCCACTTGATCTTTTGTGTCCAGAGGTTTTTTTGGAGGATGGTTTATACAGTGGCATCTGGACGTCTCTCTACTGTCCTCGCTCTGCTTCTGAATCGGAGTCCTGAAGCAGGAAACACACAGGCTCCTTAAGCCAATCTGGATGCTGCTGTCTGCTGTCTGAGAGTCATGGTTGAGCACTCAGATGGGGACTATGAGACTGTGCATGTTCCCCAGTAGGCTGTGCATTACAACCTAGTGGAGAACATGCAAAGTGCGCATGACTGTTTGGCCGGTCCAAGACGGCCGGACAAACCGCTATGCGCAGTTAGGGGCTCATTAGTATGGCGGGTGGACTTTGTCCGCCCGCCATAGCCCCCGGGAAATGGGACCGCCCGCAATGCTTGTGGAGGTCCTGCACCTACAATTAGGATGCACGTGCCACACTGGCGCGTGCATCCCGCATTTGTAACATTGCGGCGAGCGGTGCCCGCACTAGCCTAGCCCCGTAGCTACAAAAAAATAGAAAAATAATTACTTTATTATAATTTATTTTCCTTTTTCCACTGATCTGCGAACAATGGGGTGAGGCTCCTCCACCTTCTCAGAGACACAGCCACTGGGCTTATCCAGTTTTGTTTCGGAGCTGCTTTCTTCTTAATGCAGGAGCTCAGTGTAGTAGGAACACTTTAAATACTTTAAATACCCCGCTTGGTTTCCCAGTGTGATCTCTTTCTGTCTAGTCACACTTTTGCCCCTACTAAGTCATTATCATAAGTTTTTGGTGGCTGTTCCGGAGGGGCCAGTATAGAAGAATTTTCATTGGCATTTTTGGAGGTTGGGTTTACATTTATACTTATTTCCACCACTTTCCATCAAGCTGTCTGCTTCCCTGTTGATGGGGTGGCCGAATGTCTTCTACTTTTGTTGTCCTGAAGGGCCTTGCTAACCCACATTCTAATTTGTCTGGCAGCCGATTTGCTGTTCAAAGTTTTTTTTTCTTTCCTCCTCTTTGCTCTGTTAATTATTTCCTTTGGCCCTGACATGTTTGGGGCACCTTCAGTGATGATGTCACATGCTGTTGTTTTGTCTGCCCCATGGCCAAGTCTATCAGGGAGTTCTCACCCTATGGGTAATGTGTGCTTGCTCCAGCCGCTTGTGCCTCTCCTCTCTTGATTTTGACTGTAGAGGCAATTCACCCCAGATATGGTAGTGGAGCTGTTTTCACTGATGTTGGGCATCCCAACACATTGGGATCTCTTTGTGCTAAGTTAGCTTTTAGCTCACCCACAAGCGTTGCAGAGTAAGAATATCAATGTAAAAATATCGACTTGCACAAATCTTGAGGTAAAAATTTGAGATGTATGACGTTACAACGCATGCATTTACATCGCATGCCTTTACAACGCAATTATTACAACGCAGTCCATTACAACGCATAGTGCTTTGGGCCGCTGGATAGTGAATAGTTTAATTTACTATTCCAACTCCAGTGCCCGTGGACACTAGGGAAGGTTACTGGATAGTAAATTAACCTATTCCCTATCCTAGAGCGCCCCCCAGAGCAATGTGTTGTAATAGTTTGCGGTGTAATGGTTGCGTTGTAAAGGCTCTACGATGTAAAAGTTGCGTTGTAAGTGTTGTTCACCAAAAATTTGTGGGTCAGAAATATCGTCAGACAAAATATCGTGGTCAAGAATATTGATTTTAGGTAAGTAATATTGATGTAAAAAATATCAAAGGGTTGCATATCGTTTTTAAATATAATTGTCTATTTGGATGGCGGGCGGATTGCACCTGCTACGCCATCCAGGCTATATTAGGATGGCTGGGGGGTCCGCGGCAGACAGGAAGACCGTCTGCCGCTTTACCGCCCGTTGACATGGCCATCCATATTAACATGCAGGTGGAGATGTGCCTTTCAATTGAGGGGTTTCCGCCATGGAAAGGCATGCGGTTTCTGCTTTTGAGGGCCTGTTGCGTCTTTTGTTTGGTGTTGGTGTGTAATAGGGTAGGAAATAAAATAAATACATTTATCTTTTAAATAATTTGTTTGTTTGTGAATACTTGGTCCGTTTAAATAAATATTGTTTATAAATGTATTTATTATTGCTTTTAATCATATTTATACATTTTGGTTATATGTAATTAACAATATAATATGTGTTCTTTTTATTTGTGTAATATCTTTAATTGTATATTTTTCTAATATTGTTTCTTTATTTTTAAGATTATTAAAAAAATGTGTTTAAATGTTAATAGTAATTGTTGTTTCTCTGCTATCCAATAGTTTCCCTACTGTTGCACTCACTGGAGTGGGAATAGTAATTTTTAACACTTCCGCTATCCAGCACTTTCCCTACTGCACTCATTGCAGTTGGAAAAGTAAAATTGTATTATTTCGCCATCCAACATTTTCCCTACTGCTGTATTTATTGTATTGCTAAATGAATGTTTAATTTTGTTTTAATAGTTTAATGTTTTAATTAATTACAGATTTTCCATTTTATTTTAAATTATTGATATATGTATATATTTTATTTTTATATAAGTTAAAAGTTTAAAAAAGAAATAAGGATAATAGTTAATCAATTATTTTAAAGTAAATATAGGTATATGTATACATTATTATGTTTGCATGTTTATATTTTTTTAATTAAGTTTAATTTTAATATTTACTTAAAATGTATAGTACAATTTAAAATGTTGTTAAAGATAATATTGTTAGTTTATATATTTATAATATTATTAAAAAATGTAAATCAATATCTTTTACATCTATATTTTTAACTTCGATATTTTTGATCCAATATTTTTGTAATCACAAGTTTAGTTATAGGGAGTCAATATTTTTACTGTCTATATTTTTTCGATATTTTTACCATCAATGTTTTTACAATTGATATTCAATCAGGGTACCGCAAGAGTATTCAAGGCACTGATCTGAATGCCCATTGCATTCACCTGGTGAGTCAATGCATCAATGGAGCTTTGCAGGGTTCTAAGAGGGAAGGCCCACTGTCCTCCGGTTTCTGTTGAACTAGTGCTAAGCCTGGGTGACAAATCTTTGGTGGATGTGTTGAATACATTTTCCCATTCTCTATTCTTGATATATGTGAGATCTTTAGCCAAGCCCAACATACAACTTGTTGTTTCCCTCTTGCACTGTTTGGGGAGATCTTGAGCGGTGGATACTCACTTTCATCTTGAGCGATCTTTCTTCCTGTGCCTCTGCAGAGGCTCCATTCCAGTTTCGATTCACTCTCTGACTGTGTTTTTTTTTCCCCAAAGTCGGCCCCTCCATCCGCCCAGTACTTTACTTTGTAAAAAAAAATGAAGTGCCAGCGCTCTTTTCAGGAGGCCACTGCAGCTTGCACCACCCAGTGCTCCCACTAGCCCGCCAATGGCAGTACTATCACTACTAGCCATCACAGTCATACAAGTGTGAAAATTCAGACATTAATTATACATTGAATTGACTAATACATATGTTTCAAGCTAATCTTATAGTTTGAATGGCAGATATTAGTGATTTTAATGTTTATTCAATTATTAAATAACAGCTGTTTGCCCCTCAAAAAATAAAGACAAACAGCGCTACCATGTGGCAGGCTGTCATAAGAGCCACTGGTGACAATAAAATGCCAGGTGCCGGTGCCGGATGGATCAAATCTTCATTTCCAGCAAGAGCTCGGTGAATCTGAATGGGCACCCTGTTCAGGCTTTGCTTTTGCCTGTGGCTTGGTGTTTTTGTGCACTTTGGTAGTTATTTCTAATGTATTCTCTTGAGCCCATGCAGGAGTTTTTTCAAGGCATATTTGAGCTAATTCTCAAGGGGGATTATGGGGGCGTGTTGCTGAAATTATTATTACTCGAGTATACCCCACTCCTTGCTCCCTAATTTGGTGGGATTCTTCTGGTGGCCCCTCCCACTTCTTTGCCTGCACAATGGGGCTAGTTGATCTTTTCAACTGAGGGAGTCTGGTGATAATTCCATTGCTGGAATTTATTACTTTGCAGTTATTTTTGGTTGCTTTGGGCTTGATTCCATCTTAGGTAAAAGGAGTTTTGGGAACTTTTGCTGGGTTTCTCCACTGAGTATTTGTCCTTGTTAATAAATCAGATGGTCTACCAGTTTTAGTCACTGGCTGTTTTCTCTTTTTCCGCTGGTTTTGCATTGCTACAGGGCTTTGAGTTCTTCCAGAGCGCATAATGCTACCTAATTACATCTAATTCAATGAGGTGCGTCAATCCAATTGTCTGACTTTGTAATTTCCAGTCTCACGGAGCGTTCTAATTTTCTAGTAAAAGGGAATGTTTGCTCTAATCACTGTATGAATTTGTGCCGAGTTCCTGCTGTTTCCTATGTCCCCTTGGTGCTCTGAGGTGTTTAATTTGATTTAATTTCCTACATGTCAGGGGGCACAGCCAAGACGCTTGAAGGGTAGGAGCTCACCCGGGCCACAAGCTGCACCCGTCATGGCCAGGCGGCCAGGCCGCTGTTGCGGTCAAGGGATCTCAACCTAGTGAGGCGAGACTAATCACCTCTCTTACCTCTGATTTTTGGCTCACATCCTCTTGGCCAGGCTGACTAGCAGGTGAATGGCTGCCGGGCGTGTAGGGGGATGCAGGCTGAGTGCTGAGTGTACAGTTTAAAAACTTGACATGGCTTAATTTGGCTTACTTTGTGTTGTTGGTTAGGTACGACTTGCCATCTCACCTGGCTGCATACGCTGGTCTCACTGGTCTCGCCGACATCCGAGGGGGAGACCACAGCTTTCAGTGTTACTGTTGCATGAAAGGATGTGAAGGTGCACCCGCGGCAGCATGTGGTTCTCTGCACTAACATGCTCCTGTACTCAAACCATACTCTGACCCCCGAATAAGCCGAGCTTCAAGCTCGTTGGACTCTGCTGCAGCGACACCGCACGCCCATGTTCTCTACATCACCCGTCGCAAATCCAGCTCCAATTAATGCCTACCAGGAGGCTACTAACTAATGTAATTGATGACAACATTGTGTATGGTGGGGACACCGTCAGACCTGTAAGCCTGAGGATGGTTTCCCCCTCAACTTTTTTCCTTCCCCCTCCATTTTTTCTGACCTCGTTGTTGTTGGGCTTAGGACTCAGAGCACTCTACCACTGCTAACCAGCACTAAAGTACATGTGCTCCCTCCTTAAAACATGGTGATATTAGCTTATCCTCAATTGGCACCAGTCAATCTACTTATAAGTCCCTGCTAAAGTGGTACTACATGTACTCAGGGCCTATAAACAAAAAGCTACCAGTGGGCCTGCGTTTTGACACGACAAGGGAAACCCAAAAGGAATCACACTAGGGTCCTTGGGCAATAGGCTATTTTACAGAACAGGGGACCCTAGACATTGAGGATCAAAGTAAATAATAGACATATACTAAATAGTATATATGACCTCTGCCCAGTCGGACAGGTTTTTTTAATTATGCAATTTTTTATGTTACTCCGTATAAATGACAGTTGTACAAAAGTGGGCACAGCCTGTGACCCACAAGAAACAAGGACAAAACAGGTGACACGAACAATTATGTAGAAACGCTCAAAAGCGGCCAGAACCCCGTTGTCCAGCCATCATGCTGCAACTGAGTATCCCTCGTATGAAGCACTAACCAGGACCAATCGCATTGAACGGCCGAAATAACCTTCTATTATCTCTCACGGAAAACTTCACCATCTGGCTAACGCTGTGCGGAATGCTTACTATGGAGCCATTCTGAACAATCACGAGGCTTTGTGATTGTAATCAATTTCCAAGACAAACATGACATATATTTTTTTGTCCTGATGATGATGCAAGTATTGTGTAATTGCATCGAAACGTCGTCGACCTAAATGCACCATATGTTGATTTGACTTCATAATTTTTGAACAACAATGGGTTGCTGTGATTGTAAACTAGTCTGTATTACCAAGGAATGAGTACAGACCGCTTTTGAGCGTTTCTACATAATTGTTCGTGTCACCTGTTTTGTCCTTGTTTCTTGTGGGTCACAGGCTGTGCCCACTTTTGTACAACTGTCATTTATACGGAGTAACATAAAAAATTGCATAATTAAAAAAAACCTGTCCGGCTGGGCAGAGGTCATATATACTATTTAGTATATGTCTATTATTTACTTTGATCCTCAATGTCTAGGGTCCCCTGTTCTGTAAAATATACCAGTGGGCCTGCAGCACTCATTGTTCCAACCACTTAAAATAGCCCTTTAAACCTGTCTCAGGCCTGCCATGGCAACTTGGGGAAAGGAACCTGTTGCCAGCCCTACACCTTCGTTTTTAATACATTTAAGTCACCCTTAGGATAGTCCCTAAGCGCCCATAGGCCAGAGTGCAATGTATTTAGAAACTATGGACATGTACATTTAATGTTTACATGTCCTGGTAGTGAAAAACTCCTAAGTCTGTTTTCACCACTGCAAGGCCATCTCTCCCATAGGATAACATTGGGTTACATAATTACATTTAACAAGTGATAACTTGCAATTGGGGGCAAATAGGAATATCGAGTTTGGCATCTTAACAGTTGTGATTTAAAACCCTCTGTAATGGTAAATTTGGATTTTAAGTCACAATTCTGAATACACCTCTTTCAGAAAGTGAGCCTTTTCTTGTCACAAACATTGGGTGTCTGCAGCCTGTATCCTGGGTCACATGACAAAGCATACCTGGGAGCTGGTCTTTGTGTATTACTTCCAGACAGTGAGACAATGGAGGAATTGGCACAAGGGGGCATCTCTGACTTGATATGGGGGGCAGAGTTGTCACCCATCTCACTTGCCCATCGCAAAGCCTCTGCACAGTCTAAAGTAGTTTAACAATAGTATTTTGTTCCCCATACAAGCTGGGGCCATAACAGAGAGGCAGGAAATTACAAACACAGCCGGTAGTGGAAACCCCCAAGAATCTTCTCCTAGCCAGAAAGTACCAGCAATGTAAGATCTGCACTTCGCGCTAGAGCATCGATATCTGCGGTGATCACAAACTGGAATCTCCTGCAAATACCGTTGGTTTTGCCTGATAAGATCTTCATGCTGCAGCGATGACCGAACGTGCCGCCGTGTCTTTGTGCTATGACGATAACCATCCATGACGGCCCCCTGCTCCTTGTGGTCCCCATTACCCGAAGGGACCTTTTTGTACTGGACTTTAGTAGGTAACTCTTTCAGAGGAACTAACCTGTATCCAGCCGGCTCTCCATTTCAGTCAGCCTGAACATATGACTTTCACCCGGTCTCGCAAGAACAGCAAGTCAGATAACTGCGAGTGTCACTTTCTGCTTCTAGGTGCTATGCTTACCATAAATCTGTAACATTTCATATCTTGGATCTATTGATTGGATTTTTGTTTTTTTGGTGCCAAATAAGTTTTGAACTTTTTCTTGTGTTGTGTTTTCACTTTATTACTGTTTGAAGTGCTGCATAAATACTTAACAGATTGCCTCCAAGTAAAGTCTGGCTGCTATTGTCTCAAGCTACTAGAGGGTTGAGCACAGGTGAAATTAGGGTGAGCGTGTGTCTCACCCTGACCAGAATTGTGGTAGGATTTCACCCCCCTCAACCAGTAACCCAAGTTCCTAAAATTGCTCTACTCTATCTTGCTCTGAATCCGAAAAAGCCTTTACCACCCCACACTCTATTGCATAGACCAAGGCTTTGGCTCAGCTCTACAAGGTTTGACTTCCCCACCCAAGGATGACCTGAGCTTATTTTAGTGCACCAATGCTTGAGCATGAAAGTACAGGTTGTTCTGGGTTACTAAGCATCCCTTAAAAAGTGGTCAGAAACACAGTGGTGATTCAAACCCAATTTCGTTCTTTAAAATGTCACACAAACAAGTCCTGCACTAAAAGAAAGACACTTTGGGGCTCATGAGGATAGCGGATTTTCCGCATCCTCCGGGCCGGCGGAAGCCACCGCCGGCCCGGAGGATGTGGAAAATCCGCTGCGGACCCACCAAAGACCCACTGCCACATTAGGATGGCTGGTGGGTCCTGGTTTCAGTCTGCTGCTTTTCCGCCGCGGTTGGCTTACAACCGCGGCGGAAAAGCTCTAATATGGTGGTGGTGTCTCTCAGATACCGCCAGCCATATTATGATGGGTTTTAAAAAATGATTTCTGCTGCGGGTTTTCCGCCGGAGAAAAGCATGTGGAACTTCACTGCAGGGGCCCGTTGCGGGCCCCCTGGGTGAAGGGGGGTGGGGGGTGCACATGGAGGGTGCCTATGGTACCCCCCTGCATTTGTATGCAGAAATCGGCAGGCACCGCACAGTGCCTTTCTGCATACAAATGCAATGTATGCATTTTTAGGTCTCGCCTTTACCATTCCGCAGGAATGGGAAATGGGGAGAATTCAAGTCGGCAAAATCCTCTTCAAACCAAGGGCTTTCAGCCCCGCGGTTTTCTTGCAGTTCACGTGAATCACGTGAGCAAACATGCATGAGCATTCACGGCCAGGGCTTCTCCTCCTCTAGCAGCACTCCTCCCACACCAGCAACTCCCCCCTCCCACACCAGCACCTCCCCTCTCTCTCCCCGCAAACACCGTAGCAGCACTCCTCCCACACCAGCACCTCCCCCCTCCCAAACCAGCACCTCCCCTCTCTCTCCCCGCAAACACAGCCTTGTCTTTCCCAGACACATCTTTGTTTTTCTTTTAACAGTAAATAATGGCGGCCGCGCATCTTGTTTACATCTCTGCCATACCCCACTCCGTGTCTTTCCACGTCCCAGCGCTCCTTTTCTCCCCCTTCCTTGACCCAGCTTGCTTTCTTAGCCTTCCCTTCCTCCTGCTCGGTGTACCCTCTCCCCCGGCTCCTGTCGCTTCCTCCCCCCACCTCTCCCTCGAGCACGTTTCCGACACATCTTTGTCTTTCTTTTAACATTAAGTAATGGCGGCCTTGCATCTCTGCCATACCCCACTCCGTGTCTTTCCACGTCCCAGCGCTCCTTTTCTCCCCCTTCCTTGACCCAGCTTGCTTTCTTAGCCTTCCCTTCCTCCTGCTCGGTGTACCCTCTCCCCCGGCTCCTGTCGCTTCCTCCCCCCACCTCTCCCTCGAGCACGTTTCCGACACATCTTTGTCTTTCTTTTAACATTAAGTAATGGCGGCCTCACATCTTGTTTAAATATATATTTGGGGGTGACTTGCGCTGTCACCTACAACGTCCTACAGGGTCCTTCTGAGTAAACACAAACCACAGCTCACCATGCCTCTCCCCTCTCCCTTGCACCCACTCTTTCAGAGACACGCTTTCCGTTCGAGCAGCAGGTGCAGTGGCACCGGGACACAGGCATCAGGAATCCATGAAATCAATTAGTGTCTTTATTTTTTTACACTAGGCAGGAACCAAGGGGCCCATTCCCTTCCTTGCACTTGCTGTGTCTTTTTTTTAAAAAGCATACCACCCTGTCTTTCACTTGCTGAAACACATACACGAAAAAAACATCTCTGTTCGTGGCTCTTGGTTATCCTATCCCAATCACGACCGCCAACACGCACAACACGCACAAACAGCCCACAGACTTTCTCTCTTTTCCATTCACGCACGGAAACACGCACACGTTGACCACATTTAGACGTGCATCTTGCAAGCAAACACCCCCTGCCTTGTGTCTCATTCATTCATCTCCACGTTTCTGCCTTTCATATTCAGACGTGCACTTTTTTTTTCCTTTAAAGAATAACACCCTGTCTTTCAATTGCGGAAACTATTTGGTGGTGACTTGCGCTGTCACCTACAACGTCCTACAGGGTCCTTCTGAGTAAACACAAACCACAGCTCACCATGCCTCTCCCCTCTCCCTTGCACCCACTCTTTCAGAGACACGCTTTCCGTTCGTGCAGCAGGTGCAGTGGCACCGGGACACAGGCATCAGGAATCCATGAAATCAATTAATGTCTTTATTTTACACTAGGCAGGAACCAAGCAGCACTTATCACCACCACAGCACCACTCATCCCCACAACAGCATTACTCAGCAGACAAACGTCACACAAACAGAACATGTACGCTTTCAACAGGCACACACACCAACAGCTATCAATGGACGCTTTCACCAGGCATACACACACACACCAACAGTCATCAGTGCATGCTTTCACCAGGCATACACACACACACACACAGACAGCAGTCCACGCTTTCAACAGGCATACACACCACCGGCCGTAAGTGCACGCTTTCAACACAGATTTTAACATAGCAGACACAATTACAGGTATAAAAGCATGCTATTTTACAGTTCAGTACTGCTGTAGTATGTATGAATGAGACTGTTGGTGTGATAAATACGGCTGTGGTGGTGCAGAGTGATGCTGTGTTGTTGCTCAATGGTACCGTGGGGGTGCAGAATGATAATGTGGTCTTGTTGCGTGTTGCATTGGTGGAGCCCAGTGATGCCGTTGTTGGGAGAAGTGCTACTATTGTGGTGATGAGTTATGCTGTGGTGGTAATCATTGAACACAAACACAGCACCACTCATCACCAGTACAGCACCACTCATCACAACAACAGCATTACTCAGCACCAAACTAACGTCACTCAGCAACACACCTGCATCACTCTACACCACCACAACAGCATCATTCAGTAACAACACACTATCACTCTACAACGACACAGCAGCACTCATCACCACCACAGCACGACTCATCACCACAACAGCATTACTCAGCAGACAAACGTCACACAAAGGAAACATGTTTTCACCACCACAGCACCACTCATAACAACAACAGCATTACTCAGTAGACAAAAGTCACACAAACAGAACATGTACGCTTTCACCAGGCACACACACCAACAGCTATCAATGCACGCTTTCAATAGGCATACACCCACACTAACAGCCAGCAGTCCACGCTTTCAACAGTCACACACACCAACGGCCGTAAGTGCACGCTTTCTACACATTTTTTAACGTAGCCCACACAATTACAGCTATAAAAGCATGCCTTGGTGCTGTAGAGTACTGCAGTAGTATGTATGAATGAGACTGTTGGTGTGCTAAATACGGCTGTGGTGGTGCAGAGTGATGCTGTGTTGTTGCTCAATGGTACTGTGGGGGTGCAGAATGATAATGTGGTATTGCTGAGTGTTGCATTGGTGTAGCTCAGTGATGCCGTTGTTGGGAGAAGTGCTACTGTTGTTATGCTGTGGTGGTAATCATTGAACACCAACACAGCACCACTCATCACCAGCACAGCACCACTCATCACAACAACATCATTACTAAGCAACACACTAACATCACTCAGCAACACACCAGCATCACTCTACACCACCACAACAGCATCATTCCGCAACAACACACTATCACTATACAACGACACAGCAGCACTTATCACCACCACAGCACCACTCATCACCACAACAGCATTACTCAGCAGACAAACGTCACACAAACAGAACATGTACGCTTTCAACAGGCACACACAACAACAGCTATCAATGGACGCTTTCACCAGGCGTACACACACACCAACAGTCAGCAGTGCATGCTTTCACCAGGCATACACACACACACACACACAGACAGCAGTCCACGCTTTCAACATGCATACACACCACCGGCCGTAAGTGCACGCTTTCAACACAGATTTTAACATAGCAGACACAATTACAGGTATAAAAGCATGCTATTTTGCAGTTCAGTACTGTGGGACTGTGGAAGAATGAGACTGTTGTTGTCCTAAATACGGCTGTGGTGGGGAAGAGTGATGCTGTGTTGTTGCTCAATGGTACTGGGGGGTGCAGAGTGATCATGTGGTGTTGCTGCGTGTTGCATTGGTGGAGCTCAGTGATGCCGTTGTTGGTAGGAGTGCTACTGTTGTGGTTTTGAGTTATGCTGTGGTGGTAATCATTGAACACCAACACAACACCACTCATCAACAGCACAGCACCACTCATCACAACACAGCATTACTCAGCACCACACTAACATCACTCGCCAACACACCAGCATCACTGTACACCACCACAACAGCATCATTCAGCAACACCAAAATATCACTCTACAACGACACTGCAGCACTCATCACCACCACTCATCACCACTACAACATTACTCACCAGACAAACGTCACAGAAAGAGAACATAAACAGTGCATACATACTACGTTTAAAAAAATTAAATGTCAGAAAACAAAGGACAATGCAGAGCGGCGAGACAAAACACGTACGGCGAAACACAAGATAAAAAGAGCCAACAGCGACATAAAAAAAATTAGAACAGGATGCGAGCTCAGACGGAAGTAGACTACAGGACACGCATACCAGAACGACACGCGCAAACATAACTCAATGCATGGCGAAGAGACGAACTAAATAGCAGCCATTGATAGCATGAAAAAGCACACTCAAAAGAAAGGAGCCGGACACAAGCCAAGTGCGATCAAAGAAAGACCCAAAACAATAATTACATTCACATCACACAAAGGAAATTCATAGACAAAAGTGTAAAAACACACAAAGGCATTAAAAAACAATAGTAATTACCTGTCGATCGTAGCAGCTCATTCAGTGAAATGTAGAGATGAAACAAACAACACACAAAGAGAACATAAACTGTGCATACATAATACGTATAACTAAAACAATAAAAAACAGCAACAAAAAAAAGCCAAAGCATAGCGGCGAGACAAGCCACATACGGGTCAAACACCACCCAAAGACAAGCCAAGTGCGAGATAACATAAAAAACAGAGTGCGAGCTCAGGCGAAACTAAACTACAGGAACAGCATACCAGGACGACACTAGCAAACATGAGTCAATGCATGGCGAACAGACAACTTAAATACGAGCCAGTGATAGCATAAATAAAAAGAAATGAGCCAGACACAAGGCAAGTGCGACCGAAAAAATTACAAACCCCATAATTACATTACATTCACAGCAATAAATACGTATACAATTTTGAGTAACAAATAACAAAGGCACTCTTTAAATATATTTTTAAAAATAGGCAATTACCTGTCGATCGTAGCAGCTCAGTCACTCAAGTCTAGAGATCAGACAAACCACACACAAAGAGAACAGACACAGTGCATACATAATACGTTAAACAAAAAAAGTCAAACAGCACCAAAAATAGCACGATGCTTAGCGCCAAAAATAGCAAGATACGACACAGACACGAGCCAAACACAAGGCAGTTGCGAATAAAAAAAAAACAGGGTGCGAGCTCAGGCCAAACTAGACTACAGGACCCGCATACCAGAACGACACGCGCAAACATAAGTCAATGCATGGCGAAGAGACGACCTAAAGACGAGCCAGTGATAGCATTAAAAAGAACACCAAAAAGAAACGACCCGGACACAAGCCAAGTGCGAGCAAAGAAAGATCCAAAACAATGATTACATTCACATCACACAAAGGAAAATCAGACAAACAAGTCTACAAAATCACAAAAGGACTCTAATTATATTTCAAAAATATAACAATTACATGTCGATCGTAGCAGCTCGCTCAGTGAAATGTAGAGATCATACAAAAAACACACAAAGAGAACATACACAGTGCATACATTATAAGTTTAAGTAAAAAAATACAAAATCAACAAAACAAATAAAATGCATAGCGATGAGACAAGCCACATACGGGGCAAACACAAGCCAAACACGAGCCAGGTGCGAGATAAAATAAAAAAAACAGGGTGCGACCTCAGGCGAAAATGGACTACAGGACCCGCATACAAGGACGACACTAGCAAACATTAGGCAATGCATAGCGAAGAGACGAGCTAAACACGAGCCAGTGATAGCATGAAAAAAGGACACTAATCAGAGACGAGCCGGACACAAGCCAAGTGGGAGGCCAAAAAAAGACTAGTACATCATTACATTACATTCACAAAAAGGAAATGTATACAATTTAGTGTAAAAATTCACAAAGGCACTCTTTAAATATATTATCCAAAAATGCAATTACCTGTCGATCGTACCTGCTCAGTCATTGAAGTGGAGCGACGATACTAAAAAGAAAATAATAACATTTAGAATAAAAATAGGAAAACATACACAAACACAAACATCGCAATAAATTGAAGACACAATGGTAAAAAGGCTAAGAGTAGGCATGTACTTTATTAAAACAACATTCCACAAAATTAAAAAGATACAATAAAGTAGAAGAAGAAAAAAATCTGAATCAGAAAATATCAAACAAAAAAAAAACTTACCTGTATGTCGCTTTAAATAAGTACGTGAAATATACAAATGTCACCAGCGGTAGACGGAAAGGACCATGAAAGTCAATAGCTGTAAATACAAAAAAAAAATTCAAAACATGTACTAAAATACATTACATCCACAGACAAAAGTTGTTCTTACCTGCAGAACTTCGCAAAATATATACGTCACTAACATTTACGTAAAAAAAAACACCCAACAGTTGCGTATTACAATCACATAATCACCGAAAAATATTAGGAATAGCACTTTCGACACATAAATACAGTTAAAAATTAGAACATCATTTTTCATAAATAAAAAAACTGATGAAAAGGAAAAAAATAATTAATACACAATACATGCAAATTCAATATCAACATTTATTTAAATAAAACATTTACCGCTATGTTGCAGCAAGTCGCCCATTGAAGTCGAGAAATATCACAATCAGTACACAAACATAAAAAAAAGTACACATTTACAAAATATTACAACTACTTCGCAAACACAAACATTATTACATTTATAAAAAAAAACATAATGTTACCTTAACGGTAGAATTTCAAAAACATCGGAAAGTGACTTTCACGGACTCAAACAGGAACGGTACACTCAAAAGCTGAAAATAACCCAAAAAAAAAATATTAACGTATAGAATAAATAAAGAAAACATTATACCAACAGACAACATTTGGGCTTATCTCGAGAACTTCAACAAAGATATCGGTAACTGACATTTACGTGAAACACCTGCCCCACCCGTGACGTATTACAATAAAGTACTCCTCCTTTTTCAATTATGAAGCGCACTTTCGTCACATATATAAAGCATACAAATCACAAAAAAAATTATATCAAATGCAATTACAGCTATAAGGCAACGCAATACATAATACAGAATATAACTAAATGGTGAAAATAAAAAAAAAAAAACATTTTTAGTACCTGTATCTCGCAGCAACTCGGACATTAAAGTGTACAAAAAACACAAACAATACAAATACATTACATACTTACAAATTTTAGAAAGATTAAAAATACCGCTTAAATAAAACATTCTTCCATTACACAGAAACGCATTATCACACAACAACAAAACTTTAACACTTACCTACATGTCATAATCGGGAGCGAAAAAGGACTCGAACAATGAACAGCTAAAAATAAAAAAATTAAACAGGTATCTGATTGACAAAGATCCTAAAAAGACATTACATTAACTGACAAAAGTTACTCTTAACTGTAGCAATTGGCGGGACATAACGGGAATTGACGTCACAGCAGCAGAGACGGACAAGTGTCGTAAAATCACAAACGGTCAAAACAGAACACAAAGAAGCTAACTTCATCGAATGAATACCACTAAAAGATTACATCCTAAACAAAATACATTATATTACATTCACATAAAAGGTGTTCTTACCTGCATTAATTGGCAAAATAACTTGCCATCTGACCTTTACGTAACAAAAAAATCCCCCCGCACGCACGTATTCAGATTAAGTATTCAACATAGTAAACGCGGGACAACACTTTCGTAAAAAAAATTAAATATATATATAAAACAATACCTTAGAGATTACATCAACAGACAAAACTTGGGCTTACCTGCAAAAAAGCACGGAAGATATACGTAACTGACGTTTACGTCAAAAACGTGACACAAGCATAACGTATTACATTCAAATATTCAACAATAACAATTAGGATTAGCACTTTCGACAAATAAAAGAATTAAGAAATTCATAAAACATTTTAAATAATTAAACGTACAGATTAAAAGGAAAAAACAACGTAAAACACAATACATTCTACATCTAAATATAAATGGATTTTATAAAGAATTACCAGTATGTTGCACCATCTCGCACATACGCTAAGGGAAAGAATAGCAATACATAACAAAAATACATAAGAAAAGGAATAAACATAACCATATACTACATAAATACATAATCAAAATTTAGCAATTCACGAACTTCTAGTATTTCGAGAGATAAGAAGCAAGTACATACAACTAATATAACAACGTTCGAAATTTATTAAACATAACACATACAAAAGTATACATTGCTATATATTAAATTTCAAAAGATTACAATTATGAGAACATCTAAAGTTTAGAACAGTATAAAAATATATTCAAAGTACATACGCTCGGAAATAAACAAGTCGCAATACAAAAACATCAATAATACAGCCTAATGATTAATAAATTTATTATCAATATAAACACAAGCAATAAAACATTCAGCTTCATGTACTAAATGTTATAAAAATGTAATCTTACCTGTCAAACAACGCAGCAACAAAAACGGAAGAAGAACACGCCTTTCCCGCACGAACATTCACACCAATCTGGAAATTTCACAGTTGACGCACGTCAAACGCAACGCTACGTCACCAAACGTAGCGCTGCAATTGGCTACATAGTAAACGCGGGACAACACTTTCGTATAAAAAAATTAAATACATATATATATAGAACAATAAAAATTAACACATAAGACATTACATCAACAAACAATAATTGGTCTTACCTACAAAAAAAAACGTAAGATATACGTAACTGACGTTTACGTCCAAAAAGTGCCACAAGAATGACGTTTTACATTCAAATATTCTACAATAACAATTAGGATTAGCACTTTCCACAAATAAAAGAATTAATAAAATCATAAAACATTTTTAGTAATTAAAATAACAGATATAATGGAAAATACCAAGTAAAACACAATACATTCAACATCAATATAGAAATGGATTTTTGTAAATAATAACAGTATGTTGCACCAACTCGCACATACGCTAAGGGAAAGAATACCAATACATAACAAAAATACATAATAAAAGGAATAAACATAACCATATACTACATAAATACATAATAAAAACTTAGCAATTCAATAACTTCTAGTATTTCAAAAGATAATAAGCAAGTACATACAACAAATATAACAACGTTCGAAATTTAAAAAACATAACACAAACAAAAATATACATTGCTATATGCAACATTTCTAAACATTACAATTATTAAAACATCTATCTTTTAGAACAGTAGAAAACTATATTCTAAGTACATACGGTAGAAAATACACAAGTCGCAATACAAAAACATCCATAATACATCATAATAATTAATTAATTTAATAACTATATAAACACAAGTAATAATACATTCTGCTTCATGTACGAAATGTTATAAAAATGTAATCTTACCTGTCAAACGACGCAGCAACAAGAACGGAAGAAGAACACGCCTTTCCCGCACGAACATTCACACCAATCTGGAA
Organism: Lissotriton vulgaris; assembly: GCF_964263255.1. Taxonomy (NCBI): domain Eukaryota; kingdom Metazoa; phylum Chordata; class Amphibia; order Caudata; family Salamandridae; genus Lissotriton; species Lissotriton vulgaris. The sequence continues at coordinate 66,071 of NW_028251109.1, read as the reverse complement.
AATTCCCCGTTGACGCACGTCAAACGCAACGCTTCGTCACAAAACGTAGCGCTGCGATTGGCTAGAAATTACGTCACACTAAACATTACATCAAAATAAAAAAAAAACTAGAACGCTAATCTCCCTTACGTAACAAACGTAAAGGGAATACATAGCGTACGACATTTTTACATAATAAAAATAAAACACACTTTAAAAACATTCACTAAACACTTATAATCCCAATACAAATACACTAATACACACACACATTACATTAAAAATATAAATTAACACATGCAAGACACTCACATATGCCAATCACACATGCAACTCCACTCACACATGCAACGCCACTCTCACATGCAACGCCACTCACACATGCAACGCCACTCACACATGCAACGCCACACACACATGCAACGCCACACACACATGCAACGCCACTCACACATGCAACGCCACTCACACATGCAACGCCACTCACACATGCAACGCAACACACACATGCAACGCAACTCACACATGCAACGCCATTCACACATGCAACGCCACTCACACATGCAACGCCACTCAACCACGAAACGCCACTCAACCACGCAACGCCACTCAACCACGCAACGCCACTCAACCACGCAACGCCACTCACACATGCAACGCCACTCACACATGCAACGCCACTCACACATGCAACGCCACTCACACCCACGCAAGCCCACTCACACCCATGCAAGCCAACTCTCACACACGCAACGCCACACTCACCCATGCAATGTCAATCACACACGCAACGCAACTCACACACGCAACGCCACTCACCCACACAACGCCACTCAACAACGCAACGCCACTCACCCACGCAACGCCACTCAGCCACGCAATGCCACTCACCCACGCAACGCCACTCACACACGCAATGCCAATCACACACGCAACGCCACTCACACACTCAACGCCACTCACACACGCAACACCACTCACACAGGCAACGCCACTCATCCACGAAACACCACTCACACATGCAAGGGCACTCAACAACGCAACGCCTCTCAACGACGCAACGCCACTCAACCACGCAACGCCACTCACACATGCAACGCTACTCACACACGCAACGCCACTCACACACCAGCCCCACTCACACACGCAACGCCACTCACACACGCAATGCCACTCACACACGCACCGCCACTCACCCACGCAACGCCACTCACCCACGCAACGCTACTCACACATGCAACGCCAATCACACACGCAACGCCACTCATCCACGCAACACCACTCATCCATGCAACACCACTCACACATGCAACGCCACTCAACAACGCAACGCCACTCAACCACGCAATGCCAATCAACCACGCAACGTCACTCACACATGCAACGCCACTCACGCACGCAACGCCACTCACACACGCAACGCCACTCACACATGCAACGACACTCACACACGCAACGCCACTCACACACGCAACGCCACTCACACACGCAAGGCCACTCACACACGCAATGCCACTCAAACACGCAACGCCACTCACACACGCAACGCCACTCACACACGCAACGCCACTCACACATGCAACGCCACTCACATAACAGCCCCACTCACACACGCAACGCCACTCACACACGCAACGCTACTCACACACGCAACGCCACTCACACACGCAACGCCACTCACACACACAACGCCACTCACACACACAACGCCACTCACACACGCAACACAACTCACACACGCAACGCCACTCACCCACGCAACACCACTCAACAACGCAACGCCACTCACCCACGCAACCCCACTCAGCCACGCAACGCCACTCACCCACGCAACGCCACTCACACACGCAACACCAACCACACATGCAACGCCACTCACACACGCAACGCCACTCACACACGCAACGCCACTCACACAGGCAACGCCACTCATCCATGCAACACCACTCACACATGCAAGGCCACTCAACAACGCATCGCCACTCAACGATGCAACGCCACTCAACCACGCAATGCAACTCACACATGCAAAGCCACTCACACACGCAACACCACTCACACACCAGCCCCACTCACACACGCAACGCCACTCACACACGCAATGCCACTCACACATGCAACGCCACTCACACACACAACGCCACTTACACACACAACGCCACTCACACACGCAACGCCACTCACCCACGCAACGCCACTCACCCACGCAACGCTACTCACACACGCAACGCCAATCACACACGCAACGCCACTCATCCACGCAACACCACTCATCCACGCAACGCCACTCACACATGCAACGCCACTCTACAACGCAACGCCACTCAACCACGCAACGCCAATCAACCGCGCAACGTCACTCACACATGCAACGCCACTCACACACGCAACACCACTCACACACGCAACGCCACTCACACACGCAACGCCACTCACACACGCAACGCCACTCACACACGCAACCGCACTCACACACGCAAGGCCACTCACACATGCAATGCCACTCAAACATGCAACGCCACTCACACACGCAACGCCACTCACACACGCAATGCCACTCACACACGCAACGCCACTCACACACGCAACACCACTCACACAACAGCGCCACTCACACATGCAACGCCACTCACACACGCAACGCCACTCACACACGCAACGCCACTCACACACACAACGCCACTCACACACACAACGCCACTCACACATGCAACGCCACTCACACAGGCAACGCCACACACACATACAACGCCACTCACACAGGCAACGCCACTCACACACGCAACGCCAATATCACACGCAACGCCACTGACACACACAACACCACTCACACATGCTACGCCACTCACACACGCAACGCCACTCACACAGGCAACGCCACTCACACACGCAACGCCACTAACACACGAAACGCCACTCACACACACAACGCCACTCACACACGAAACACCACTCACGTTGCCAATAGGTCTCGCAGTTCGAAAGTTGGAGCCATTACAATTGCAAATAACAATGCCTTTTATTTTGGTTATCATTTTAAATACATAAAGGGCTTTGTCATTTACAAAACCAATAGCTCCAACTTTCCTACTGCGAGACCTATTGGCAACGCCAGTGCTTGTTACCATTGCGGCGGGTGCAGCTTGAAGCTGCACCCGCCGCAATGGTAAAAATAGAGGATGTGACCGCCAGGGTGGCGGTCACATCCTAATTTCACAGGAGAGAACTCCGCAGGCCATGCGAAGGTTCCCTCCCACTCTGGGGCCCCCAAATTTTTAAAAGTGTTTTATTCCAGCAATCGGATCTTGTTGCTTTGCACATGTAAAATACATAACACAGAATATAATTAAAGCAGCACTGCTACATTTTACTAACGACAAGAATCATATGAACATTTCTTGATTGATCAAAATGTAATCTGGAAACCTAAAACCCTAAAGAGTACTTTTATGCGACATACTATGAGAGCATAGAGTAGCTTAACTTGTGTTTAGAGTCTCTTAGGAGTCATCCCACTGCATGCCTGTTTACAGCTATAGCTGCAGTTATCAGGAAGCTGGGAGTGTTCCCTCAAAAGGAAAAAACACATAAACTGGGCTCTTCTTCTTTGAAAATTGGTTCAGGAGCAGATGTAAGCACAGGGGGAATGCTGCAGCAATATGGCAATCTGTCAGACTGTCAGGATCTCTGGCAATGTTTTGTGTGATAACCTGAGTTGAAGGACCTTTCTTTCTAGATGGCTGCTTAATGAGCCTTTTATTCTATGGGCCACCAAATTTATCTTACTTAGGGACATTTTTAGAAATTTGAGGAATTTCTGGCATACCCTCTATCCATCAATATGCTAGTCTTGAGATGCCCTAGTATAAACAAGTGTGGTAGACCTATGTCAATTCAAACTGCATTGTTAATGTTATTTTCGCTATCTGACCTTGAAATATAAAAAAACAGGCGCATATCCACACTGATGTCGCATTAGGTGTCTTATTGATGTGATTGTCTGTATGATTTGACACTTTCACAGGTTCTTCAAATGAAAAGGACAGATGGTATTGAGTTAAAAGGCAGACAGGCTGACGATCAGGCAGAAAATGAAGCCTCGAAATGCACAAAATGCTGTTTTTATTTATTTGTATCATTTATAGAGCACGCTGTTACCAACCAGTGTCCTGGCACTGTAGTGATAGCTCCCATGTCTTCAAACCTCCTACCTAGTGAGTGAATAGCCACGTTTTAAGACTTTTCCGAAAAGCCAGCAGATCTGCGCTCTGTCTCACTGCCGTTGATAGGGCGTTCCAGGCATTAGCAGCACTTCGGACAAAACTTTTGCCCCACCAGCCTGCTTTCTTAATGTGTGGTGTCCTGATCCGCCCCATACTGGCCGCCTTAGGAAAGTTAACTCAACCCATACCTTTCGTTTAACGTTTAAAATCATTATCACTTTGTACCCTTAGCCAGACCTGAACCCTAAAAACCTGTTACTAACCACTACCCTTCTCAGTCCTGAACCCTAAAAACCTGTGAAAACACTCACCACACCTTATCCTCACCCACTCCAAATTCTAGAACGTTACTACGTCACACCCTTTCCATCCGTGTACCTTGAACTCATGTTACTAACCCCTACCCTTAGTCATCCCTGCACCATAAAAATCACTCCCCACTACATACCCTATTCCTTACCTAAACCATAAAAACCTCTTACCAACATGTACCAATATGTACTTTTACTCACCCCTGAACCCTAACAACCCCTTAAAAACCCTACTTCACTGCACTGTTACGCATCTTTAAACCCTAAAAACCCTTACCAACTCATACCTTTACCTTTTTCTGAATCCTAAGATATTAACGCTCCAAACATAATTTTTGAAAAATAATGAATCCCGTGGAGTCAGGAAGCATTTTTTTCAGCTACCCAATGTGGTTCACAAACCCAGGCTGGGTCCATGGATGCTCACATTCTGATTTTCCTTGCAAAAGTTTTGTTGAGGACTGTCATCATGTAATACAAGTGTGACTTCAAAAAGATTTTCATTTTTCTATTGCATATATTTTTAATCAAACAGTAAGTATCAGGCAGGTGTACTTACAATATATAAGAAACCCTTTTCATATTTAATGTACATCACAAGACAATATGATTCTTATTGGCGTAAATAAAATGCACTGTTGGTTTTGAAATATTGTCCCCATAAAACCTATTTTGAACACGTATGGAAGACTGACAAAAGAAAAAAGGAAAAGAATGGAAAGAAAAAAACACTGTCATAGCGAAGTTTTGCACACCAGGCCTGGCACTCAAGTGCACATTTTTATGTAGATGTACATAAGTGATTTGCAAAAATGCTGGGTTGATCCTTTTCCCATGTTGTGTGCTGGGGAGGGCAGAACCAACATGTGAAAAAGCCATCACTGCCCACCGCTTTTAAAGTTCTACACCTGCCACTGGTTGGCACAACCCAATTATTTCAGACATCTTTGACAGTTCATCAACCAGCACTGACAGGAATCCCAGATTTCTCCACACTGAGCTGGCACAAAGCGCTGTCACTGTCTTTAACTGCATCAGCTATTTCCCAGTGGGACAGCAATGATGCCATGGTCCGTAATACAAGCTTGAAGAATTGCCCTCTCATCTCCGGCTGACTAGTAAAACAAGCATTTGCAATGCAATCGGTCTAGCTTTTGGGACCTAATAAGTATTTAGAGTTGAAACACATTATTGCACATTACTGAGGGGGCAGTGGGAGTTGGGGTGGAGTGAAGGGGTGGGTGGAGGAGGTACAAGGCAAACCATAAAGTAGTGTAGCATGTCACTGTGCCATGGTATTTTCTGTCAAAATATACTATAAAATGCAATACTTGTCTAAATACCAAGAGCATATCTCAGGGGAGGAGAATCCACCACCTTCTCATGCAAACCCTGCTGTGTATATACTCTTGCTTGCAGCAGGTTGGGAAGGTATTTACAGCATCCCGTTAGATTGGGCCCACCCCAAGGGAAGGAGGTTATAAGAGCACATGAAGTGTTTAAGCCATCTTCATGTGTGGCCAGGGTTGCCCAAGGGATCAGTAATTCGCCGTTAGCTGTAATTCGCCCATTTGGAGTATTTTAGCCAATAACTCAGAGTATGCTACGACTTGTAGCCTACACTTGCCCGCCTACAAGTAAGGGCCTACACATCCAAGCATTTCCTGAGCCAACTGTTGATAAACCAGGACTAGTCGAAGTCTCCTCTGCCACAAGTGGCCTGCTGTCACCATTGTTGTTTCAGGACTTTAGATAGACATCGTCCCGGCATGTGACAAGATTATGTTCGTTCGCGATTTGCAGCGTGTGCAGGCCACATTACACAGGCCGCAATTATGAGAGCACACATTGAGTGATGTTAATTCATGCTCGCTTGTGTTGGTTCTGGCTCCGTGCGCACTTGCACAACCATTTATTACACCACACTCGCGTAATGAAGGCTAAACCAAAAACATTGACGTAGTCGAAGGGAGATCGCGTACCTCACCCCAGTGACTCGTCATCGCAATGGGCACAATCCCCAACAAGATATTGTGATAAGCGATATAACATTCCTCCCCAAATAAACTTTAACAAACACAACAAAAAACTTACTTTAGAAAAACAGCCACAACATTATAATATCTATCATTGTCATGCAGCATATCAAACTTCAGTCCCCTTCAGGTGCGGTTCTAGGAATGATAGTCCCGTAGTCTACTGGACCGCTCAGGGTTTCTTCTCAGTTTATATTGAGTGCGATTTTCCCTGTCCTCTTCAGTGGTCACAGGGAGCACAGGTTAGCCTCGACTAACCTCCTGAGGTCGGGTAGACGAGTCCACACCTTCCGCTCCTGGTGTCTAAAAATCAGCTTCTGACCAGTGTTCCGAGACTCGATCACGGGAACCTTCCTCCGGATGATCCATCTTAGCGTCAGGACATCCATGGTATTTTTGAAAGCGGATACATTTCTGGTGATCAGTTCCAGGCCTCGCTTTACCTGAGTTCCACGAATTTGAACAATGCACCAGGGATCTTTTTCAAAAGGAAGCCTGAACATGTTGCCTGGGTGTATGTCTTGAACAAGGATCAGATCTCCTACTTTGAGACGTGATATTTTCGCTTGGCGCCACTTGCTGACTTGATAATTCGACCTTTTCCTTCTGCAATCAACAGCTTGATCATTTATTTCTTCTGGAGCCCATTGTGGGGGGTGTGGGATAGAATCACTCACTACTAGCCCCATTGACAGGTGTCCTGGAGCACAACCAGTGGTGGTATGGGGAGTCTGCCTGTAATCCCTAAGAAAAGAATATATGGACTGTTCCACAGAATCACCATTGGACACTGCTATGCGGATAACCTTGTTTAAAGTTCTCATGAAGCGCTCAGCTTCTCAATTGGCTTGTGGACACTTTGTTGTTATCGTTTTGTGCACAATTCCTAGAGTTGTCAGGTACGATGCAAACTCCTACCCCTTGAATGGAGCACCATTATCAGTTTGTATCTCTTTGATGAGTCCATGGATGGCCATCACCTTTGGTATAACCACTCCTGCGCTCAGGGATGACAACACCTCAACTTCGGGATATTTTGAGTAATCATCTATTACCACCAAGGAGTGTCTCCCATCAGGGATCTCCCAATACCCATGCTTGCACTCATTCATGGGCCTTCGGGTTGCCGTTCTGTCACAATAGGTGCTGAAGGATTTGGTTCACCAGTAGCTTGACACTACGGACATGATCTCACCACCTCCTCCACTTTGTCATTCATTAGACGGAACCAGACCTTGGTTCTGAGTCTACCTTTGGTTTTCCCCATTCCCTGGTTGCCAGCATGGGCTAGCCCCACCACTCTCTCCACTAGGGTTTAAGGAATCACAAATCTATGACCTTGGAGTAAGCACCAGTTCGGATGTGCACTTAGTTCATACCTCACTTGCTACAGGCTCTCGATTACTTTCCGGGCCTCAGGAGTGAACATTATCCATTGACTTCTGCCATTTGTTGGTTTTCACTGCCTCCAACACTTTCTGCAAACATTTATCCTAGATGGTTGCTTGGCACAACTCTCCTAGAGATATGGGTAATGGGCGCAATCCTTCTGCAACGTACCGAACATATTCCTAAGTCTCCTCGGCATCCTCCATCTCACTAAGTGTAGCTACTCTGGGATGACGAGACAGATAGTCTGCTGGATTACTTGTTCCTGGGTGGTATTCAATCTCACAATTGTATTCCTGCAACTGCAGCATCTATTTCTCTATGCGAGGTGGTGGCTTTGATGCAGTTTTGGGAACAGAGACATTAGAGCCTTGTGGTCCGTGGTGACCAGAAATGGGTTTCCATACACATACAAGTGGAAATGCGAGCACCCCCAATGCATCGCAATCACTTCTTTGTCTATTTGTGAATATCTTTGTTCGGTGGCAGTCAATGATCTGCTTGTGAATGCCACTAGAGCCCACTCATCTTCTTCCTTTGGCTGTTGTAGTAGAACTGCGCCTAGTCCTTTTGGGCTGGCATTAACTGCACCTTGAGTCTGCTGTCGGGGATCAAAGTATCTCAGTATGGTGGTGCTCGACAGTGCATCCTTGGTAGCCTGGAAGGCAGTCTCTTGTTGCGGGCCCCATATCCATCGAACAGACGCTTTGGTCAGCTCTCTCAATGGGGTGGTCAGCGAGGATAGGTCCTTGATAAATCTACCGCAGTAGTTGACCATCCCCTAGGAATCTGCGTATTTCCATCACATTGGTGGGAGCCGGGGCCTCTTTGATGTCTTTTACTTTTTCAGGGTCAGGAGCAACTCTTTCTGCTGAAAATATGTATCCAAGAACTGCAGCCTCTGTTGAAGGAACTCACATTCATCTCGATTTAGCTTGAGTCCATAGTCTTGTATCCTTTGGAGCACCTGTCTCAGCAAACTGTTGTACTCTGTATGGACTTTGCGTGGACAAGAATGTCATCACTAACATTAACTACTCCTGGGAGGTCAGAGAGAAGTTCTTTGGTGGTATTTTGGTACACCTCCGCTGCACTCAATATCCCAAAACTCATCCTCTTGTAGTGTCGCAGACTGACATGCGTGGAAAATGTTGTGATGTACCGGGACTGTTCGTTCAGGACGAGTTGATGATATCCAGCACGAAGGTCAAGTTTTGAGAACCAGCTGGCTCCACTTAGTTCCCCTATCAGGCCATCAATGGTTGGAGTTAGATGCCTTTCTTGCTTGATCGCAGTATTAGGAATTCGCATGTCCACGCAGATTCTCACTTCCTCCGGCTGCTTGGGCTTTCTCGCGACCACAATTGGTGATACCCAGGGTGTTGGACCCTTCACTTTTTCAATAATGACTGCTTCTTCGAGTTCGCAAAGTTCTTTTTCTACCAGGGGTCTCAGGTGAAATGCAACTCGCCTGTGTCAAAGGGCCACTGTCGGCACCAAAGGATCAATGTGCAGATGTATCTGCTTGTCACGTAAGCACCGAATGCCGCTGAACACTTTCAGGAATTCCTTCAGGAGTTGACTCACTCCTTCTCGACGTATTCCAAAGGCAAACGTGACAATGCCCAGAGCTTCTGCTGACTTACACCTCAGCAACATTCCATGTCCTTCCTCCGTCACATACACTAGTGCTTCCACTTCCTGCGTAAGCAGTCAAGTGATGGGGATTGATTCAATTAAGGAACAGGAGGCTGGAATCAGTAATACACAGCAAGGAACAGATGCTTCCTGTACCATAAATTCTACCAACTGTTTTCAACTACAGAATACTTTCTTTATCTGCAGGAGAAATTCATTGTAAACATTTGATTTAACAGTACCACTATTTTGAGCTCATCTATTTATAAACACCAAATCTCACAGTGTGCGTTTGAGAATGTCATTGTTTTACTTGTAATTTTTTCGGTATTTTCAAAGATGACAAAATTATACAGTCCAAATGATGGATTTTCTTTACACACAACACAAAATGATGTATAAAATGAATCTATATACAATGTTACGAAAGCAAAGCATATAAAACATTGACTTCTATCATCTCATTTGTAATTAATTGTGCAGTCATACTGCAATCGTGTGGTATGGAGTATCTAGAATAGCTATGACCTCTATACAGACTGAATTAAAGGTCCAAGGTGAAGAGGTCAGGGAAGGCCTGTTAAAAATCTATAAAGTACAAGCTGTCTGTATCCAGCCTATATGCCTGTCGTTCTGATGTCTTTCATTCTTCTATATAAGGGATCCCTTGGCCTCTGTGTGGGGTGTGCTGACGTGTTTCGACCTTCGTGTGGGGGACCAAGAGGATTTTCAGAAGGTCTTCCTCAGGGCTGGGTGTTTATGTGTAGGACTCTGTGCTGGGGGAAAAAAGAAACGTTTTCATGTAATGGTGAATGGTGAGCATTAAAAGTGACATCAAGGAGTCACATGTAGCTAAGCTAATTAATAGGGTTACCCATACATGAAGTGTGTCATCAACTTTACTGGAACTGGGTTCTGGGTCCTGGACATGTGAAACTTCTCGGTGAAGCAGTGGGCTTCTCTTCTTTTGTTAAATTTGGAGTCTCCTAAAAGTTGGGGTGAGAGGGAAGGTTTGTCAGGTCTGGATGTGTGTTGAATCGCATCAGTATCTTAGATTTAGAGTAGCTAGAGGTGCACCAGAGCTATCAAATCTGCACGTGGATGTAAAGTGCATGCATTGAGGAATTATTTTGGAAAGGAGGAAGCAAGTGCTTTATGGTGGCTTATTGTGAATACCGGCCTTATTTGGGATGTTGGCATAATTGTAGCAGTAAGCAACAGCGGTCCTTACTAAAGGGAGGTACAATGTTAAATGATTATAGGCCACAATCTGCGCTATAATAGAAAGGAAGTTCAGCCGAACCTCAAATTTAATCAATAAGGTAATGGAAATTATATCAAACACACATATATACAGTGGGACACAGTCCTGTATCCGACAAGGCTAGACAAACAATATACAATGTACAAGGGATTTTCTCAGGCAATTTTCAAATTGTGAGCAGCTAGAAATTGGATGGAATCAGTTTAGCTTAACTCATGTAGAAAAAACACAATTCTGGCACAAAATAGTGAACTAATGTTTAGACTACATTTACTGTCGACGGCGTTTCGATCCTGTCTAAATCAAGGATCATCATCAGGACAACCAATGTATTGCCTAGGTAAAAAGGCCTAGGCAGGCAAACAGAGGAGCAACCTTACGTTGACCTCTGATGGCTGCAGAAGTGTCAGTGGATGACCGTGGGTATTACGGGCTCCGGAACCACAATAGCGTGGGAGGAATCTGCAGCGGAGCCACCGGTGCGATTCGGCCCTGCAGACGGTTGTAGCAGTTCCATTTGGAACTCCCAGGTGCCTCAATTCAGGCATACACCGCTCGCGGTACATCAATCTTCATTCCTCTAATTAACCTCTATTGGAAATAACTCATTTCGGAGTTCCCGATCCGGACCTTCCAAATCACCGCGGTGGCTCCGCTGCAGATTCCTCCCACGCTATTGTGGTGCCGGAGCCCGTAATACCCACGTGTGCTAGTGCTGGCTTGTTGCTGATACCATCATTGTTTTTGAGGCTGGCATAGTTTTCCATTAACACTATCCTATGGGTCTGGGTTGCATGCAAGTTCCCCGTGGCACCCATTGTGTCCAACCGGCATGAGAGGGCGTGGTCCCTAAGATGCCCTTGGCTGGTGTGAACGGTGCTTTACCTCTCTGCATGTGAATCCTGGCTTCTATCCTGGGTTCTTCACTTTTCCTCTGCTTCCTCGCGTTGTCCCTTTTGTCGACAGTGGAGTTTGTGCAGTCGGCCGCTTCCAGATGCACGTCTTGACTGCTGTCGTGCTCTGACATTGAAACGCTTTGACGTGAGGGTGTGTCGTATGTCTTGGTTTGATCAGGCCTGACTTCCGGGCTTCCGAGTCTAGAATTCTTTCTACCGATGTTGCCGCATTGGCTGTAGTCTAGGCAACGACACATGCTCCTCGTTGCTGGTATTTATTAAAGTTTCCTCAGTTACGCTTCACTCCCTTCCATTGTTAAAGTTTGGGCATATTCATTTATCGCTGTTGAAGGTGAATGCAAATGTACCTTGGAGCTGCTGCACTCCCTTAATGCGCATATCACGGTCAGTGTATATTTTCTGCTGAAAATTGTGCATACAATTTGTTGTTGAAAGGGGAGGGCATGAAGTTGTTTGGTGTTGCTCTCCATGTGCTCCATGGTTGTGCTCATCTGCAAGAGGTTCGGATGTTATAGACCCTTCAATTTATGAGTTGCGGATTCGTATCATCTCATATATCTCCTGTGTTCTATGCATTCATGCTTGGCTGTATGTTGTTATACTTTTTATTTGAGCAATGGAGGCTTCAGAGCTTCTCAGGAGTGTATGTGTGGAGTCTCTGTTGTGTGAGCGCCAGTGCCATGGTCTTCTTGAGCCTCACAGTTTGATGTTCTCCAGACATACAGTGAATTAGCAACAGTGCAGAATTTCAGTCATTTCGTTGAGACCTTGGTCCGTTGTCCCTAGCTTCATTATAAGTTTTGCTTCGAATCTGGCGAGCAGCCTCTCAGTATCTCTTCCTTTGACCTGTTTAAGGATTGTCCATTTGATGTAATTCGGACCATGTTTATTCTGAATGTAATGATCGACCATGGGGGCATTCTGTACTTTACATTTTACTCGAGATCTGTGCTGAGCGATGTGTTTCTTGACTGGTTGGATTATCTTTCCAATATATGCCAGATTGCATGGACACATGATGCAAAATATAGCATTCTTTGTATTGCAGTTGGTGAACTCATTATGGCGGATGCTCTTATTTCCATAGTTGAAAACACTTCCATCTACAGGATAGGGACATAGATTACATTTCCCACACTTGTGGTGTCCTATTACCGATGGGAGGGCCAGCATTGGTTGAATTGTTGGCCGATGTCTCTTTATCTGTGTGTTAGCCCGTACCAAATGGTCTCTGATGCTCTTGTTCTCCTTCAGTGCGAATACTGGAGTCTCTTTGAACATCTCAATACCTCTCATGGTATTCCAGTTCTTTTTAACTATGCTCCTAATTTCATTCGTCATTGTGGAGAATGTGGTCACACAGACTAGAGGTGTTTCTTTGGATCCTTCTTTAGGGGTTAGGAGTGCCTCCCTCTGTGTGTACCATGCTCTTTTCATTGCCCTTTTGGTCATCTTGCATGGGTAATTTCTCTCATTGCCCTTTTGTCAACTTTGAAAATAACAAAAAAATGACAAGTAAAACAATGACACTGTCAAATGCACACTGTGAGTTTTGGTGTTTATAAAGAGATGGGCTCAAAATAGTGGTACTGTTAAATCAAATGTTTAAAATGAAACAAGTAAAGCAATTTCTCCTGCAGATAAAGAAAGTGTTCTGTAGTTGAAAACAGTTGGTAGAATTTATGGTAGAGGAGGCATCTGTTCCTTGCTGAGTTTCACATCCTGTGTGTCATAGGCAATGGTGGTCCTGAATTTCCCTCTGATGGCCAGGGGTTTAGTTTGAATTACAGCAAAAACCTTTATCTTGGCAGGTATCAGTGAGGGGGCGTCATCTCTTGGTAGGCCTCAAGTGACATGATGTTTATGGTAGCGCTGGTGTCTACTGTGGCAGTTGAGGGGCGCCATGCTACCAGAACTTGACATTGTGGCTGGTGACTCTGTGTAGTAGATGCTGACCCTACTGTAAACACCGAATGTAGCGTGTGTTCTTCTCGTTTGTCCTTATCCATATCACTGTTTTGTTCTTGAGATTCCAGGATCATGTTCCTATGGGACCTCACCCCAATTGTATTCTCGACCAGGCGGTATCTTGTGTGGACGTACATCGTCATCATTTATGTAAGTAAGGCTGCAAACCTTATCGCCTTTATTTAGAGTGTTATTTGGCAGTCTATCTGCACTGGAGTATTTTCTCATGCGCTTACTTTCTGTTGTTTATCTTTCTTGTTCTTGATAGAATATTTAATCAAAGTCCTACAGTGTTCTGCATTTACTGTAGAGGCGCCTTGCATCATTCAACCCTCGCCCATCTCAGCATTTATCATTGCTTACCTAGGTAAATACCGTTTGTACGCCGACAACAGTTATTAATTCCTCAGCTCTATTTATTCGACATTGGTTACTAAATATATGACAACTCCTTCATTCATAGGTGCCCTGTTGCCAGTGTCATTGTCATTTTACGTTTTGGACATTGATGTAGTCCGTACTTTTTAAGGTAAATATGTTTTCGATCAAAAAATCACACCTTTGACTACAATACAAGTTAAATATGGCCCAAGCTACATTATAGCTTTGTTTCTTTTTTAGACTTGTATTAGTCCAAATCGGAGATATATTTTATCAGTTCACTACCGACCTATACTACCTGTTCTCAATCTTCAGGTATGGAATATCTCAACAGGACACTTATTTTAGACACAATAATTAATGTCTTGCTTTAGATTTACTGCTATGTCGCTACTATTTTTGTTTTTTAGATCATAAAGTTATTACTCCAAATCGGGGATATATTTGATCAGTTCACTACCTGTTCCCCATTTTCAGGTATGGAATATTCGAACAGGATACTCCTTTTAGTCACAATTAATGTCTTGCTTGAAATTTACTGTTATATTGCCATTTTTTCTGTTCTTTAGATCATAAAGTGATCTTTTGAGATCTCATAACCTCTACGGCCGTCATCAATATTGCCGAATTATCAATTCTAGCAGTTCTTTAGCTTTTAAGTAGGTATCGCTATACCATGTGGCCGTATTTAACTGATATCTGTCACCAGGCAAACGTGCCTTTTTGTTTTGTTTTGTCTTGGTAATGACAGCCTTTCTCTTTCTCCCATTTTATTTTTCCATTTATCGTTACAGTTACGAAGTTGCTATTCCTATCTATTAAGTTCGTACAATTTTACAGGGATCACATATCAAGTGTCCTTAAGTGGTAAGATCATTATCTGATACAATAGATGTGGGTGTAGATGGCATCTTTGTGGCACTCTGAGGTATATTAGCTTCCTTATCACAGTCGTTAGATCTATTTGTTTTTCTTTTTTTCTTGCTTTCAAATTTTTTTTTTTGCTTTATACTATATTCTTCAAATCTGGCTGCATGTCTCTATAATCTACACTATGGTTATACTTTAGGTCACATCAAACTATATATATCTTTTTATTTTTCTCTTCTTTGAGCACGGAGGTCCTCTCTTATTTTCAGGTATTTTCTCTCAAAATGTATTTTTTGGCACTTACTTCGTGCATCGACTGCCGCTTTACACGCATTTAAGACCTATGTAAGATGACATGTCTCCCTTCACCCCTCTTCTCACTAACACCCAGCACCCCCCCCTCGGTCTATGATATACCCCACTTGTATGTATGTATGTTGTTGAGCCTCCATATATGACTAATTTTGACTCTGATTTTTTTTGGAAAATGGAATATGCACACCGGGTTATGTGTACTGGTACTTCATGAGTAACTTAGACATGTATTATATAATAACTCATTTTCCACCCATAGAGATCTGATTGATGTAATTTATTCTTTTTGTATCTTTGATATTTCTTCTTTGTAGTTATATTTCTAGTTTTTCTTTTTTTTCCCGTCCTTATTTTATCTTTTTTATATATATATACTTTTACTTTTTTAGTTTACAAAATAAATTTTTACATACAAAACATTAGGATAGTTTCACATAAAATCTGTATCCTTTAAAACAACATCATTTCTGTTTGAAACTTAATATAAACGCAGAATTAGTTCCTTCAACGCGTTTCGGCGGTCGCCTTCCTCAGGAAATCTGCCTTATTCTTTGCTATGATACCCGTGGCTTATTTATAAGGACGTCGTGGCTTCCAATAGATTTATTTTTTGCAATTGTACCAGATTTAACATGGAACCGGGCCTTTGTTTCTCAAGTGTAGGTTATCCTTAACTGTATTTGGATGTCTATCCGTCTTGTGTCCAAAGTGACAACACTGCTTCTATTTTGTCAAAAACAGGTACTCTGGGTATAAAGGTCATATCCTGTAAATAGTCAGAGTACTCCGTTAAATATACTGCCTCTTTCAGGTTTAGCCGGTTTTGGTTTCCGGTTGCCCATAAATATGTAAAGGTCTGCACTCAAATTAACAGTGATATATGACCTTAAGTAGAGAAAGTTGTTTACTCTTATTAGTTAGGCCAGCTTAACAGAGTTTACTTCTTGATAGCCCAGGATTTTACTTCTTTACAATCAACCATCTGTCTGATGTTTTAACTGAAGAGGTCCTCGATGTGCCACCGGTTCGGGTTCGGGTCTCTAAACCGCTTGTCAAACTAAAAAAGTAAAAGTATATATATATAAAAAAGATAAAATAAGGAAGGGAAAAAAAAGAAAAACTAGAAATATAACTACAAAGAAGAAATATCAAAGATACAAAAAGAATAAATTACATCAATCAGATCTCTATGGGTGGAAAATGAGTTATTATATAATACATGTCTAAGTTACTCATGAAGTACCAGTACACATAACCCTGTGTGCATATTCCATTTTCCCAAAAATATTTTACCTTGCTAGGGTTCATCCTATAAGGCAGGGGCCCCACTTTTTCTACAAATAATTTTGACTCTGATGCATTGATAAATGTATGGTATATGTTTTTAGAAATATAAACTGGTTCTCCTGAAGAAGGCGGTCCATCGCCGAAACGAGCAGCAAGACTAATTGTGTTATTATCTTCAATTGTTGATTACCCTTATATGTTTAACAACTGCTATTCCCGATAAAAAGAATCTTTTTATATTAATACAGCGATCAGATTATATATGTTGTGTTTACAGTTTCTGTTTTTAATGTAAGTGAAAAATTAATATGTACTTTTTTATAATTTGTAATAAATACATACATATATTTTTTATATAAATGTCTGTATTGTGTGTCACTATATTGAGGCTCTTCCTTTGTTCATTTAGCCTGATTTTCGACAGGTATTTGTTGCCTAGGAAGTTTTTATTGTATTTGCATTTACCCTGTCCTAGGAACTCCATTTTGGATTCAGGGGGTCACTGTTACCTTACACCTAAGGGACCTCGCAGCCTGTCCTTTGCTAGATCGACATACTTTCATGAAGTGGTTCATTTTTCCACATACCGTGCACTTCTTTTCCTTCGCTGGGCACTCTGATGGCCTATGGGATGGTCCTCCACAATATCCACATGATTGTACTCTCAGGCCTGGTGTCCGGATTGGCGATGCCATGATAGTCGGATGAAATTACATCCACAGGTTTTGTCTTGATGGGAGCTTGGGGAGCGGCCTCCATGTGTGCTGCCCTTGCTTTTGTGAGTTCCTTTATTCTTCCCAGAGTGAGTATATCTGCTAGTGACATCCCCGACTCCTCCAGGATTTGCTCCCTCAGTTTTGCCGAGGCATACCCCTGAATAGCCTGGCCCCTGATCTCCTCTGCTCATCTTGGAAACCACAAGTGCTTGCTAATTCCTTCAAGCGCACATGGAATACATCAAGTGACTCTTCTGGCTGTTGCATCGCTTGTCTGAACACGAAACGTTAATAGCCTTTATTCGTCATGGGATTGAAGTGGGCGTTAAGGGCTGTAATGAGTGTCAGGTGAGTCTATGGCGCTGCTTCTACCACTGTTTTGGCTATCTTGTATACCTCTTTCCCTCCAAGACGTAGTATCATGGCACGCTTCTGGTCATCTTCAACTTTTGTGGCCTCAAAGAAGAGGAGCACTCATTGCATTGCTGTGGCAGAGCTGCGATGCAGTTGTGCGTGTGCCTTTGCGCTATCCTGCTGCTACTCACAGATGGCTGAGCACCCCACTGATTCAGGATCCTGTCACCACACGCGGGATCTGCTGCCAGAGCACGATGTTGGTGCACACGGTCAGTCCAGATGGTACTGTGTCCAGTTCCCCACCTCAGTCACTGACAGCTGGTGGGTGTGGCACCTCAGGCTGCACGAGCACGACGCACGTGGCAGAATGTGTGCAGCCGCCGCTTAATGCCACGTGGTCCTTAGCACCTTGTCGCCAAATGTTGTGTCGGGACGTTAGATAGACATCATCCCGGCATGTGAGCAAGATTGTGTTTGTTCACAATGTGCATCGCGCGCAGGCCACATTACATAGGCCACAATTACAAAAGCACACAGTGAGTGATGCTCATTCGTGCTCGCGCATGACGGCTCTGGGGCCGTGCACAACCATTTATTACACCACGCCCACGTAACGTGGGCTAAACCAAAAACATTGATGTAGACGGGGGAGATTGCAGCTCACCCCAGTGACTTGACATCACATTGGGCACAGCCCCCAACAAGGTATTACAATGAGCGTTACAACAACCATGTAGCGTGGTGCCCATTTGCAGTGAATGAGGGTGTCAGATGTGTCACTGCAGCTCTGCCTGGGGTGCAGCGCTGCAATCTCAGTGCATCGGGTCAAGGCGCTCATTCTGCCATGTCAACAGGGAGGGATGGGCAAGATTCAGGGTTTCCGGTGCCCTGCACAGGAGCCTAGTGTGACTACACACATGTGTGCATTCTCACACAGATTTTCCTACCATTATCTTTCAGCAGTGGCACCTTCTGTAGTGTACTTCTATAAATTTAGTAAAGCGTGAATTTCTCTTCTGGCCTGTGCTTCGGGGTTTCTAAAAAAAAACAGAATTACTGCTCTTTGAAAGCACTGCATAGCTATACTAGACTTGAATGTATCTTATAGAGTGTATGGAAGTTGATGCAAAATGTATGCTTTGTACAGGAAAAGAGAACTATGACGTCTAGCCATGTAGCGTAAACATTTGAGAAATATGACATTTTATTTAATATTTAATATTACTTTTTTACTCAATGTATCAAAAATATTTTAAAAGCTAGCACTGCACAGTTACCTGTAGCTATTTTAGGAATCCAGCAGAAACCCCTTAGTCTGTAGAATTAAAATGCATTCTCATATATGTAGTCCCTTCACATTAAACTATAAGGACCAGATGAAGAATGAAACACGTTTATATTTAGAGTTGGAATACTTTCAAAGGGTTGCTGACAAAATGCTGTTAGATTAACTATGCAAATGTAAAATGTTCACAGAAAAGGTGGGATGCAAGAAATAATGAGAACATCCATTTATGAAAGCTTCACAATACTTCTACCTGTCTTCAGTCGTTACTACCAAGCACCAGTATATGAATTTGGTTTATTACACTCAGAGGTCTCAATTGATCACAGTTATGAGATAGACACCTCATCGACACACTGAGTCGAATTTACCTTAAAATCATAATAAAATACATCCTCATAGATCTCGGTTTTAGAGGGTCAGATGAAAAGAAAGCTTTGAGATAAAGACGTTAAGTATCGCCACACCACGCCTTACTGGCAGTGGGGAGAGAGAATGGGATGGGAGATAGAGAGTACACTAGAAGGGAATCACTGTGGCCCCTCATCCTCCATGGCAGCATATAAGATATGTGTTATATAGGAAGCAGACACAGCTTCTTCCTTTGTTGTACCTGACATTTGTGAGGGACGCTTGTCCTGACATTGACCACATCTGTCATGTACCTCTGGTCTGTGCTAGCGAAGCTTGCACTGCTGTCGCCATATTACATCTTTTCTGTGATGGATGGATATGCAGACTGTGTTGATCCTGTTCTGTCATGTAGGACCGCGTGTACTTCCAATGCTAGACCTATTTGCTTTGCCCAACACTTTTTTTAGTGAAACTTGGCTTTAAAAAGCTAATATCGATTAAAGATAAATACTCCAAGCATAATGGCAGCCATCACTGATCTTCCTTTAATGGTCTTGTTGGAAATGAAGCAGAAAACTCATGTTATGTTATGTCACGCAATGTTATGTTATGTTATTTTATGTTATGATATGTTTTCTTATCTTATCTTATGTTGTGTTGTCTTCTGCTGTGTCATGTGGTGCTATGTTGTGTTATGTTATGGTATGTTATGCTTTGTCTTGTTATGCTACATTGTAGATATTGTTATGGCACAACATCTGCTATTAATGTGATCGCTGCGTGTAGAACAGTTATACATGTAAATTGTTTACCTCCAATCAACACATTCTCTTGTTATTCCAACTGTTTTGCTGCTTGGAAGTCCTTGAGCTGATATGCGCACCCAATTAGTTCAAAATAAAAATGCACAAAATTCTCTTGGCTGATAAATGCGAAAGACCAATCCAACTTTTATGTATCCTCCTGGGGGAAATGTTCTGCTCACTAAACGTTGGCTTTCATCTAGCTGTGCCTAACATCCCTTTTCTGTACACATTACAATAATGCAGTGATAAAGCAGCAAAACAAATTTACGCTCTCTAAATTAAGCATAACATTTTAGAAGCCTAATTGGAAGGAATATTTCAAGGGAAAGAGATATAATTTGCCAATGCTACCCTGCACTCAGAGAAGCAGCGTATCTATTTGCTGCCCAGCAAAAATATATCTGTTGTGCCTTTTTTCGGTCATTTAGTGGTCAGGCTGTGTAATATTTAGACTTGCTTTAAACCATAGATCCGGAATATTCAGTTAATATGTTGTAAACAAATTGATGTCGCCGGAGACTTCTTCAAATAAGTTAAATTGGTTTTATTGAGCTAGAAGAATAAGGAACACCTCCACAGCTGACCAGAAGAATAACTGACATAAATGGAATCTTTAGCGAGAATAATACTTGAATACAACAAGGGCATTCTAGAAGGGTGGGCGACTGCCAACAGAAGAATCCAAAGCAGGACTGGAATCCACTACTCCTCTGCATGCCATCAAAATCAGGATTAGGGGTGGCAAACTCAAAAGGATGTATGGCTTTGGTCTTTAGATATAGAGCCACACGATGAAGATCGCAATTTTCTCCATTTTCCAAAACCACAAAATGTGGAAAAACACACTCCATTACAAAAAGTCCTCTGAATTTGGTACGACCCTTGCTAAACCTACCCAGGTTAACTTTGACTAGATCACCTTTAGAAATGTGAACCTTACTGCCTAGAGATACAGCAACAGGTGCTGTACCCATCACAACACCACTTGAAACCCACTCCTTCATCCAAGCTGGAGTCAGTTTCTTGCCAGGAACCCTGCCCTGCATGAGTTCTAAAGGAGATTTATCACCTTGGTTAAGCTTTGTGGTACGATAGGCACAAACCCTTTCCTCCATCATGTTCTGAGCAATTCTTCCACTAACACATGCCATCTGGATAATGCCCTTGACTACACAATTAGCTCTGTCGCATAGACCATTCCCTTGCGGGTTGTACAGTGAAGTATGATGATGCACAACACCGCAATCAGCAAGAAATGTTTGCATGTCACGAGAGATGAGTTGAGTGCAATTATCCGTAATATTTATAGAAGGAAAGCCTTCTTCATGGATTAAACTCTTCAAGCAAACAATAGTACTGTCTGTAGTGATGTCTCTCACAAACTTCACACTCAACCATTTAGAAAAAAACATCAATAACGACAATGGCAAATCGTTGAGTAGAAGGTAACTCATCCATAGGCTCAATAAAATCCAAACGAATGTTGTGCCAGGCACAATCTGGGTTAGTGATATGAGCCATCACTGACTTGGATCCTACCTTGAGTCTTTTCTCACCCTCCTTGTACACAGAACATTTCTCAACCCAAGAGTCACGTGTTTGTCGATGCCTGGTCACCAAAAATTTGTTTTAAACCGACGTTGAGTCAAATTTTGACCCAAACGTCCATTATGAGCAAGAGTCAGAAGCTTGGACCTCAAACCAAATGGTGGACCAAACCTGTCTCCCCTCATGAGGACATTGGTACCATAAATATGTAGCTCGTCCAAGATTTTGAGAAAGGACGCACTGAAACTAGAACACAACTCTCCCGCCTGGAATCTAACTTAATGAGGTCCATGACTGCTTTAAGGACATGGATCAGCATCCAACTCACAGCACCACTCCTTGCAAGAAAAACTTCCTTTGCCAACAGCAACCACATCATGAACAGAAGCAACAGCTCCATCTTCACAAGTCATCGTAAAAGATGAACCATCTAAGGTTTCCTATTTGAGAGATAGTCTGGATAAACAGCCAGCTTGAAGATTTATCCAACCTTGAATATGAGTGACCTCAAATTGATACTCTTGCAACCTGGCAGCTAGTCTCACCAACCTTGCTGAGCCCTTTCCTGCCCCACCAGGCGAAAAAATCTTCCCTAGCGGTTTATGATTGGTTTTAAGTAAAAATCTTGTGCCCCATAGGTAAGTGCGGAAGTACTCAACACTCCAAGCTGCTGCTAGTGCCTCCCTCTAGATGACTGATTAGTTCTGCTAAGATGTGAGCATCCTGAACGGGAAAGCAACATTTCTTTCGCCCTCAGGATGTCTTTGTAATAAGACAACACCTAAACCAGTGGCACTAGCATCGACCATAAGAATAGACAAGCATTTGATAACAAAGGGTGCCAGCACATTTTCCTCACAAATTTCTTTTTTAATGTTATTAAAACAAACATTTTGTTGTTTCCCCCATTCGAGCTTCACACCTTTCTTTAGTAATTGTCTTAAACACAGGGTTTTATCAGAAAAGTTTTAGACAAACTTAGAATAGTATTCAATAAGGCCCATGAAAGACCTTAGTTGATCTTCATCAGTAGGAAATGGGGCTAGTTGAATGGCAGCCAGTAAGATTTTTGGGAGGTTTTATTTCCAGTGCTACAATTTCATAGCCTAAATATTCAATGTGTTTGACTAAAAAGGAAAACTTTTCTTTACGAAGGTTAAGTCCCACATCAGCAATCCTGTGTAGCACGGATTTGAGAACCGGGTTGTGATCGCTCACAGAATTTCCAAACACAAGAATATCATCTTGAAAAAATATAGCAGCATATCTACAGGCCTCCCTTGCCCACCCCCACACGCCTCTAAAATTGCTTGTTTTTGTGCACAGGTTCTGTGATAACTCTCTAACTACGCTCTTGGACTGATCCCCCACTGTTTATCTTGAGTGAGTTTATTTACGGAATATTTTTCTATGCGGATACCCACTTTCCTTTCTTTTCAGGAGCCCAGTCACGTGGTATTTCTCCGCAGCGTTCTCTTTGCACCCCTTGACCCAACTCGGGCGACAACATCCCTATACTGTTACTTTGATCTATCTATCCTTCTTGGTCCAATTATTACATACATATACGGAAATATCTATATGTATATCCTTCTATCTGTGGAAAATGAATATTTTTCGTTATGTATGTCCTATTATACACCCTCTGTTTCTCGTCCCGAACCCACCATGGTAGAAAATAGAAAACACGGGCACATGAACGTAAGGTCGCACTCAACGTGCTTCTATCCCAGCACTGCTATCTAAATAAAACGTAACCTGGTCCTGAAGATGGCCTAACACTTCTGCAGGCCGAAACGCCATCGACTTCCACAGAGTAACTCGTGGCGCCCCTATTCACGGATACCCTATTCATCTGAAACTTGTATTCATGTACCATTAATTGTCGGTATCCTAAATAAGTAAACCTGTGTTTTTATCTCACTTGTCTATTGTTGCACCCACTGCTCTCACTGTATATGCCACGTCACGTGTCACTTGCGCCGTCACTATACTTTATGAGCACTCGTGCCCAGTATTTTGCTGGTTACATGTCATTTAATGTAACGCAGTGCTACTGATCCATGTGCTTCCACATAGGAAGTTTAATATGCCCAACATGCTTGTCAATTGAAATATACTTTACATTTACATGAAAATGTCTCCCTGGTTTTCTCCCCGTTTGGATGTAATCCGTCATAATTGATTGTGCCACATATAACTGACCTGTGAATAATACCCTTGAGACATTGTTGTTTGTTACAGATCAGGAGTAGGCATGGGCGGATTTTGCGGATTCGCAATCCGCAAATTTGCGGATTTGCGAATTTGCGGATTGCGAAAATCCGCAAAATCAGCGAATTCTCGTGGATTTTTTTTTTTTGTGTTTGCACGGGTTTCTGCAAGTTCGTGAGGGTTTCGTACAATTTCGCAAATTGCGAACTTACTTGTCGGGTCGCCAGTTTTGCGAACTTGTTGTTTCTACGTGCCCAGCCTGTTTGCAAGCCTTTTTTCATCACTGCCACCCTCTGTCACCACTGGCACTCTCTTTGTTCACCCATGCCACCCTCTGGCTCACCCATGTCACCCTCTGTGTCATCACAGCACCCTCTGGTTCACCAGTGTACATTATTGGGGGAAAGCAAAGCACTGCCATCCTCTGTCAACACTGGCACTCTGGTTCAACCATGCCACCCTCTGGCTGGCACACCCATGCCACCCTCGGTGTTATCACAGCACCCTCTGGTTGACCAGTGAGTGTACATTATTGTGGCAAAGCAAAGCACACCTGCTAAGTGCTTTAAGTTTTGCAAAATTAAATTACAACAACACCTGCCCTGCCCCAACTGACATTAATGAAGGCTGGCACCTGCTTGTCTGCTCCCTTTACTTTGTGTTGCAATGTACTTTTTTTTTAACAGGATCTTTGTATGCAATGGCATACTTGTAACTATTCTGTGACTGTCAGAGCATGGTCACACAATAGTTGCAAGTAGGCAGCCGAATTCTGGAGGGCCCCTTCAGGAAGCACTACAGGGAATGGTTCCAAATGATGAGCTTGAACTTTTGCACCTGCTCATTGCTTTTTCAAAAATCATTTTTCAGTAATTTTGCGCTATTCGTGAGGCGCGGCGTCGTGCGAAATCGACCGTGGAAGCTGCGAACTCGTGCAAATTACCCCAAGGTCGATTATGGGCGCCGCCATTTTGTTTGCGTGACGTATTTCCGTTTCCGCCCGCTATGTGTAATCTCGCGGAATGAGCGCCTTGCGAATACAAGTTCGCACGAGTTCGCGAGAGAAATCGCGTGCGAACTTACTTACGCGCAGGTGATCGGGCCGCCATTTTGTTTTTCATTCATTCCTATGTGTCTGGGCATGGTGTTTCTATCCTCTCTATATCTCTGCCATCCTTTGCTTGTTTTAATATTTTTTGAATCTATTTAACTTATTATCTATCCCTCTAGTTTTCTAGCTATATATTTTTGTGTTTTAGGCTACTTTTGTTTACTTTTCAACTACTTTTTTAAACTTTTATTTTCTTCTTCCCTAGTCTTGTTCTTTTTCATTTTTTCTCCTTGTTGCTACCACCTGCCCAGACCATGGTGAAGCCAGCAGTCAAGCTGCCCAAGACGGGCCCCGCAGCCCGTGCCCGGGTCCCGTGTGGCCGTTTGAGGGCGGAAATGGTGGTGCCAGGGACATCTTCAGCCCTGAGGAGGTGGGCGCCCTGGTTTACTATGTACAGCGCCGCCTCCCCAGGACTATCGCGGCAGGCGGCAGGATCGCTGGTGGCTACAACAACCGCCAGGAGTGACGGAAGCGGTGGGAGGAGTTGTGCCGGGCCCTGTTTGACATCTCGGGGGTCCAGCGCACCTACAACCAGGTGACCCACCGCTGGACGGATCTCCTGGACCGGGAGCGCGACCTGCTCGACCTGCTGGGAGTGGAGGTCCCCGGGCTTGGTGAGTAGTAGTAGCAATTTTTTCATCACTCACTACTCTGTTTTTTCTCCTGCTCTGTGTGTTATATTGCAAATGTTTGTTTTAACTTTTTTACAAAGAGCAATAATGCTGCCGATTACATTGATAGTAGAGGTAAATTAATATTTCAAAATCTTCTGTGCATTTCAGGTGCACTGCTCTCCTTCTCTGTGGCGGTGCCACTGCGTATTTGTTTTCTATTTTGAGTTCATTTAATTGGGCTGAGTAATGTATGAGTGTACTTTACAGAACTGCGTAATGCTAGACACAAAGGGGCAGATTTACAAGCCCCTTGCGCCACATTTACACTGCCTTACCTGACGCAACATGCAAACACAACAGGTGATGGACCGAATGTGGATCAATGTCACACACTCACCCCAGTCCAAAGATCTGGGCCCAAATCCATCGTTTTTTTGCACTCCACACCACCCTGGGTTAGACAATGGCGATATGCAAATCAGCTCTGACCCTGTGCCCCATGGGAACAGTCCAGTCCGAACTACAAAAGCCATGTCCTTCCCAGAACGGAATCAAGCATCCGAGGACCGGACCGGTTTCGAGGTAACACCTCTCATCAGCCCGGCTAGCTTGACTCCAGTGGTGTGGAGTGCCTGGGACCCACGTCTGGGCACCCCCAGCGCACTTAGGGCGGAATATGCAAACACAACAGGTGATGGACCGAATGTGGATCAATGTCACACACTCACCCCAGTCCAAAGATCTGGGCCCAAATCCATCGTTTTTTTGCACTCCACACCACCCTGGGTTAGACAAAGCCGATATGCAAATCAGCTCTGACCCTGTGCCCCATGGGAACAGTCCAGTCCGAACTACAAAAGCCATGTCCTTCCCAGAACGGAATCAAGCATTCGAGGACCGGACCGGTTTCGAGGTAACACCTCTCATCAGCCCGGCTACCTTGACTCCAGTGGTGTGGAGTGCCTGGGGCCCACGTCAGGGCATCCCCAGCGCACTTAGGGTGTCAAGCTAGGGAGTCAAGCTAGCCGGGCTGATGAGAGGTGTTACCTCGAAACCGGTCCGGTCCTCGGATGCTTGATTCCGTTCTGGGAAGGACATGGCTTTTGTAGTTCGGACTGGACTGTTCCCATGGGGCACAGGGTCAGAGCTGATTTGCATATCGCCATTGTCTAACCCAGGGTGGTGTGGAGTGCAAAATAACGATGGATTTGGGCCCAGATCTTTGGACTGGGTTGAGTGTGTGACATTGATCCACATTCGGTCCATCACCTGTTGTGTTTGCATATTCCGCCCTAAGTGCGCTGGGGATGCCCAGACATGGGTCCTAGGCACTCCACACCACTGGAGTCAAGCTAGCCGGGCTGATGAGAGGTGTTACCTCGAAACCGGTCCGGTCCTTGGTGGCTTGATTCCGTTCTGGGAAGGACATGGCTTTTGTAGTTCGGACTGGACTGTTCCCATGGGGCACAGGGTCAGAGCTCATTTGCATATCGCCATTGTCTAACCCAGGGTGCTGTGGAGTGCAAAATAACGATGGATTTGGGCCCAGATCTTTGGACTGGGTTGAGTGTGTGACATTGATCCACATTCGGTCCATCACCTGTTGTGTTTGCATATTCCGCCCTAAGTGCGCTGGGGATGCCCAGACGTGGGTCCCAGGCACTCCACACCACTGGAGTCAAGCTAGCCGGGCTGATGAGAGGTGTTACCTCGAAACCGGTCCGGTCCTCGGATGCTTGATTCCGTTCTGGGAAGGACATGGCTTTTGTAGTTCGGACTGGACTGTTCTCATGGGGCACAGGGTCAGAGCTGATTTGCATATCGCCATTGTCTAACCCAGGGTGGTGTGGAGTGCAAAATAACGATGGATTTGGGCCCAGATCTTTGGACTGGGTTGAGTGTGTGACATTTATCCACATTCGGTCCATCACCTGTTGTGTTTGCATATTCCGCCCTAAGTGCGCTGGGGATGCCCAGACGTGGGTCCCAGGCACTCCACACCACTGGAGTCAAGCTAGCCGGGCTGATGAGAGGTGTTACCTCGAAACCGGTCCGGTCCTCGGATGCTTGATTCCGTTCTGGGAAGGACATGGCTTTTGTAGTTCGGACTGGACTGTTCCCATGGGGCACAGGGTCAGAGCTGATTTGCATATCGCCATTGTCTAACCCAGGGTGGTGTGGAGTGCAAAATAACGATGGATTTGGGCCCAGATCTTTGGACTGGGTTGAGTGTGTGACATTGATCCACATTCGGTCCATCACCTGTTGTGTTTGCATATTCCGCCCTAAGTGCGCTGGGGATGCCCAGACGTGGGTCCCAGGCACTCCACACCACTGGAGTCAAGCTAGCCGGGCTGATGAGAGGTGTTACCTCGAAACCGGTCCGGTCCTCGGATGCTTGATTCCGTTCTGGGAAGGACATGGCTTTTGTAGTTCGGACTGGACTGTTCCCATGGGGCACAGGGTCAGAGCTGATTTGCATATCGCCATTGTCTAACCCAGGGTGGTGTGGAGTGCAAAATAACGATGGATTTGGGCCCAGATCTTTGGACTGGGTTGAGTGTGTGACATTTATCCACATTCGGTCCATCACCTGTTGTGTTTGCATATTCCGCCCTAAGTGCGCTGGGGATGCCCAGACGTGGGTCCCAGGCACTCCACACCACTGGAGTCAAGCTAGCCGGGCTGATGAGAGGTGTTACCTCGAAACCGGTCCGGTCCTCGGATGCTTGATTCCGTTCTGGGAAGGACATGGCTTTTGTAGTTCGGACTGGACTGTTCCCATGGGGCACAGGGTCAGAGCTGATTTGCATATCGCCATTGTCTAACCCAGGGTGGTGTGGAGTGCAAAATAACGATGGATTTGGGCCCAGATCTTTGGACTGGGTTGAGTGTGTGACATTGATCCACATTCGGTCCATCACCTGTTGTGTTTGCATATTCCGCCCTAAGTGCGCTGGGGATACCCAGACGTGGGTCCCAGGCACTCCACACCACTGGAGTCAAGCTAGCCGGGCTGATGAGAGGTGTTACCTCGAAACCGGTCCGGTCCTCGGATGCTTGATTCCGTTCTGGGAAGGACATGGCTTTTGTAGTTCGGACTGGACTGTTCCCATGGGGCACAGGGTCAGAGCTGATTTGCATATCGCCATTGTCTAACCCAGGGTGGTGTGGAGTGCAAAATAACGATGGATTTGGGCCCAGATCTTTGGACTGGGTTGAGTGTGTGACATTGATCCATATTCGGTCCATCACCTGTTGTGTTTGCATATTCCGCCCTAAGTGCGCTGGGGATGCCCAGGCGTGGGTCCCAGGCACTCCACACCACTGGAGTCAAGCTAGCCGGGCTGATGAGAGGTGTTACCTCGAAACAGGTCCGGTCCTCGGATGCTTGATTCCGTTCTGGGAAGGACATGGCTTTTGTAGTTCGGACTGGACTGTTCCCATGGGGCACAGGGTCAGAGCTGATTTGCATATAGCCATTGTCTAACCCAGGGTGGTGTGGAGTGCAAAATAACGATGGATTTGGGCCCAGATCTTTGGACTGGGTTGAGTGTGTGACATTGATCCACATTCGGTCCATCACCTGTTGTGTTTGCATATTCCGCCCTAAGTGCGCTGGGGATGCCCAGACGTGGGTCCCAGGCACTCCACACCACTGGAGTCTAGCTAGCCAGGCTGATGAGAGGTGTTACCTCGAAACCGGTCCGGTCCTCGGATGCTTGATTCCGTTCTGGGAAGGACATGGCTTTTGTAGTTCGGACTGGACTGTTCCCATGGGGCACAGGGTCAGAGCTGATTTGCATATCGCCATTGTCTAACCCAGGGTGATGTGGAGTGCAAAATAACGATGGATTTGGGCCCAGATCTTTGGACTGGGTTGAGTGTGTGACATTGATCCACATTCGGTCCATCACCTGTTGTGTTTGCATATTCCGCCCTAAGTGCGCTGGGGATGCCCAGACGTGGGTCTCAGGCACTCCACACCACTGGAGTCAAGCTAGCCGGGCTGATGAGAGGTGTTACCTTGAAACCGGTCCGGTCCTCGGATGCTTGATTCCGTTCTGGGAAGGACATGGCTTTTGTAGTTCGGACTGGACTGTTCCCATGGGGCACAGGGTCAGAGCTGATTTGCATATCGCCATTGTCTAACCCAGGGTGGTGTGGAGTGCAAAATAACGATGGATTTTGGCCCAGATCTTTGGACTGGGTTGAGTGTGTGACATTGATCCACATTCGGTCCATCACCTGTTGTGTTTGCATATTCCGCCCTAAGTGCGCTGGGGATGGCCAGACGTGGGTCCCAGGCACTCCACACCACTGGAGTCAAGCTAGCCGGGCTGATGAGAGGTGTTACCTCGAAACCGGTCCGGTCCTCGGATGCTTGATTCCGTTCTGGGAAGGACATGGCTTTTGTAGTTCGGACTGGACTGTTCCCATGGGGCACAGGGTCAGAGCTGATTTGCATATCGCCATTGTCTAACCCAGGGTGGTGTGGAGTGCAAAATAACGATGGATTTGGGCCCAGATCTTTGGACTGGGTTGAGTGTGTGACATTGATCCACATTCGGTCCATCACCTGTTGTGTTTGCATATTCCGCCCTAAGTGCGCTGGGGATGCCCAGACGTGGGTCCCAGGCACTCCACACCACTGGAGTCAAGCTAGCCGGGCTGATGAGAGGTGTTACCTCGAAACCGGTCCGGTCCTCGGTGGCTTGATTCCGTTCTGGGAAGGACATGGCTTTTGTAGTTCGGACTGGACTGTTCCCATGGGGCACAGGGTCAGAGCTGATTTGCATATCGCCATTGTCTAACCCAGGGTGGTGTGGAGTGCAAAATAACGATGGATTTGGGCCCAGATCTTTGGACTGGGTTGAGTGTGTGACATTGATCCACATTCGGTCCATCACCTGTTGTGTTTGCACTTACCTGACGCAACAGCGACGTAAACGTGGTGCATCCCTGCGAGTCATGTACAACGTGATGCATCTAGGGAGATGCGCCACGTTAAGGCCTGGGCCTGCGCCACAATGGGTGCATTCCCACGCATGGGAGGGGGGGCGGTCAGGCAGGCGCAGGGTTTGAGTGATGCATCATTGTCCTAAATGACTGATTGAAATTTTATATATTCCCCATAGCCACTTTTAGCATGCGTTCCTGCGCAGGAACGCCCTCCCTTGCGCTGGAACGCTCCCTTAAGGCGCAGGGCTTTAGAATGGGATGCATCTCCCATATGCGTTACGTTGTTAATATACGCCACACCATGGCGCCTCTCTTGTTGTGGCGCTGCGTCACAAAAGTGACGCAAGAACGGAGCAAAAGAGCTGCAAGAGGCTTGTAAATCTGCCCCTAGAGTAGAGGCTCAGGTGCAGTCCTTCCTTTGTAGCCCTCTTTTTGGCTGAAATAGTTGGTTCTTGTTCTTTCTAAATGTTTGATTTGGTTGACAAGGACATCGACAAGCAGCAATCATCAATGTTTTCTGTTCTTTCTTTCATGTTGTATGTCAGGTCCCCCCAGGGGCAAGCGGACGGAACAGGAGTAGGTTTGGCTCCAGAGGAGGAGGATGCAGGCCAGGGCGGCGAGTGCTCCTTTGCTGGCCCCAGTAAGTTTTCATTTAAATATAGAGGACCTATTGTTGTCCAAGCGTTCCTAATTAAATTATTTCGAAATAGTGTTTAGATAGGAGCACAATCCATAATACTACTGTTGCAGGGACAATTCTCCACAAACCGAACTATGGACACTAAACACCAGAGTAATAATATTTCAGAGTGGCGTGTTTGGCGCACTGTATAAACCTGGTAGTGTCAGAGGCACGGACTCCTCCTTGCAAAAATTGCAAAACCTTTCGCTCAGTCACTCTAGTCTGGAGGACCAAAAACCACGGAGTCTATTCAAGTTTAAACGCTTTATTAAAAGTAAACACA
The DNA here is from genome assembly GCF_964263255.1 of Lissotriton vulgaris. NCBI lineage: Eukaryota > Metazoa > Chordata > Amphibia > Caudata > Salamandridae > Lissotriton > Lissotriton vulgaris. The sequence continues at coordinate 34,561 of NW_028251109.1, read as the reverse complement.
TATATTAAAATTAAGTTAGCTGGAAATGGAAAAGTGCTTGGTGCTGAGTTGATGAGTAATGGAACACATTTCTTGTGGTCGAGCCGAGCTTTCACCTGGTTTGAAGTTGATGTTGCTCTTGTCCTTAGAAGTCCAGCTTCTGTCTGTTCAGAGAAAAATGGTGTGTGTTAAAATTAAGCAAGCATTCATCAATTGTGACAAAAAAGTGCAGCAAGACAACAGCCTTCCCTGGAAGGAGGGACATTTTTAGACAGTCAATTACTTTTTCTGTTGTTTTCACATTTCTTCATTCCTAGACCAAATACTAGTGAGTGGTGTAATCTAACATTCTTAAATCTACTTTGTAGGTGGAAGATCTGGTGGCGGGGCCAGCTCGGATGTGGTGGTGGTGGTCGACTCCGAGGACAACTCTGGGGAGGAGGCGGCGCAAGTGGCCCAAGAAGATACTGTGAGGAAGCAGACAGTGGTGGTGGCGGGTAGAGGTAAGCTGGATCATGGTACTATCTGACTCTTAGATAGCATATGATGTGTATCTACAGAGAGTAGACGGTCACTGGATGAACTACGTGTTACTTTGAAGAGCATGTAACACCGCACCCGCACGTCCGTTCCAGTGTAGGAAAGGCAAGGAAAAGAAGTTGTAATTTTGTCAAAAAACTACCATGAATAGTAGCAGTAGTTTTTATTGCAAGCACAGCATATATCCGGTTAATAGTACGGTGGCCACTCCCCACCTCTTAATAATTTTAGTAGTAGTACGTCATTCATGTGTGGATGTATCACTGGTCACTCAATAAAAAGCAAAGCACCTGAAGTCATCCCATATGTAAGCAAATACATCCCATGTGAAGTGATAGATAATTGCGAGAACAAAAATGAGGTTTTTGAGCGCACTGCTTTCTATTGGTGAGTTATGTTTTAGCTTGTGGTTTGTAGTTTTATCAATATTTGCGTGCAGTCAGGGCGGCGCCTCTTGCCTTCGGACACCCACTGAATAATCCAAAAAGTTGTGCTTCCCACTGACAAAGTGGAAGCATCCCCTAACGCACAGCCGTTAAATCCTACTGGGAGTCACCCAGAGTTCCTCAAAAGTTCAAAACAAATTTTTAGATGTTTGCAAATTTCTTTATTTTTCAAGAAATGTCTTTTTTGATTAAATTCATCAATTTTTTTACTTAGAATGCATTTTAGTAGTACTCAAGTCCAATGCATTTCGGTCAATAAGACCTTCATCTGGGACCACATGAGCTGAAACAAGGTATAACAAAAAGTTGTGTCACAAAACGTAATAAAAATAATAATAACATGGTGTACATTCATAAATACTGTCATGTTACTTATGGTGACTAGTTTGTGAAATACACCCCAGTGCACAACCAGCTTCTGTGTCATTGTGTCATTATTATCACAAAAAAACGCCAGTGTGGGCACTCACATTTGCAGTATTTGCCGACGTTTCATGTACTATGCTTGTGGTCACATGAAAGAAACTGTCAAGGAGAATACGTGAATGAGTTCAATGTAGAACCTTCTTTCGTAATTCAAATTGCTCAAACTAACGAACTCAAGTTCGGAGTATTGTTAACGTGTAATTCACTTACTTTCTCGACGCATACAAAACAGCGTCTCCTCTCTCTTAATCTCAGTTCAACAACACGATCAGTCTTCCGGCTTCCACTAGACGCCGGTCCAATGATTTCCCTTATTGCTCTCACTGCATCTAGCGTGGTTCACACAATTGCTGTGATTGGACGAACCCCGGTCAAGTGATCGGGGTAACGTCCAATCCTGAACTGTTTATAGTCCGATAGAGTGTTAAGAAAGCATTGCACAATATAAATGTCGATCTGTCATTGTGTGAATTCATCAAATGGCGAATGTATCGATACATTCGCCATTTGATGAATTCACACAATGACAGATCGACATTTATATTGTGCAATGCTTTCTTAACACTCTATCGGACTATAAACAGTTCAGGATTGGACGTTACCCCGATCACTTGACCGGGGTTCGTCCAATCACAGCAATTGTGTGAACCACGCTAGATGCAGTGAGAGCAATAAGGGAAATCATTGGACCGGCGTCTAGTGGAAGCCGGAAGACTGATCGTGTTGTTGAACTGAGATTAAGAGAGAGGAGACGCTGTTTTGTATGCGTCGAGAAAGTAAGTGAATTACACGGTAACAATACTCCGAACTTGAGTTTGTTAGTTTGAGCAATTTGAATTACGAAAGAAGGTTCTACATTGAACTCATTCACGTATTCTCCTTGACAGTTTCTTTCATGTGACCACAAGCATAGTACATGAAACGTCGGCAAATACTGCAAATGTGAGTGCCCACACGGGCGTTTTTTTGTGATAATAATGACACAATGACACAGAAGCTGGTTGTGCACTGGGGTGTATTTCACAAACTAGTCACCATAAGTAACATGACAGTATTTATGAATGTACACCATGTTATTATTATTTTTATTACGTTTTGTGACACGACTTTTTGTTATACCTTGTTTCAGCTCATGTGGTCCCAGATGAAGGTCTTATTGACCGAAATGCATTGGACTTGAGTACTACTAAAATGCATTCTAAGTAAAAAAATTTATGAATTTAATCAAAAAAGACATTTCTTGAAAAATAAAGAAATTTGCAAACATCTAAAAATTTGTTTTGAACTTTTGAGGAACTCTGGGTGACTCCCAGTAGGATTTAACGGCTGTGCGTTAGGGGATGCTTCCACTTTGTCAGTGGGAAGTGATAGATAATCCCATTATTTATCTCCTTGATTTTCCTTTCCTAGTACTCATTTGTACTGTAGGGTGAAAGTTAAATAATTAAGCAGTAGCCCTTGTAACAGAGTATTCTCAGTGCCACCCGTAATAGAAAAGTAAGAGCTTCACCACCTGCATGTACTGGACCGGTACAGTAACGCAAGTGTATGTCACTCATCATGGCGTGCGTCTGTTATTTTTCTCGGGTGCAAGTTCACTGCGCTGGCATTATGCCGGCTTGCAGATAACGTACCAAACAATTTTCCTAAACAAGAGAGAAGAAGAAGAATAAGACTTGTGTGTACTGTCATAGTCTACTCTAATGGAAGTCCATAGTGCTCGTACAATTTGTTCCTTAAACTCCCACTAATGTTAGAGCAAGGATGAAGAAGTGGGAGGTTACATAGATACTGGCCATGGGCGTCCACAGAAATGTTTCCGGGGGGGGCAACATCATCACCATCTCCTGACATGATTGAGCACAAGTATTAAATACATTTTTTTTAAAATCTAACACGACATAGAGCTTAAATAAACAAAGAACCCCATAGGGGGAAGAGAAAAATCTTGTGCGGCACCACAGCAGACAACCTGGCAACTACATTAAAACAGAGGGAAAAACTAAAAATGCCAGAAAAAAACAATTCTAAATGAGGAGGATGTGGTTTTAGAGCATGGGTCCTCACAAACTTTCTCTCGGGGCCAAATTGACAGTGTGGTTTGTGGCCAAGGGCCGCACCGATGGGGGCAGGGGCAGTGGGGGAGGGGGGTGGATCTAGAACAACAAAAAAAACTATGACCATGAGGTTGAACTCATGCCCCTGCAGCGGACGCCTTCGTCCACTGAGCCACCAGACCTGGCATACACACATCTTTCTTTCTCTCTCTCTCTGTCTCTCTCTCTGTCTCTCTCCCTCCCTCTCTCTCTGTCTCCCTCCCTCTCTCTCTGTCTCCCTCCCTCTCTCTGTTTCCCTCTCTCTCTCTCTCTGTCTCCCTCTTTCTGTCTCCCTGTGTCTCCCTCTACCTCGCTGTCTCTATCTCTCTGTCTTCCTCCCTCTCCCTCCCTCTGTCACCCTCTGGCTCCCCCCTCTCTCTCTCTCCTTCTGTCTCCCTCTCCGTCTTCCTCTCTGTCTGTCCCTGTCTCTGCCTCTATCTGTCAGTCTGTCCCTGTCGCTATCTGTCCCTGTTTCCCTCCCTCTGTCTCTCTCTCTGTCTCTCTGTCTGTCTCTGCCTGTCTGCCCCTTTCCCTGTCTCTGCCTCCATCTGTCTCTGTCTGTGTCTCTCTGTCTGTCTCTGTCTCCCTCCCTCCCTCTCTCTCTCTGTCTTCCTCCCTCTCTGCCTGTCTCCCTCTCTTGCTCTCTCTCCCCCTCTCTCTCTCTCCCTCTGTCTCACTCACTCTGTCCGTCTCCCTCTCTCTCTGTCTCCCTCCGTCTCCGTCTCTCTGTCTCCCTCTGTCTCCGTCTCTCTGTCTCCCTCTCTGTCTCCCTCCCTCTGTCACCCTCAGTCTCAATCCCTCTCTCTCTCTCCCTCTGTCTCCCTCTCCATCTCCCTGTCCCTGTCTCTGCCTCTATCTGTCTGTCGGTCCCAGCCTGCTGTAATTACCATATTGTCACTGGGCCAGCACTGGATGGACCTGCGATCCAGGGGGGGGCAAGCGCCCCCCCTTGCCCCTCCCTGCGGACGCCCATGATACTGACCTCAATAGTTTTGTACTGCGCTGGCTAGTTGCTAGTTGTACTGTGACACAACTTTCTGCTGAATCATTTTGTGTTAATCATATTCTTAAAGAGCATTGGTTACAGATTATGTCTTTCTTTCTTCATATAGTTGGTCGTACTAAAACATCCAAACCATCCAGGAGTATGCAGGCTCTACTGGCCCGGCAACGGAGGCTGGATGCCACTGTTGCCGAATATCGGCGGCTGGTGGAACTGGAGAGGGAGGACACGCAGTCCAGTACATCTAATGGGACACCTGCATCCTCCTCCGCGCCCCCACGTTCTGCCGGTCAGCGCAGTGCTCCGGCGGTATGGAGCCGGGCTGGCAGACGCCACCGCCGAGCAGCAAAGGCTGCCCCTCACAGTACTCTCAAGGCTCGCTTGCGCCGTGCAACCCACAGAGTGTCCGACCTGGAGGCGGAGGTCCGCAAGTTGAAGGAAAATCAAAATTTGTTGGAGGGCCTCCGCTTAGACCACGCCATCCTCCGGGAGCAGTACGATGCCCTGGCCCTAAGGCATGATGCCCTGGAGGCCAAAGTCCACAGCATGCATCCCTAGAGTGTCCCTTGCCCCTTTTTTAGAGACTTTTGGGGGGTGGGAATTGGGAGTTGGGGTTTTTGGGGACTTTTGAAGGACTATTTATTTGTTGGGGTTAGGGAGGGTCTTGCGGGAGATTATTTTGTTAGGGATATAAAAATATACTTTTTCAAACTTTATCTGAGCATACCTGTTTTTTACTACTTTTGAGCCTGGTGGGTGGTGGTTTTGCAGTAAGTTCGTTTTACTGAACACTGTCATCGTGTTGGTTCACGTGTAATTGGCCAAATGTTTTCCAAAGTAAATGCCTGTCACAGAGTAAGTTAATTCAAGAGTCCTAGGACTTTACTAGTACCACTGTCACTCTCTCGCCTCTCCTAATACTCCATTATACAACCTCCCATCCAAACGCTTATCTTACCTGTAATTTGTGTTTGAGGGCTGGCTCCACCTGGAATTCACAGTGTCCTAAAGCGTTCTGCAGCAGGGCCCCAACTGGAGTTTCCCGGCGTGGATTTTCTGCAAAACAAAAGCAATCAACATTAAAAATGTGGCAGCGGTGCTCACAGACCCCAAAACCCACCACCAAAAACCTAGAAGCCCCACAGACAGAACCCCTAAGACAGGCAAGCGAGCAATAACGCCTAAACGTTCACGTGTAATTGGCCAAATGTTTTCCAAAGTAAATGCCTGTCACAGAGTTAGTTAATTCAAGAGTCCTAGGACTTTACTAGTACCACTGTCACTCTCTCGCCTCTCCTAATACTCCATTATACTACCTCCCATCCAAACGCTTATCTTACCTGTAATTTGTGTTTGAGTGCTGGTTCCACCTGGAATTCACAGTGTCCTAAAGCGTTCTGCAGCAGGGCCCCAACTGGAGTTTCCCGGCGTGGATTTTCTGCAAAACAAAAGCAATCAACATTAGAAATGTGGCAGCGGTGCTCACAGACCCCAAAACCCACCACTAAAAACCTAGAAGCCCCACAGACAGCAACCCTATGACAGGCAAGCGAGCAATAAAGCCTAAACGTTTTCACCTCCCATTTCCTCCTAACCAATTTCATCCCTTAATAGACCTTGCCAGCAATGGCCCAGCCAAGACCCGTAAACCCAGGTGCAAACAAGTTTGACACCCCCAAACAGCCAAAAAGCAAATCCGGGAAAAAAGCCACACTTAGCAAAATGTATTTAAATGAGGACTCACTACTTCCAGTCCCTCTTTAGGTGACTCGTCAACGTAAGTTTCTTCATTGTGCGGAATCCAGGCATCAGCATTACGGGAAATGGATAGGGTGAGTCTGGAGGAGGAGGATAGACGACCAGGACTGAGTTCTTGTCAACTTGTGAACCTGAGGAATGCTGCGGCATCAAAATCAAGACAGTTCTGCTGATGGGCTTGTTGTTGTGATTGGGTGATTACAGTTTTGTTGTGAATGTGATCAAGCACTTGCTAAACAAAGAAAGACAGACACACAGGAATAAAAGTGAATAAGGACGAAAAATAAAGTTAGTGATTCATTGACTCATTTTCAGAACTCGCTGTCAGGGAAGCAGAACTCATCCTCAAACTCTGCAAATTGAGTCGGTAGTACTTCTGGTAACTGAGGAAAACTTCCCTCAGGTAGGTCGGTGTCCTCTTCTTCCTGCGTGCATTCTCGTACTTTGTAATCTGGTGGTATGAAGTGCTGGTTCATCTTTATCATGGTGAGCCGCTCCACATTTGCGGGCAAGAGGCGGCTCCTTTTTGAAGTCACAATGCCACCAGCAGAACTAAAAACACGTTCTGAAGACACGCTTGCGAGTGGGCAAGACAAGTAATTGATAGCCAGGTTGGTGAGCTCTCGCCATATGTTTCTTTTCCCATGCCAATACGCCAATGGGTCCTCAGTAATATTGACCGCTGTTGAGTCATCCAGATAGGCCTGCACCATTGAAACAATGTTCTCCCGGATTCCTGTACTTTGCACTTCTGTGTCCTTTCTGGGACAAGCAAACCCTAGCTGACTTAGCCAATCCTCTTCAGACATATCGCCTGGGCCTGGTGCAGATGATACGGTTGCTGGTGTGGTTAACGGCTCAGAGGAAAAGTCACTCACTTCTGCCACAGGCACAGATGCAGAAGTGCTTTTTTGGGACGCCTGATGGCCTGCTGATTCACTAGTAGTACTGTCTTCTCCTACAGTTTCCTTTCGCTCTCTTTCAAAACGAATGGCTGACTGAGCTAGCCAACCTTTGTACTCTGTAACATCTGATGTTTCAAAAGGAATTAATACTTTGCCAAACAATGCCTTTTTGTAACGTGGATCCAGAATAGTAGCACAAATGTAGTGCTGTTGTTTCTTGATATTTACAAGCCGTTCATTGCTAACTAGGCGTTGTAATAATCTCTGCGCCAACTCATATGCTTCATTCTTTCCAGCATCCTTTAATTTTGAAGACACCGCCTTGACTTGGTGCTCGAGCTTCAGCAACAATGGGATAGCTTTTCCCAAATTACAGTCCTCCCTGCTGACTTCACGCGTGAAGACCTCAAAAGGACGAAGCATGTCTGTCAGGCTTTTAACTAGCTGCCATTGCTCCACCGCTAGCATCATTTCTGTCGTACCACCACCCAGGTTGTAGACATACTCATTGACTACTGGAAACAGCTCATGCAGACGCTCAAGCATGTAGAAGGTTGAGTTCCAACGTGTTGCCACCTCCTGGATAAGTGCTTTCACTGGCATTCTACGTTCATTTTGCTTGCGCCTCAGCTCCTTCCGGGCCTTAAAAGAATGGTTGAAATGTGTGCATATTCTTCTGCAGATGGTCAATATTTTGTCGACTGCAAGTTCTTTTTTCAAGAACTTTTGCACGACCAGGTTTATACAGTGCGCCAAACACGCCACTCTGAAATAGTCACCGTCCTCCATGGCCTTAACTACATTGCTGCCATTATCAGTGGCAACATAACCAACCTTGCATTTTCTTGGGGGCAGCCATTGCGAGACCTTTTTGTTAAAGTCATCCAAAATGTTGTCTGCAGTATGACTTTTCTCCAAGCCAAACATGGCTAATGTTGCATGTTTACGAGCACCCTTAAAAATCTCGACCAAGTCACCACCTGCATTTATCTGTTTTGCAACCCCTGAAAAAGAGACCCAGTGTGCAGTGATGCACATGTAATCAAGGGCTTGGCATCTGGTCCACATGTCTGTTGTCAGGTGTATAGTGTGAACAGCACTCTTCTGCAAAGCTTCCCCAATCAACTCAAGCACCTCTTTATGTAGTGCTGGAACAGCAACCCTGGCAAAATAGAACCGGCTAGGAACCTTCCATTTAGGGGCCAGTGTTGCCACGAGTTCAAGAAAACCCACACCTTCAACAAACGAAAAAGGGAGAAGGTCCACCGCTAGCATTTTAGCCAGCTTAGTGTTATACAGGCGCACAATTGGGTGGTTGCGTTGAAATGGCGCATCTGAGGAGAACATGGCTGTAATGGTGCGCTGGACAAATTTACTGGATGATGCTGATGACTTCTTCGACCCAGTTGTGCTCAGTGTTGACATTTTCCGCATTGGAGTGTCTCCCAGACTCTCAGTGTGCCTCCTATGTGTTGCGGAGGGTGTGGTGCTGCCAGGGGTACTAGGTGCAACCGGACAAATGTCTGACGCTTCTACCTCCCCGTCATCTTCAGATGAAACATCTAGTACGGGTATATTTTGGCCACTTGCCCTTTGGGATTGCTTTCCCTCGATGTTTGCTAGGTGCGCATACTATTCGACACCGTGGCTTCTTTTAAGATGACCTATCTGGCCTCCGGTACCATAGTTGGTACCAGGCTTACCACGGCTAACTCTAGTCTTACAAATGGAACAAATGGCTATGTAATCATGCTTTGCATGGACACTAAAAAAGTTCCAAACTGGGGACTGGAAACTTCTGGTTTTGCCGCACGAGGTGATACTGCCAATGCCAGATGAAGCAGTGGTGGATGAGCCTTGCAGACATCTACTGGGTTGTGCAATTATTGCAGCAACCCTACTTGAGGGAGTCGAGCTGGATGGAGGTCCCCTCTGGGGAGAAAATATGGGAGCTGTAGGTTTTGTTGAACTTGTTGTACTACTTGACTGCGTTGGTGGTGCTACTAGTGCCACGTCGCCAGGGTCACGCTCAGCATGACATCGGGATAGGGTATACATGTCTATCTGCTGCATGGCCGGTGTGGCTGGAATGACGTGTGTGATGACTAGGTCATTGCTGTCATCCTGTTCATCAACATCAGAATGCACCACTTCATCAAGTCCGACGTTCGGATCCATAAGTATGAGCTTTCCGGGGCCCTTCCTTTTAACATTTGATACCTTTCTCAGCTCATGGTGTGCCTCCCTCTCAGACGTCGGAGATGGTTGCCAATCTAGATCCAGATCATCTGATGGAGCGGGGCTTGAAGAGGAACTTCTACACACCCTCCTTGATCTTTTCCTTGCTGGGGAGCTGGGAGAAAATGAATCATCAGGAGGAGTGGCTTCGTCTTCCTGACATGATACCCCGGCTCCAAAGTCAATTTCCTCCTGTGCCCCTACTTCTGGAAGAACAACCATTGTGGGCACTTGCACCGCTCCATGCGCCGCTACATGGGCCTCTTCACTGACCTCTACTTGCAACTCTCCATGGACCTCTCCTTCTCGGCCTTCTCCTTCTCGGCCTTCTCCTTCTCGGCCTTCTCCTTCTCGGCCTTCTCCTTCTCGGCCAGCTCCTTCTCGGCCAGCTCCTTCTCGGCCAGCTCCTTCTCGGACAGCTCCTTCTCGGACAGCTCCTTCTCGGCCAGCTCCTTCTCGGCCAGCTCCTTCTCGGCCAGCTCCTTCTCGGACAGCTCCTTCTCGGCCAGCTCCTTCTCGGCCAGCTCCTTCTCGGCCAGCTCCTTCTCGGACAGCTCCTTCTTGGACAGCTCCTTCTCGGACAGCTCCTTCTCGGACAGCTCCTTCTCGGACAGCTCCTTGGACAGCTCCTTGCGCATGTACTTGTGCTTGTACTAGTAGCCCATGCAGTTGTTGTTGCGGCTTTGGTTGTTGAATAGTACTTGTGAGATGAGTTACAACCTGTGTTGATTGTGTGCTGCTACTTTCTTGCGATGAGCCAACATCACTGGTCGTTGGTGATTGAACCACTAAACAGGCTACCTGTGCAGCACTCATGGTGGACTTTTGTTTTTTCCACAAAAATTTAGTGGTCGAGGCACCAGTCTCCTTGGTAAGTGGTGCCACTTGCTTCTTCTTCTCCTTAGTAGAGACATCTTTCTTGCAAGAGGAGCTACGGGCACCTCTTTTTGGAGCCATCTTCTTCAGATGTCGGAACAGCAGGCCGCAGCAGGACTTCTTCCTGGCACTGATGCTCAACGATGATGCGGAGTTCTTGACTGTGTGCACCTAAAAGCAAACGAAGACAGAGGAACATCAGTTAAATATATGTTGCATATGTAGCGCTTCAATTAATAGTTTGCAAGTAGGCATTTATGAATACACACGTGCACACCACAATATGGAAATATCAAAAATAAGAATTGCTAAATTTTTGGGAAACAGGAATTTAACATTGATCCAAGAGAGCCCACAGAGAGGGTTGTAGTTTCATGTACCACTGACTCCCCCTGGGCACAATGGGTGAAAGCAAGGCAAAATGGGTGCAGACCTATGGCACAAAGCTCACTGCCTGCCTTCAAAATGGCCGCTTGACCCCCATCCACATGGCCAGGACCATGCCTCAAAATGGCCCCCACCAACATAGCCAGCCCCCAACCCCTACTCCAAAAAGTCAAAAAACACAACACAAATCACCACAATCCAATGCCATCCATCAAGTTTCAGAAGGTTTATGCTGCCTGCTGGTGGTTTTCTGGTGCAGAATTGCAATTTTTGCAATTTCGCGAGTTCGAGATTGTTGCTTCACGACGCGAACGTGGCGAAAAACCCGCAAAATCCGCGAACATACCGATTCTGGGCCCCCTGGGCATAATGGATGAAATCAGAGCACACTGGGTGCAGGCCTATGGCACAAAGCACACAACCTGGCTTCAAAATGGCCCCTAGACCCCCACCCACACGGGACCAGGCAATAAAATGGCCCCCACCCACATAGCAAGCCCCCAACACCACCCCAAAAAGTCGTAAAACACACAAAAATCACCACAATCCAATGCCAGAATCATGTTAAAATTAGACAAAACAGTTGTATCATGCACCCATACCTAAGCCTGGTCCAACTGGATACTGTGGCTAGCCAGTAGCCACTATATAATATTTTACTTAATGTTTTGAAAAAAGTTCCAAAATTGTAGCTAATGCCCCAAACATCAACTTATCAACTTACTTGTGAAATCAAATTTCTAATCCAAAAGTAATCCAAAGAAAGTCAAAAAGGCCTCAAATCCAAATATCCAGCAGCATCCACAATAAGTAATCCTTCCCAGTCAAGATCAAATTCAAAATGGACAAAGCAATGGGAGGAGCTTACTGGACAGGAACAGGAAGAACTTGGTGACTGGGGCACTTCCTTCACCCCCCCCCCCACAAAATGGACTCCTTGCAATTAATTATGGTGCCTGCTGGTGGTTTTCAATTCATGTGCAGAATTATAATTTTTGCAATTTCGCGAGTGCGAGATTGTTGCTGCGCGGGACGCGAGCAGTGCGAACACAAGCAAATAAATCCGCAGCTCGCGAACTTGCAGATTTTCGGTAAATCCGCGGGAGTTCTAGGCCCCCTGGGCATAATGAATGAAATCAGAGCAGACTGGGTGGGCCTATGGCACAAAGCACACTGCCTGACTTCAAAATGGCCGCTTGACCCCATCCACATGGCCAGGACCTGCAGGACCATGCCTCAAAATGGCCCCCCACCAACATAGCCAGCCCCCAACACCACCCCAAAAAGTCAAAAAACACACACAAAAATCACCACAAACAAACAACATCAACTTATCAACTTACTTGTGAAATCAAATTTCGAATCCAAAAGTAATCCAAAAGGCCTCAAATCCAAATATCCAGCAGCATCCACAAAAAGTAATCCTTCCCAGTCAAGATCGCATTCAAAGTGGCCAGGAAATGGACTAAGCAATGGGAGGAGCTTGCTGGACAGGAACAGGAAGTTGGAGACTGGGCCACTTCCTTCACCCCTCCCCAATTGTAATTTTTGTAATTTCGCGAGTGCGAGATTGTTGCTGCCCGCGCCGCGGGCCGCGAGCAGTGCGAACACAAGCAAAAAATCCGCAGCGCGCGGATTTGCGGATTTTCGGTAAATCCGCGAGAGTTCGCGGATTGCGGATTTACTGAAAATCCGCAAAATCCGCGAGCGGAACAGATTTTACGCCCATGCCTAATCAGGAGGCCAGAAGACTGGCCCTTGGAGTCACTCTGGGGTCCTGCGTTTAAATGAAATTGCAGATCCACTTGTTCTTCTCCAGGTATGATGGCAGCAGGTCGGCACAGCAGGGCAGCAGTTCCTTCAGAGCAGCAGTCCAGGAAACTGGCAGTCCTTGTAGGAGCACAGCAATCCTCCTTCCTGGCAGATTATCCACCGGGGCAGAAGTGTACTGGAGATTTGGTGCCTGAGGTCTACTATTTATACCCAGTTGTGTCTTTGAAGTGGGGTAGAAGGTTCTAGAGCTTTCCCTTTGAAGTCCCAAGTCATCCTACCTTCCATGTCCCGGCTCCAGACCAACTACAGGGGGTTATGCAGCCCTTTCTGTGGAAGCAGTACACAGACTATTCAAGTGTAAGCCGGGCTGAGCCCAGCTCTTCCCTCCATCCTACAAGTGATGGCCCATCCATGCACACCTAAGCTCCCTATTGTGTGTGGCTGTCTATGAGGAATACACTGAGCTCAATTGTCAGCTATACCCAGTTATGTGACCAATGACTGGCTACAGGCACTAAATGGCTATCATAGCAAAAGGGTAAATTTCCAAAAGTGGCATTTCCAAAATTTAAAATCCGACTTCATTGTAAGTTTGGATTACAAATTCCAATTCTAGAGACACCAAACAGCAACTAGTTATCTCTTCTCATTCAGACTGTACCTTTATGAAATGTAATAAGGTAACTCCAAGTTATTCTATGGGAGAGATAGGTCTTGCAGTAGTGAAAAATGGATTTAAGAGGTTTTTGCTACCAGGACATATAAACCTTTAAAGTACATGCCCTATCTTTTAAATATACTGCACCTTTCCCTCTGGGCTGTCCTCGGCATACCCTAGGAGCGTCTGCAGGCATAGGCTTTAACAACAGGCCTGAGACAAGTTTGAAGGACTTTTAAGTGGGTGGCACAATCAGTGCTGTAGTCCCACTAGTAGCATGTATTTTACAGGCTTTGGGCACATGTAGTGACACTTTACTAGGGATTTATAAGAAACTTAATATGCAAATTGAGTAAAAGCCAGCTCTACTATATTTAAAGCAGAGAGCACACACACTTTAGCGCTGATCAGCAGTGACAAATTATCCTAAGGCCAAAAAAAACAAATTCAGCAAAAAGTGGAGAGCAAAGGCAAAATGTTTAGGGATGACCCTGCAGAAAGGACTACGTTCAACCCACCCCTCTAGCCAAAAGCCAGCGTAGACTAATACATACCCAGGTGGGATTTACTGTTTAGGTTATAGAATGTGGACGCAGAACCTATTATGCAGGGGCACTTGTTAGTTTTATGCGACTCTGAACTCAGTTGAACGCCTCTGCCCAAACTCTCCTGAGTCACTGAACTGACCCATGGCAAACACTTCTCCTCAACCGTGGACCCCGTCTGTGCAGCACCTAATCTTACTTTGCTCATAGATGCATCCCAGTAGGCAGAGCGTACCATGATGGCCAACAAAGTGATGTGGCCCATTCCACTGTTTAGATCATACTTCTGTCCCCAACCAAAGGAAAACACTGCCCATAAGGACAGCAACCAACAGAGGCCACTAACAGCTGTCAGTGTTAAGAGGCAGCAGCCCAAGGTGTTTCGCCCCCTACTCCGACTCTATCTATTACCAGTTCAGGAGTGATATATTAAGACTGGCCACTCAGCCAATGATCTGTACCCTTAGGCTAAACATTTGCCTGGCGATCCACGAATTCAAGGGGGAACCCCCATCCATGTCAAGGGCGAAACACTCTGTCTGTGGCATATAGGGGTCTGCCTGACATGGGTCTCAATACCTCTATCCCTGTGATAGTGCAGTGAGCCCCCCAGGTCAGAAGTGTCCTCACCAGGATTAGTCTTGGGGTGCTCTGTTCTGAACTGGCAATCCCTGATCCACTTGACCTCCCACTGTGGACTGTTTCCACCTCCTGCCCCATCATCTGGGCCTCTGTATCCTCTGCTGTGGAGTGGTACTCTCAGAAAATGGTAATGTTAGGGCTCCTTGGGCGGCTGCCCCACCCAGCTCCTCTGACACTGCAGAGCTCCCACTAGTGGATTGCCTCTTGGTACAGACCAGGTCTCCATGTCCATGACCAGCTGGGAGCAGTCCAAACACTGATGTTGGAAATGGGGCTCCCCGGGACTTAGCCCATCAAAACCCCCTCATCTATGCTTAGAAGGGACATGAGAACCCCTCTCCCACACTATACTGGGACCTGTCTGGGTCAGTGTGCACCCACCAATCTGTTGAGGGAACTTGAACTACCCTCCGTAGAATCACTCCTCAATGCCTTATCAGACACTCTGGTACTAACACAGAGTTATGCCTCATGTAAGCTCCCTGTGGACAGTAAGCTTGTAGTCATCCAGGTGTTGGTGTAGCTCTGTAAAACAGTGACTGAACATGTGCTCTCTGGTGATCAAATTGTTCAGCCCCTCATAGGTGCTTTCCTCACTACCCTTCACCCAACCATCCATTGCATTACTGTCAGGTCTGTGGACCCATTGCAGCAATGGCCACTATGCACACATAGCATGTGCCCCCACCTAGCCCACTGCAGAGTCTTATTGGTGAGATAAGGACAAGAACTGAAGATGGGCAAACCCGCTGTTATTAAAACATTGCCCCAAATAACAGGACTTGCCATATAAACATTGTTGAAACATTGCCCAAATAGCAGGAATTGCTGCATAAACATAATTCCAGACCATGCTGTGTGGAAATGCACAAAATAATACATCTCGTGAGACCTACAGTAGGCGCGGTTTGGCTCGGCTGCTATTTAAGCCACGCCCATTCTCAAAACACCAATTGCTGTTCAAACTCCTTACTTGAGCACAGTGCGTCTCATTCCTGACTCCTCAGTGGTGTCCAGATCCTGTCTGGTTCTCGCTTCACCTAGGGATAGAAGATAAAAGCAGAGAGCAGTCAGAATTAAACCAAAGACAAATGTGGCGGTAACCTGTCGTGTTATGCGCACACATAGTATATTGTATTGTAAAGCTTTATTCGAGTTATATACTCATAAAAGCACAACATGCATATAAAAACATCACACTTAGTCAAAACATTTCATCCAGTACATATTAAAACGGTTGCGCAAGCTTAATCGTTATAAGAAAAAAAATATATACAAGCTAAAAACATTAATCAGGAAACATTAAGAGAAAGAGCTCTCCGCCTAATGGACCAAGCCCACCCCAAGTACTTAGCTATTCCCATAACAATAGGCTCCTCAGAAGTAGTACAAATAATTCTCTGGGCCTCAACTGCACTAGATGTCCCAAGATTCTTGCAGACAGGGGTTAACCATACCCTTCTTGGGGAGGCATAAGCACATAGTATATCTAAAAGACTTGATCATTTGCAAAGAACACCTGCCATTGTACTTACCTGATTATACTGCAGACTCACTTTTGCCTGTAAAAGAGGACCATGATCAGTAATGGCAGAAGCAGGAGATATGATTATAACCACTGCTAATTGTGTTGACACTCTTGTTGTGACTTTATACACCCATTGATATTACAATGCATGGTGATGCCCTAACTTATAACATAGTACTAAATGTTATGTGATGTTCAGGTTGTGTGACTAAACCAAAACTCATTGTTCACCGTGTTTAATACTATGTGTGATGCAAGATTCCTAACTTTATGGACTAACAGAAATGGAACCAAAGTAGAAACCATCTATGAGAACAATTCAACAAGATAGTAATCACAGCAACATACGTCGGTGCAAATATTACTTTTACCTTATTTTACCCTTCCTTCTATCTTTCCTCCCTTCTTTTGACATTTTCTTCACCATCCTTCAATCATTTAATCTTACTTCTTTCCAAACATCCACAATTCTTGCCTTCTTTCCCCTCCTTTCTATTTACCCATCTTTTTTTCTTTCATCCTATGTCATTCTTACCTTACTATTATTTTTTCCATTTGCCCTTTTCTCTATATCCTTTGTCCCCATTTTCATAACTTGTCTTTCTCTATCTCCTTCACTGTACTTAAAGCATTTGTTAGGCTTCGAGCAATACTCCTCAACACTATCATATTTCTATGCTATTGTCCGCAGACAGAATAGCTCCTTAAAAGGTGAATTAATGTTTAGTTGATCCAGGTTTACCAGCCCACCTGACCCAGTGGCAATCCTGGCAATAGCCTCTAGAGTGGAGGATTCATTAAGCCACTGTGTTATATTGATGGCTGCACTTTGTATAAGTCGAAATAGACCTTTTCTCCATATGTTCAAATCTCCACAGAAAAAGAATGATTGCAGGGCATAGGAGGCAATCAAACCTGCTAGTGATGTGCCTATGTACATGTGCAGAGACATGGCAACGATTGTAATAATATTTTTGATTAACATGCAGAGGAGTATTTATGATGGTAACTTTGTAACCATGCTCAAAAACAAGTGCAAATCTCTCCAGGTTTCCCCACCCCTGTCATAACATAGAATTTGTTGTTGGGGAATAGTAACTGCACTCATGGTCTAAGGACTCGCTGAGCCACGTTTTGTTAGCCATAAATGCATTTATGCATCAGTTTAAACTCTTGACTGCTTGGGCTTCCTCCATTGCTAAGTTCTTGTTTGGTTGATATTGCACTTCTTAAGCCTTCATAACTTTTTTCCTCAGAAGGTATTCATGCCAAATGTTTGTCATTGTTTCCAAATGCTTGTCGATTGCAAAGGTACCCAAGGTTTGCCAAAATATAGCACAGTTAATGTATTTTGGGGGGAAATGCTGAGCAAGAAAGCATATGCATTTTCGTGTAAAAATGCCACCAACTAAAGGTTTGCTGTGCTAGGATCACCAATTTCCCAGTTTTCAACAGTTGTATAAAAAACAAGTGTAAGTCTATGTTTCCTCATTTTTGATCTTTCAACCTAATTTGTGGAGAAAACAGGTGTGAAATCCACAAATCTTGAAAAGTTAAACAATTCCAATATTCAGCCAACATTTTTAATTAATCAAGGTATAATTTATGTAGATCCATGGAGGTTTTCCCAAACAAACGAATCACTGAAATACTAATGAAATTAGCTGAATTTTTTGTCATGGTGGCTGATTTACAAAGCAATTTAACACTATGTCCAAAAGACCCATCTGGTCACAAAGATATATAAGGTTTGTAGTTCTCTAAAAAAGTGATACCCAGAGCCAATAACTGAGCTGAAGCTTTGAATGATTTTTGATCATGTACCAACCATGCAGCAATTCATATGGTAAAATATATTGTATGAAAAAAGGTAGGAAGTAAACCTATGTATTTATGAAATGTACACACAATACTGACTTTAGAAAAAGTACTTCTTTGTACATCTATGTTTATGGGGTTAGTCAAACTATCATGTGATTCAGACCACACTATGCAAAATTACTTCTTCCTTGTACACTGGCTTACATTTGAAAGCCAATTGGTAATCACAAATGTTCTACTAATCTGTGCTCCCACATGACTTCCAAAGGATACCTCATTTGTGTGGCTGGGCCTAGTGTCTGCAACACAAAACAAAACGCGACCATGTGACATCACATTTCATCCAGCAAAATTAATGCTTTTTTAAAATATGGGTAGCTGCCGACTTTGTGCCAAGCTCAAAGCCAGATTTTTAAAAGGAAAACACACAAGAGAGTCCATGCTGGTGTGACTCTTGTGTATCTCATAATGTTTTCTTCCTCCAAATTCCTTGCAAACCTCAAACTTTGGCAAAAACACACATTGTTCTCACATTTCAGTCAGCAAAGTTCCAGAATATGTGGGGATCCATGAATTTCTTCCCATCCAGCATTCCCATATGTCTCTAGATTAAAACAGTAGCCCACTTGTGCTGAAAGGCCTAACGTCTATGATTGAAAAGTACCCAAAATACAACACTTTTTTTCAAAGTGGTAGCTACGGTTCTTGGGCCTGGGTGTGGTTGGCCCAGACTTTTCTGAAAAATAGACACTCAAGAAAGTCCAGGGTGGTGTGACTTGTGTGGCCCCATAACGGTGTTTAAACCCGAAGCCAATAAGTTAATATTCACTTTTAGTGTAACAAAAATAAAATGGTCAGTCGCAAAGAACAGCTCATCGCCAACAACCAAAAGAGTAAGCTGTCCCTGTGTTTTTGGCATTGATTTTGCCACCTCTGAGGCCAGGGGTCGCAAAAGCAATGCCAGGGGTTTGCTAGGGCATGCCAGGAGTCACAGTTGAAACCCCTGGTAACCCAAAAATTATGTCCTTGAAGACTTACAAATCTCAAACAATGGCTAAAAGCACACATTTTCCTCACATTTCTGAGGGAAAGTTCCCGAATCTTTGGGGGATTGACAAATGTCCCACCATTCAGCATTCCTACATGACTCCTAATAAAAACATTATACCATGTGTGTGGGTGGACATAACACCACTGGTAGGACAGTCTAAAAAAACAACATGGGTAGATTAAAATGTTCCCCTCCAAAGCAACTCTTTTTTGCAATGGGGGTAGCTACAGCATTTGGGCCTGGCTCACCACTCCCTTGGTAAACCTAAAAAACCAGACATTTCTGAAAACTAGACAGCTGGTAGAGACAAGGTGGGTGTCACATGCATTATGTTTGACCTAAAAGCCCTTGCAAACCTCAAACTTTGGCTAAAACTTTTATGTTTTCATAGTTCTGGAATATTCAAGGGTTCACAATTTTTCTACTACCAAATGTTCCCACGTATCCCCCGATAAAAGCATACCTGATATGTGTGGCTGGGCATAGCGTCTGTGATGCAAAAATTGCCAAAATGCAGTATGTACTGATCACATTTTTCCATTTAAAATAGTTTAAAACAATGTGGGTACCTATGTATTTTGGATCAGCCCAGGTGAACCTTCTAAATTCAGACATTTTTGACCACTAAACATCTGGGGGAGCCCAATGTTGTGTGCCCTGCATGGACCCCATGTCATTTTCTTTCCCACAATACCCTGCAAACCTCAAACATTTCCTAAAATCACATATTTTCCTTGCATTTCTATGAAGGAAACTGTCAGAACGTAATGGGAGCCACAAAAGGCCTACTGCCCAGTGTTCCCACACTTGTCCTAATAAAAAATGCTACCCAGCTTGTGTGGCTGGGCCTAGTGCCCATGATAGGAACAGATACATTTTGATTTGATTTTGTGGTTGTTTAGGATAATAGGGTGGCATTTAGGGGTCAATTCCGATTCAGTAAAATTCCCTAGGAATAGCAGTACGGAGCATTTTTCCCAGTATGAATCGTACACCTTCAACGTCCCCGTACATACGATGAAGAACGATCTGAACCCAAAGCAGATCTCCGTACGAATCGTACGAAAGACCATACAACTCAAAAATACGTACAAATCCCATTCAGAACATGCAGTACGCGACGTTCGTATGGAACAAAGCAGCTTTTTCCGACCCAGAAAGTACGATTCTTTACGACAACACTCCGTACGACTCTTTTTCTACGGGAGCTTAAAACATCTGTAAAAGCATATTTCGACTCGAACCGCGTGCGACACAGACCCCGCCCCCCCTGGGTACGGTGCGTACCCCCATGATTGTAGGGGGTACGGTGCTTAGGAGTACGGTGCGTAGGGGTACGTTGCGTAGAGGTACAGAGCATCGGGGTACAGTGCGTACCCCCATGATTGCAGGGGTACGGTGCGTATGTGAGTGTGTAGCTCTCCGTACAAATTGCTTATACGACGTTTTCCGTATGAATCGCATTCTTATTCCCCGGTCCGGAGGATCATACTTGTTGGGTCGTACAGCAAGTTTACCATTCTTACGGTTCACCGTGAGGGTCCGTTTTGTACGGATTCTCCCTTGCTTTTCGTACGATTCGCACACATTTGTACGTATTCTGTTCCCACGAATCGTACTACGCGATTCGGACGGATTTGTACGATTCGGACGGAAACGGCTACGAATACGAATCGTCGTACGGGTTTGTTTCCCAAATCGGAATCGACCCCTTAGTTTTGATTTGTCGATTGTGCCCCTATTATGAGAGGTTCCAGAGGAATGAGGGATGTATGAGTTATCATATATGGACAATTAATCATGTTTAAGAAAGTGTACAATAAAATGTTAAATATTTATCATAGGGAATCTAATACCCTGATTGTTGACACTGCCTCTAATACAGCAAATAACTGAAAAGTAAGATGGCAAATTCAAAGACATATGTGTTTCAGTGAATTTTGTTAAATAGGTGGAGGTTTGTAAGCCAATATAGGGCTTCAGGAAATCTTGAAATGGGTCCTCAATCATTAATTTCATTTATCACAGTCTACCTTTAAGAAACTGTTGACTTACCCTCCATAATTTGTGACAATGGGCTTTATGGGTGGGTGGAGGAGTGAGTAGTCAAAATATCGAAATTAAAATATCGATATACAATAATATCGATGTTTTAATTTCGATGGTACAAAATATTGATGTTAATAATTTCGATGGACAGAATATCGACTTTAAGGTAAGTAATATCGATGTTTTTAATATCGAAGTTAGTAATATCGATATCAAATATATCGATGTTACTAATATCGATATTTGTATTATTTTCATGTATTTTATTAATAATCCTATATGTATATTTAAATGTTGTGTTTTAGTACCGTAGCAGGTAGTGGATTTATAGGGGAATAGGGTGGGAAGTAATTTAATTATAGTAAATTCATTATTCATTTTTATTAATTATAAATACATTTAATTCATATTATTGTTTAAGTTCTGTAGCGGGTTGTGGGTTTATAGGGGAATAGGGTGGGAAGTAATTTAAATGTAATTAATTAATTTTTATTAATTGGTAATTACTTTTTATTAATTAGTAATTAATTTTTATTAATTGGTAATTATTTTTTAATAATTGGTAATTAATTGTAATAATTACTTTTTGTTGTATACAACATTATTTAATTGTTCAATATTTGTTAATTGGTAATTATTTTTTATAATTAATATGTTCTTGTTATTATGTTTTTTAAATATAATTGTTAATTCAAGTTAATAAATGTTTATTTATTGGTATTTATTATTAATTTATTGTTAATTAATTATTCATTGTTAATTATGTTTTTATTTATGTTTTGGTATTTTTAAATAGTTTATAGTTATTTAATAATTAATTCATTAATATTTTTTATATTTTAATTATTTTTAAGTATGGTTTGTTTTTAACTTCTATGCTATCCAACACTTTCCCTACTGTTGCACTCTCTGGAGTTGGAATAGTAATTTTTATCCCTACGCTATCCAACACTTTCCCTACTGTTGCACTCTCTGGAGTGGGAATAGTCATGTTTACCCCTACGCTATCCAACGCTTTCCCTACTGTTGCACTCTCTGGAGTGGGAATAGTAATTTTTACCCCTACGCTATCCAACGCTTTCCCTACTGTTGCACTCTCAGGAGTTGGAATAGTAATTTTTACCCCTACGCTATCCAATACTTTCCCTACTGTTGCACTCTCTGGAGTTGGAATAGTCATTTTTACCCCTACGCTATCCAAAACTTTCCCTACTGTTGCACTCTCTGTAGTTGGAATAGTCATTTTTACCTCTACGCTATCCAACACTTTCCCTACCGTTGTACTCTCTGGAGTTGGAATAGTAATTTTCACCCCTACGCTATCCAACACTTTCCCTACTGTTGCACTCTCTGGAGTTGGAATACTAATTTTTACCCCTACGCTATCCAACACTTTCCCTACTGTTGCACTCTCTGGAGTTGGAATAGTAATTTTTACCCCTACACTATCCAAATTCTCCCTACTTTTTCAAATGTGTTTTACATTTTCATTTATTTTTATTTATATTATTATTTTATGTGTATACATGTATTTGTAATTTATCATATTTTTAATTATTTATAAGTTATTAAAATAAAATATTAAAAGTTGTTATAAAGTAACTATATATGTTATGTATTATATGTATATGATTACTTATTTTTTATTAAATTATGAATATTAATCATTAATTTTAAATATTATAAAATATTTTAACTATGTTTATTACATTTATAAGTATTATTTAATTTATTTTACATATTTTTTAATTTAAAAAAACAATATTTTTTAATTGCGATATTTTTGACATCGATATTTTTTCTCTCGATATTTTTGTACTTACCTTGATGGAGATAAGATGTCGATATTGTTGACATCGATATTTTTGTGGCAATATTTTTGTATGTCGATATTTATCGACATTTTGTCAGACATTCGGGTGGAGGGGTGGTAAATGGACAAAGATCTAACAGTATGCAAGCAGTCAACTATTGCTCACTCTGTAAGATCTTATAGATACCAGGAACACATTTACAATACTTATGCAAGTGTGTGCCATGGTTGTGTATTGGGAATATGACTTTCATGTGTGTTTACATATCATATTTGATTTCAACTGTATTTGAAATATGTGTTTTGAATAAATATTCTGCAATAAATACGAATAAATACTTGTTAATGAATGAGGAATACGCTTTTGAATGGCTCCTAAATGTAAATGACATTGAGTGGAAGGGGATTATTTGGTTGACTGGTCTGTTCTAGATACCCTCCATCCTCACATCACCATTACTAGTTGTCCTCTTTGTGTTGAATATCGACAGTACACCATAGATTCAAAAATATCTAAATACCATTTTTTTGGAAGATGTTGGAAACCCGCTTTTGCAACCCTTGGACTACCAGGGAATTCTTGCAGAGGCCAGGTCTCACTTTAGCGGTGCTGTACCTTGGTGATGTACAATGCACATCACTCCCACATAGAGCAGAGACAATAAGGAGGCTAGCAGACTGAAAACGTTGAGAGCATTTCCAGTGCCTGGGTACATGTGCAGAGGATTTCACACCTCAGTCTTCCCCTCAGGCAGATCGAGGAAGACCTTCTATCTTCTGCTTCTTCACCAGCATTGATATGTCTTTAGTGGAGAGGCAGAGAAGCCTGCTTTATAAAGGACACTAGCTAGTGATTAGTGCAATTCTCTGACCCAATCTCAAAATAAATTCCACAGTCCAGTCTGCCTACTTTTCAGGAGCTCTTTTTTGCTTTCTTAACTATCCAAGAGTACCTCTGTCAGGAACCTCAAGGAGGACCTGTACTCTGTGCAAGTAAGATTAAATGGAGATAAAGGAAGGTGTAGATGCACCTCAGTTAAAACAGATCACTGACATAATAACAATGCATACAATATAGAAACATAAAAATATTGGAAATTAAATATCAATAACAAAAATATCGACTTCCTCTACTTAAATAGCAAAACCAAAAATATCAAGAACATAAATATCGTTGTTAAAAATATTGAGTTTTACCTATATGGAAAACAAAAATATCGTTATTCTACATAAACATATAACATGCCGAAAAGATCGATTCGCATAACATCGACTAAAACATTTTTACCAAAATAATGAAAAAATCATTAATAAATATATAATAACACCTTTTACTTAAACAATTACTTCAAATAAACCCAAAACATGTCCCACATATATTTCAATTAAATACAAATATATTATGCCAGCAAAGTATTTACCATTCACCCCACTGCATCGTATTTGTTGAAGAGTGTGAGGCAGTCGGAATACATCTGGAATGACAGGCCAATTTAACCTCCGACCACCTAAATTGTAATTAGGTGGTTGGAAGTGTAACCCACGATCTTGATCGGAAAGCCTCTGACCTAAGGTTAGAGGCTTTCTGACAATGATCGTAATCGGGCACCAAGTATTTCTACTACATTCCAATAAAAGTAAAATATAATACTTCAGAATATATATCGAAACTTAAAGCATCACACTCCAAAATAAATCATTTAAAAAAACTGTTAAACACTAAAGGGGTGAAATTTTCTATTCCCACTCTAATCTAAGTATATTTGGAGAAGGCGTTGAACACTAAAGGGGTGATATTTACCTGGCCGATGATAACAAGTTCCTGGACATTGCAAACGCCATGCCCCCTGAGTAGGAAATATTAAGACAAGACAGACAAGGGTGGAAGGGTAGGGGACTAGCCCTCTTGTTTAAAGAATGCCTCACCTTCCTCCCCATCACCTTAGTTCAGCTGGGATAGTACGAACTACCGCCATTTTAAATATTTAAAGGAAACCATATCTTATTTGGTGGGGCTGTGATTTATAATCCCTCTGGATACCAGGCAGAACTCAGTGCCAAACTGCTTACGCAGCTATTTCCTGCCCGCCTAAAATACAAAAATGTATTGTTCAATGGAGACTTTAACCTCCACTTTGAAAAAAACCAACAATATGTAGACAACCCATCTAGAGAACGACATGCATATCCTTCAACTAAAACAATGGATTAAGGGACCCACACATATTGCAGGACACATATTGGACCTATTTTTCTCCAACATAGAATCCACCATAGTCAAGGAGATCAAACCTGTTACATGGACTGATCATTCAGTAATTATCTTTTCATTCTCCCCACCAGCGATACCAGTTCCAAACCTATGCACGGGACCTATAGAACCTGAAAATTAGTCATGCCTGATTCATTTCAACACCACTTTGCTCCTAACGATTAAGTGACTCTGGGGACCCTACCCACCAACAGGGGTGCACCGAACCTTGAAACAGAGATCACTAAGACTCTGGACCAATGCGCACCAAAACTCAAATCTAAATCAAGAAAAACTGTATCCGAAAAGTTTACACAGCAGAACTTAAGGCATTGAAAAAAAAGTGCAAAATAATGGAACACAATTGGAGGCTGTCCAGATCAGACCCTGATAAGTCAGCATATAAAACTGAACTTAGGAGCTACACCCATGCAATTAAGAAGGACAAAAGGGTTTATTTTGCACAATGAATAAAAGAGAACGCAAACTCTGTAAAAGAGCTATATAAAATAGTACGCAAACTATGCAAACCAACGTGTATGTACCAAACCCTGCATACTTCAGCAGAATGCTGTGAAAAGATCCAGTGGATTTTTTTATAGACAAAATAGGCACAATTTACTCATCATTTAACATCACCACCCCAGCTTATTCAATCAACTGGGAAAGTAGGGACCCTTATCTTGACACCCCTGCACATCTAGGCAGTTGTGTTCCCTTCACAGAAAAAGAGGTTGCCAAGGCAATGGGGGAAGTTAAATATCCCTGCCCACAATTTTTTTTCTTCACAAATTATACCTACATTTGGCCCTTACATCACACAGCTATTTAGCCAATCTCTGGAGACAGCAGTTTATCCAGAGATTTGGAAACAGGCCATAGTGACCCCCTTGCTGAAGAAAGCAGGTTCAGATGTAAATAACCCAGACAATTACAAGCCAATTTCCCAACTCCCTTATCTTTCCAAAGTACTGGAACAGTTAGGCAATAGACAACTCTCTGTCTATCTAGAGTCTAACGAATTGCTGGACCCCTCTCAAACTGGTTTCAGGCCCACCAACAGTACAGAGGCAACTCTCTTGGCTGTCCTAGATAACGTAAGATCACTGTTGGACCAAGGAAAGGCAGTAGCCTTGATCCTGTTCGACCTGTCGGCAGCCTTCGACCCAGTCTCCCACCAACTTTTATTGAAGAATTTGCACGAAAAAGGGATACATACAAAAGCCCTTCAGTGGCTCAGCTCATATCCGAGCACCAAAACACAAACTGTGCAAATGGGCACCTTCTTATCAACTCCAAAAAATCTGAGCTGTGTACCTCTTTGTTCGCCATAAGTTGGCAGGGCATGCTCAGCAGTGAGCCCCTTGCTCACTTTGTCACTGGATTCAAGCAAGCCTGGCTTAAGACGGCTGTAATGCCAGAAACCGGTCCTAGGAAGCTTGAGTCCGGTCCAGGGAAGGCATGGCTTGGCAGTTCTGGCTGGACTGTTCCCATGAGGCACAGGTTCAGACTGTTTTGCATATGGCCATGTATGAACTGGGGTGGCAGAGTGGGCTATAGAACGGTGATGGATTAAACCCAGAACTGTTGACTGGGTGTGAGTGTTTGATTGGTTCAGATGCTCCGTCTATCACCACCCCTTTTTGTACCGCTTTGTTCGCCATAAGTTGGCAGGGTGTGTTCAGACGTGAGTTCCTTGCTCACTTTGCCACTGGATTCAAGCAAGCTTGGCTGAAGACAGCTGTAATGCCAGAAACCGGTCCTAGGAAGCTTGAGTCCGGTCCAGGGAAGGCATGGCTTGGCAGTTCGGGCTGGACTGTTCCCATGAGGCACAGGGTCAGACTGATTTGCATATGGCCATGTCTGAACTGGGGTGGCAGAGTGGGCTAAAGAACGGTGATGGATTAAACCCAGAACTGTTGACTGGGTGTGAGTGTTTGATTGGTTCAGATGCTCCGTCCATCACCACCCCCTTTTGTACCGCTTTGTTCGCCATAAGTTGGCAGGGTATGCTTAGACGTGAGTTCCTTGCTCACTTTGCCACTGGATTCAAGCAAGCCTGGCTGAAGACAGCTGTAATGCCAGAAACCGGTCCTAGGAAGCTTGAGTCCGGTCCAGGGAAGGCATGGCTTGGCAGTTCGGGCTGGACTGTTCCCATGATGCACAGGGTCAGACTGATTTGCATATGGCCATGTCTGAACTGGGGTGGCAGAGTGGGCTAAAGAACGGTGATGGATTAAACCCAGATCTGTTGACTGGGTGTGAGTGTTTGATTGGTTCAGATGCTCTGTCCATCACCACCCCCTTTTTCACCGCTTTGTTCACCATAAGTTGGCAGGGTGTGTTCAGACGTGAGTTCCTTGCTCACTTTGCCACTGGATTCAAGCAAGCCTGGCTGAAGACAGCTGTAATGCCAGAAACCGGTCCTAGGAAGCTTGAGTCCGTCCAGGGAAGGCATGGCTTGGCAGTTCGGGCTGGAATGTTCCCATGAGGCACAGGGTTAGACTGATTTGCATATGGCCATGTCTGAACTGGGGTAGCAGAGTGGGCTAAAGAACGGTGATGGATTAAACCCAGATCTGTTGACTGGGTGTGTGTTTGATTGCTTCAGATGCTCCGTCCATTACCACCCCCTTTTGTACCGCGTTGTTCGCCATAAGTTGGTAGGGTATGCTCAGACGTGAGTCCCTTGCTCACTTTGCCACTGGATTCAATCAAGCCTGGCTGAAGACGGCTGTAATGCCAGAAACCGGTCCTAGGATGCTTGAGTCCGGTCCAGGGAAGGCATGGCTTGGCAGTTCAGGCTGGACTGTTCCCATGAGGCACAGGGTCAGACTGATTTGCATATGGCCATGTCTGAACTGGGGTGGCAGAGTGGGCTAAAGAACGGTGATGGATTAAACCCAGAACTGTTGACTGGGTGTGAGTGTTTGATTGGTTCAGATGCTCCGTCCATCACCACCCCCTTTTGTACCGCTTTGTTCGCCATAAGTTGGCAGGGTATGCTTAGACATGAGTTCCTTCGCACTTTGCCACTGGATTCAAGCAAGCTTGGCTGAAGACGGCTCTAATGCCAGAAGCCGGTCCTAGGAAGCTTGAGTCCGGTCCAGGGAAGGCATGGCTTGGCAGTTCGGGCTGGACTGTTCCCATGAGGCACAGGGTCAGAATAATTTTCATATGGCCATGTCTGAACTGGGGTGGCATAGTGGGCTAAAGAACGGTGATGGATTAAACCCAGATCCGTTGACTGGGTGTGAGTGTTTTATTGGTTCAGATGCTCCGTCCATCACCACCCCCTTTTGTACCGCTACGTATCATCTCTGGCAAAAATTGGCACGAAATTGGTCTTGGGAATTTGCTCCTATGCGGATGACACACAACTGACAATAGCTATCGGAAACGGGCATGAGGACACCAGGGCCAAACTCAACAACTGCCTCACTGAAATGGCAACCTGGATGTCAGAGCACTGCCTAAAGCTCAACGCTGAGAAATCCAAAATCTTGCTTCTCGGCGGAGCCATCATATCTGGGATGCGTCATGGTTCCCCCACTCGCTGGGCGTGGCCCCAGAACTCAACCAGTGGCCAAAAAATGTGGGCATCATCATTGATAACACCCTATCAATTCAGGACCCTGTGTGGCAGACGTTTTGCCACACTGAAGCTTTTAAAAAGGCTTTTTCCCTGGATCGCGCAGAAAGCAGCAGAACAGTCACACAGGCCCTGCTTCTCAGTAGACTGGACTACGAAAATGCACTTTTCGTTGGCATGTCAGACTACCTTTTCAAACGTCTGCAAGTAATACAAAATGCAGTGGCCAAACTGGTTTGCAACAAGGGCAGATACAGCTCTGCAACGGACTGCCTGAGGCAACTTCACTGGCTGCCCATGCGTCAAAAAGCAAAATTTAAGCTCTTAGGACATGCACACAGGGCACTCCATCACAAAAGCCCCAAGATTCTCCGGAATAGAATTACATTCTACACCACGTCCAGGTGCCTAAGGTCACACTTTCAAGCGCTAGCTGAGACTAAAAGGATCAGTAAGAGTAGGGCAGGTGGACGCACCTTTTCGTACCTTGCAGCTTTGCACTGGAACGAGCTTCTGCTGGAACTTCAGCTGACTGAGGAGTACATGGCGTTCAGGAAGAAACTTACAGCCCACTTATTCCCCTAGGACTGTTGCCACTAATCTCAATATACCAGCTTAACTCACCACC
This sequence comes from Lissotriton vulgaris, assembly GCF_964263255.1. Lineage (NCBI taxonomy): Eukaryota > Metazoa > Chordata > Amphibia > Caudata > Salamandridae > Lissotriton > Lissotriton vulgaris. Next base: position 5,556 of record NW_028251109.1, on the reverse strand, counting down.
GTCCCACTACATTAGCGCCATGATATCCCAAAGGGATGCATGTCGCACCATAAACGCTTTATAAATAAATAACTAAATAAATAAATACATTTACCATTTCCACTCCAAGCAACCAAATAGGGGGACAGTGTTGAACAATAAAGGGGTGACATTTACTCTACCCACTACAATCTAAACCAATGGGGAAGGTGTTGGACATTAAAAGGGTAACATTTACTATTCCCACACCAAAAAAACAATTAAGGGTAGGTGTTGGATACTAAAATGGTGACATTAACAGTTCCCATTCCAATTTAAACCAATTTGAAGAAGGCATTCAGTGCTAAAAGGGTGACGTTTACTCTTCCCACCTCAATCTAAACATATTTGGAGGTGTTGGACACTGAAGGGGTAGCATTCACTATTCCCACCCCAATCAAAACCTATTCCAGGAAGGTGCTGAACAATAAAGAGCTGACATTTACTATTCAAACTCCAATATAAACCAATTTGAGGAAGGTGTTTGACACTTAAGGGGTGACATATACTATTACCACTCCAATCTAAACCAATTTGAGGAAGACATTGGATTCTAAAGGGTTGAAATGCACTATACCCACTCTATTCTACACCAAAGTAGGGAAGGTACAGGACACTAAAAAGGTGACAGATACTATCTTGGTGCCTGCCACATGGTGCAGGGATATGTGGTGCCCCCCCCAGTGCTTATATTGGCGGGTCAGAGGGAAAGGAGGGCCTGCTAGAGGCCCCCAAAGTCACTTTATGCCTGCCTTTTTATAGAGGGTTAACCACTATGAAATGGAGGGCAGAAAGTGACCTTGTAACCCCTACTGCGGTGCCTTGAAGGCACACCACCATGATAAGGAATACAACTCTCTACGCCACACTTGCGGGCTCAAGTAGCCCCTTGCATGCGTGGCAGTCGGTCACCACCACCTATCCGCCCGCTGTTGAAATATGACGCAAAAAGATCAATTGACGGACAGAATGCAGAACAATGTCATACATTCACCCAAAGACAGAGATCTGGGCATACATCCCTTGTTTTTTTGCTCACCATGCTATTCCAGTTTGAACCCAGCCATATGCAAATCAGTCTTGACCCTGGGGCCAATGGAAACCGCCAGCCCAAACCGCCAGGCCAGGTTCTACCTGGACTGGAAACAAGCCTCCTAGGACCAGTTTCTGGGTTTCACCCCCTCATCAGCCAGGATAGCTTGACTCCAATGGCATAGAGAGCATAGGACCCACATCTGGGCATATCTGTCCCACTCTGGGTGTCAAATGCAAAAAGAACAATTGATGGACAGAATGCAGAACAATGTCATACATTCACCCCAATACAAAGATCTGGGCCTAAATCCATAGTTTTTTTTGCTCCCCATGCCATTCCAGTTTGAATGCAGCCATATGCAAGTCAGTGTTGACCCTGCACCCAATGGGAACTGTCCAGCCTAAACTGCCAGCCAGCTCCTTCCTGGACTGTAGACAAGCATCCTAGAACCAGTTTTAGGGTTTCACCGCAGTGCTTAATTTATAATGGGATGATTGCTTGTGCCAAAAGCTTTGCTCAGAAACCTGCAGCTGGTGCAATTAAATGTAGGTGTAATGAATGCCAAGACTACATAGTCATTGTTAGATCTTGGGGTCTCTAGTTGGCAGAGGTAGGTACCAATGTCCAAATAGGGATCCCTGCTTCTAGTCAGGGTAAGGGGGATACACTCTTTGGATAACCCCTGCTCACCCCCTTGGTAGCTTGGCACGACAGACAGGCTTATCAAAGGCAATGTGTTAAGTATTTGTACCAACACTCACAGTAACAAAGAGAAAGCACCACAAAAGGACTACACACCAGTTTAGAAAAAGATCTACACTACACAAGACCAAAATGACAAAAGTCCAACATTCACTGTTCCAAAATAAAACTTTAAAAAGAGTTCAAGGGTTTGCAACAAAATAATCCACAGTTGTGTCACTTTTAGCCCAAAGTACCTGCAGATGCGACAAAAGTTCCAAGCGGCAGCTACAGCGATGTGCTACTCCTGAGACTCTGGGGAGTTGATGCGACAACCCCGCTGCACGCAGCGGGCAAGTTGCATCGAATCCGGTCTGTATGGAGGGCGATGCGATACCTTGTATGTATTCCGGGTTGCAGGTTCTCCGGTACGAAGCGGCTTGCACAGGTACGATGCAACAATCTCCGGAGCGGCGACGATCTTAGGTGCAGCGGCAATGTGGGGAGCAGCGTTGATCCTCTTCTGTTGCGGCCCCTCGATACGTTGGAGCTGGACTCTGCAGCGATGTTTGCAGCAACCGGATGCGTTCCGCAGGCAAGCGATGCAGCGGGTCTCACAGCGACGACAGGCTCTGCGATGATATTCGATGTGACAGGAATCTTCCCACACCGGAGCGATGTGCTCCGCAAGGGAGCAACATGTCGGGTCTTGCAGTGGCAACAGGCGCTTCGACGATCTTCGCGGCAACGGAATTTTTCTTGCACTGTCGACGATGCGCTCCGCAAGCGAGCGATGCGTGCAAAATTGTGGATCTTCTTTTCTTCTTTTTCTCCAGCTCCCCAAACAGCAGGAAACTACCTCCAGAGGCCCCACAAATGTTTCAAGCACTCTAGGCAGGTCAGAACTCACACATCAGAGTTCAGTGGGGAAGCTGGGGGTAAAGTCCTTTTGTTCCTGGGACTTCTTAACAGGAGGCCAGCTCTTCTCAGGCCCTTGGAGATCTCTTCAAGCAGGGGACACAGCAACAGCAAAGTCCTTCCCCTCTCCTTGGCAGAATAGCAACTGCAGGTCAGCCCACAAACACACAGCAGGTCAGTCCTTCCTCTTCAGTCTTCCAGCTTTTCTCCTTGGCTGAGGTTCCTTCTTGATTTCAGGATAATCTAAAGTTCTGGGGTCTGGGTACCCCTTTTTATACCAATGTTCTCTTTGTTTTCTGAAGGCAGTGTTGTGAGGGCTGAGCCTCGTTTGCGCACATTGCTATGTTCGCATACATTGCTATGTTAGCATAGGCTTATTAGAAGTTTAAACGCAATTTTACATTTTGCTGCTTTTGCACACGATACTGCATATAACTGTTGTTGTAAGATAGGATGCGTGAATGGCTTCATATGAGAAAGACTTGTTTTCGGCATCCCTAGACTTACATAACGACCCTAGTCTGCACAGTGAGTGCTAAAGCCTCCAAGGTTATCATAATAAGGTAGCTGTTGTTCGAGCTGATCCGCTCACGTTTTTAGACATACCATACATGCAGCTGCAAGCCAACGGAGATTCTGGCACCTTTAATATTGCACTGTAGGCATGATTTCGGGCACTTGGAAGAATTCCGTTTCTAGAGAGAAAGAGCTTTTGCAGACCTTCTATATTTTATAAAACATAGTTCCTAGCAAGGGAGGGTGATATACTAGGCGCTATAATACCTATTTTCACCATCATTGTAATATGATTTCTCCTTTTGTGTTTTATGGAGATGTAACAATGCTGATCATATTATTTCTAATCATATCCTGCATATGTTAGCAAAAATACTGCATCTTCGAGCAGGTTGTTAAAATAAATATTTTAACCTTTTCAGCGTCTCTTTTTTACTCCTGTTGTGGACTGGTATGAGAGTATATTGAAAGAGTGTTCTTGATTCTCACCATTCCTAAATATAACCTAAGTCGCATGGTCTGGGTTGTCTAATCATTGGTTCCTTTGCTAGAAGACGAAGAGCTAATGTGACACTGATGCTAGCTGGTTAGGGAGTTTAGGTACTGAGGTGAGTTTTTTGGTCTACCACAATTCACTGAGGTCCTGGGTCTCTGTGCACAGTTCTGTGCAGGAGCAGAATCCCTGCAACATGGCACACCCAACTTAGTGGTCTTATTTTGAGACTCTCGAGTAGTGCTTATATCAGTCCATGACCCCCTCACTATTGTTTCCGGTTGGCAGTGGTGACGGGTTAACCTACCTATAGTTACATAGGTCTATTCAAGCTTGATAATTTAAAATGGTTTCTGATTGAGTTAATATCCAGTTGTGCAACAGTACTTTGCATTATCTTATTCTCTATTGTGTTATTATGGGTGATGTTGACATACGCCAGCATAGCCGAATGGCGGTCCGTAATCATTTGCAGGCCTGTAACGTCCCCTTAGAGGGCATGCCAGTAGTTTTTGTAGTGAGTGCTGACGCCGCTTACCCTTTTGAGCTTTTCTACTCATGGGTTACATTCCCTGCGGTGAATGCAGACACCAATCTAACACTGCTGTGCCTATGAAGTACACTCCATATTGGACACAGGAGATTCCGATTTCTGCTTGGCAGCACCGGATTTGGTTTAATGGCGCCCTACCCCACTCTTTCACGGCGGTTCAACTGGGTCCTTTGTCCATCACAGGGGCTTGGTGGCCTGTTTTGGCTGGATTTCCCTCGCACCCCCGTGCCGTACAACTTGCGGTTGGTGAATTGAGGACCCTTTATACCTCTGCTGTAGGGGTTATTAGGGCCTTGGTTCTATACGTTTCCCGCCACATACAGGGCTGGCCCCTGGTGTGGTGGTGCATCCAGTTGGACCTGGCGGGATGAAGCTTAGTCCTGTCATAGTTAATGCGGCTATGGGCAAGCATCCCCAGGATAAGGATGATATGCCTTATTGGCTTGCCGAGAAATTTGACCAAATGGAGGCAGTATTTCCAAGTACGACTCCTGTGGAGAAACACAGGATTCTTAATATTAGTTTGCCTAAAGACTTAGTGCCGGAAGGGACTGATTGTGCTACATTGGGTGTGATTTGTGCGGCAGTCTATGCTAAGTGCTTTGGCACTCTGTCCATGGCTGTCCTACCCTCCGCCATTAAGCGTGTTCAAGACGTGCCAGGACCGGAGGCGGCGGTTGAATTGGGAATGAGACTCGTCGGAGTGTTTGGCGTAGTTTCCGATCTCGTCCTTGCTAATGTTAAGGGAGATGCGGTGAGCTTCCAGGTGACTAATGCTTTGCGCGATGTCCCCGATGCCGAGAAACCCCGTCAGTTACCGAAAATTATTAAGGCGGCTTATAATACCATTGACCGTAATAGTTTGGGTGTTTCACCCTTCTTAAACAGCGCAAAAGCAAACTCAAGCGGCGAAGTCCGACAAGGATGATCGCCCCTTTGTTCCAAAACAGAATTGGAATAAAAATAAAAAACAGTGGAAAAGCAGCAGAAACAGGGGTCCGTCCTGCTTCACTTGTGCCTGCGTCTATTGAGCGCACATATGAATTGCACGACCACGCTACTATTAAGTCACCTGATTGTTTTCAGGTTCCTGAACAACTTTCTCCTCATTCTTTGCAGGATTCATCGGTCTCACCCACCGGTGGAGGAGACGGCGGCAGAGGACGGGGTGGGAAACAAGAGCAACCCCGCAAGTCAGACAGTAAAGGCAAGCAGGATGACTCTCCGCGTCAAAGACCCCAGTTTCTGAAAAAGTAAGTTGCTGCTTTAAAAGCAAAATATGCCACGGATAGTGAGAACACAGATTCAGAACCTGACTTGGGCGCTGACGCTACTAGGCAG